>NW_026960607.1:3926875-4228750 GCF_021018805.1 Prinia subflava
ATTGCACTGAGAGCTCAGTTTTATCTTGTTTTCCTTTTGGTAGGACTTGAACCATTAAACATATACATACCTTCAGCATATTAGCACTGGAGGAGTTTGTCTGGAATGTCAAGCCAAGCACATACTCAGGAGTTTGACATAACAAGGCATTACAGACTCAAGCAAAAGCAACTTTGAGAAAAGATTTTTCCACTGACTCCTGTAAATTCTCAATCAAGTTTTTATTTCTGAAAAGATCCTTTCTGGATGCAATTTTTCTATCCACATTTGGGTTCTATCCACATTTAACAATTTTTTTTAAGCAAAAGCTTTTCACCTATTTATAAATTATCTGATGGTAAAAAGTTATAGGCCCTATTCAACAGCTCTTTTATTTTCAAAGATGGTTTCCTTGCAGTTGTGTACCTAGAAAAATTAAATTTTCATGCTAGAATTCTCCAGGTGGTTTGTTTGCACTGAAACCTTTTCTTCAAACCAGGTATGAGCCAAAAGATTTTACAAAGCTTGACAACACCATCTTGCAGTAAGAGAGTTGGAATCCTGACACTATTGAAAAGCACCTAGAAAAAGTGTGCAGAAGGGCACACGGGTGCAGTGGGGTGTTGATGCCTAACTGCCTGATTTTGCTTAAAAAGGAAGACAGAAGGAAAAATCACATCTATGTTACACTATTGCTATGCTAAGAGAATTATTTCAAACTCTGCCCTGTTAGAAAATTACCCTTTTTTTTACAGAGGGAAACCAAAGCAGCACTTAGCAATAAGGCTATGCTGGGCCAAATGCATTCCAGGATCCCAGGGTAAGCTTTTTGTCCCCCACTGGACCTGGCAGTCTAGTACTGCAACCCCATGAAAGTGACAAACTCAAAAGGTATGCTTGTAGAGCATTTCACACTGGGAACAATGCTGTTATCACATCTAACACTATTCAGAAGGCTCCATTAGATCTAAATAATCAACTCAACATGTCAAAGGAAGCAGGATATGAGGGCAAACCTAAGTAAAAAAAAAAAAAACACCCCAAAAAAATGGTCCAAGAGATAATTTCATGAACTGTGAGTTTCCTGACTAGGAACAGCTTCCAGACTCCCATCGAAATGTTGTTCTTTCAGGGCTGCATAACTTACAAACAACCAAGCTGGAAGATAACACTAACATAGGAATCCAGACTTTATCAGGCTTTCTGACCCTATGCATTATACACACCTGCTACAAGCATCTCATGCTTTGGCTTACAGCTCTTTCAAATAGGCAAAAATAGTCCAACCATGATGTTCTTCTCCAGAAAAAGAAAGGCTCCTGTTTAAGATTGCTTGTTAATGCAAATTGGCTTGCGTCTGATAAAGAAATACAAAAAATCACTTTACTATACTGACCACTAAACAATGGACATTAAAACAAAACAAACAAAAAGCCCCAAAAACACACACCAGAAAAAACAGCACATCAGTGAGAGCTAATAGTCCCTCCTGGCCAACAGGCACAGAAGTATGATTATAAGGGATAGTCACAGCGCAGAAAGCCATTCTGGATTTTAACCATGGCTTACTCAAAGCTGCCACTCCAGCAGTGCAAGACTTCCCAAACAAGCATTAATACCATTGTCACAAAGCCTCCAGGAAAGGACAGACACCACTGTGCCATCGCTGAACAAAGACTGTACCTGCTCTCAGAACGTCTGCTATGTAGCAAAAAAAAAAAAAAAAAAAAAGAGAGAACAGAACCATATGGCAAGCACAGGGCAGGCCATGGTCTTACCACAGACCTCATTAACCCGTTTTCCTCCCTTACCTTTAAGAACTGTTGTGACAAAAGTAAGTATTAAGGAGAGATCTGAGGAAGGATATCAAGCATGGCCTCCAACATTCTCCTGTGGGGAATTTGCTTGCTACCTAAGATGTCACAACAGCGAGTGCAAGAAAGGTGGTTTGAAAATTTGCTCAGTGGACAACAGAAGTGATCATTAATAGACCAGAAGAACAAATTATGATTTTAACTAACCTTACACTGATGTTTTAACATCTACTAAAACTTGGTCTGGTAATGTTTCAACAGCGACAAAATCAAGTACCAAACCTAAATTCCACTCAAAGCCTTTGGACTCAAAGAAAACTCCAAAACAGGCATAATAAGCATTATTCAGCTCAAATAGACAACTAAATATGAGTGCATTTTTTTTTTTTAAGAAACACTTCAAAATGAAGAAACAGACAGGATGGTCTAAGAAAAGCAAGACTGAGCAAAATGAAATCACTTCACTCAGTACAGTTAGTATAAAAGCAAGTGAATAATGGCAGAGAAAAAAATACACAGCACTCATTTCTCATAACACTGAAATTTTTCTGGAGTATATTGTTAACATGGCTCCACTAAAAAAAGAAAAAAATAAGCCTTATGATTATTTTCAAAGTCTGGGCAGCTGTACTATATTGGCGATTGACTGAGAGACGGAAAGACTGATTCGGTGATCAGAATTTGATTTTACTCAGGTTTCCCAAAAGCTCATATGCTATTTCAGACAGGTTAATAATTTCTACTACAATAATCAGGTTAAAAATCACACAGAAAACTCATGCATTTTACAACAATTCTTTGCTTGCAGAAGTTGATTGAATCTTCTCTCTTCCCGTAAGCAGGTGTAATCCCATCTCCTGTAATTTTCACAGTTCTGTTTGTTCCTGCCATGGCATCTTGGTTATCAAACCAGCTATGCTAATCAAGTCTGTTTGACTCTCTGTCTTGTGTATTCCCATAGTATTACAGAGTTTTTTCTTCATCGATTTTCTCTACAGAAATATCCTAACAGATGTAATTTTGGTATCACATCAATGGACACAAGGAAAAGCAGGATGACGCACAATGTTCAGCTGCTATTTGCTTATCATTTGGCTTTACAGCTACATGTTTCTATTTACATAAAGGGATGAAATGTTCTGTCTTATGGTTTAATTTTAGGTTTGCTGAATTTGGTTTACAGTCACACAAATACACCTAAGGAGAACACAAGTTTCGTGAAAATTATTTCACAACTGGTGAACATAACATTTTTCAGGTAAATTCCACAAAACTAGAGAAGCAGTTTTATTGTGCCCTTCCTGTGTAGGCTCATTTAAATCCCATGAATGTTCTAAATCAACATACATGAGTGGAAGACAGTAATTTTTTAACCAGTTAAGCGAGGAAGACAGAGAAGCTGACAATGTCAGCATGGAAATTTTGTCTCCTCCTTCTGCCAGAAGATTTTGCTCTGAAATAGAACTAGACAAAGTTAGGGTTTTTCCCCCACAAGAGAACTATCTAAGAGACTGCAAGCATCCTGGAGAGCCAGCATCCAAGCACCTATCAAAGGCCCATGACAAAACATTTTTATTTTTAAAGTGAATCTGGCTGTTAAATTCATCAGTAAGAGAGTAAATACTGATATTCGAATGTATGATGACAGTTCAGATTTGTGGGATTGTATTTTATTGAAATGGTATGCTCTGGTTCACCCCTGGAAAATGTATGGTTTATATAATAAACCCTCATCTCATCAGCACCTCAGCAGCCGTCTGGAGTCTCTTTGCCTGCCAGCACGCGAACACCCACGACCCTAGAGCCCGGGGGGCTCCCGGGGAACCCTCCCCGCGATCCCCCCCCAAAATTTAAACTACAACAAATGACGCACCAACATCGGGCAACAGCACCAACGACCCTGAGACAAAGATGGACCATGGTAACAACGCTTCAGTGCCATCTCCAGCGGAGCAGCCGTCCCGGGCCGCCGGGGTCCGGGGCGGCCCCTCCCCCACTGCGCAGAGTCCCCACTAGCCACCACCGCCAGCCAGCGCGGCGCGGGCTCGGGTCCAAGCCCCTTGGGGCCCCAGCCTGCCGCGAGGCGGGCCGCGCAGCCCCAGCGGCACGGCCCCAGCGGCGGTGCGCCGGCGCAGCGCGGGTGGTGCGGCTCCGCCGCGCCGAGGCTCCGGTGTGAGCCCTCTGCTGCAGCGCGTGCCCGCGGCGCGGCCTTGGCTGCGCGGGCCAGCCCGGCAAGACGGGCGCAGGCCCAAGTGCCGGCGTGGCGAGGCTCCAGTGCGAGCCCCGGCGCGGCGGGCCTCCCCGCTGCAACGCATGCCCAAGAGCTGGCGCGGCGCAGCCCCGGCGTGAGCCGCGGCCCCGGTGCCGCCGCTGCGCGGGCGCGGCCCCCGGCACTCAGAGAAGCCATGTGGAGCACACCCAGCCCTCCCCCCGCCCGGCAGCAGTGGTGAGAAGGGCCCCGCACACCGTCGATCGAGCCGAAGCAGCCAACGCGCTGGACAGCAGTGAAAAGAGCCCAAGCCCCACATCTCCCAAAACTCGGTTTTGTAAATTGTGTAACCTCCTTCCTCACCCTTACTCCCTCCTCCCCTGGCTGCTCCTTCTCCCTAACCCCCTTTCCCTTAACAAACCCCCGAAAGTTAACCCCTTCCTGCTAAACCCGGCACGGCATGGCTGACACCACGTGCTGCGCTGTGACCGCATGGCCACCATGGCCACGTGCTCTCAGTCCCACCTTCCGCTTTCCAAGTCCCACAAGGTAAACGCTAAGAAGCCAAACCCCAAAGCTAAAGTGAATTTGTAATACCAGTTTTAGAGCCTTGTATAATTGTTAATTCTACTTTATGATCCCCTTTCCCTGTTATTCTGCCCCTGTCCCTTGCTGTTCTGGCCAAACAGCAAGGTGATCCAAACCCCTGTTTCTCCAACCCTAAAACCCAAAACCTGTTGTTTTTCCATTTCCTTCCCATCTCCATGAAGTAGTTTTACAATTATGCCTTTCTAGTTTTGTGTGTGTTCATATTGCAGATTTTCCTGTTTTCAGTTTTAGAAAGCAGAGGCCTTTTCAGGTCACAAGGGTGGATCCATGAGAAGCAGTTTTTGAATTGTCTTCTTGTAAGGTGCGATTCAGTAGTAGACTATTGAATCAGTAATGCTTTTGGGTTTATGCTGTCTTCAGTAGGTTCTGAGGGTGACTGACAACCTAAAATAGTGTCTGAGAAAGTATTTGACAGTTTTTGTAGTTTTTTTCTTTTTGTTTTTCTTTTGATGACCTAAAACTGGGGGTCTTCTGTTAGGTCTCTGACACTTCTGGTGCAAGTATGGACGAAAAAATCCCCAATGGGTACATATAGACGAATGTAAACAATTGCATGCAGAGTGTGGGTCCTTTGGTTGAACCAGCTGGAAAGTGAAGGGAATGATTTGGCTCAGATCCATGGGTGAGAATCTGAAGCCGTGTGTGGAGCCCGGGGAACTCCACGTGTTTTCCTGTTCCTAGAGTGGGAGCAGAAGTCAGCGCCACAGCCTAGAACTGGGGGCTGTGGTGATCTGAAAAGCCAGTTGGAAAAAGCTAGACACTATTAGGCCAGTCAGGCTGAAAAGGCTCTAACAAATTTGTTAATTTGTTTCAAATCTTGCAATATAAACTCACATAACCCGTTTACTGCAATTACAAAGTCAGATAAACTGTTCACAGTATAACATAATCCTTACTGCAATTGTATTTAGTTTCATGCTGCAAAACTATGTAATTACTGTTTCATTTTTAAATTGTTAATTGTCATATGTCATATTTCTCTTCTCACATTTTAAAGAAAAAAAGGGTGACTCGTGGGATTGCATTTTATTGAAATGGTTTGCTCTGGTTCACCCCTGGAAAATGTATGGTTTATCCCAAGTCTGTAACCTCCCTGCAGTATCATGCATCTGTAACTCTATTGGCTGGAGAATGTTACCGCGCCCACTTTGAACCTCTGTGTTAAGGGTGGAGACGGAGAGGGCTCCTCCTCTTTTGCCCTGGTGGTCTTCGGAGACTGCTCTCTCCCCTTCCCTCTCCCCTTCTCCCTCTCCCCCCTTCCCTTCCCCCCCCTCCCTCAGTGACCCCATGCTGCCTTCCTGGGGTAAGACCCTGAATAAACCCTCATCTCATCAGCACCTCAGCAGCCGTCTGGCGTCTCTTTGCCTGCCAGCACGCGAACACCCACGACCCTAGAGCCCAGGGGGCTCCCGGGGAACCCTCCCCGCGATCCCCCCCCAAAATTTAAACTACAACACAGATTCACACCTTTATTGATATAGAGATTAGAATGTTATTGTTCTTCTTTGAGCATGCACACTCAAAAAGCACTTCTGGCTTTTGTGAAGGGCTAGAAACATTAATTTATTAAAAAACCAAAGTTCTACAGAATACGGAAATATTTTAGCATTTCTTAGATTTGAAAAAACAATGTCAAACCACATTACTCCAAATCCTGTGCCAAATTGCCTACCAAATGAAGAAGAATTATTGTCTGAAGTGATCAGGCTACAGTACAGTACTCCATTTAAAGATGTCCCTAATGGTAGTGAGCAGAAAAGTAGTCTGAAGTAAGTTTGAAGAGCTGGCATAAAGATCACCACACCGATTCATAATATCATTTATTTTTCTATTTATTCTAACTTCATTACCCACATTTTAATGAAAGATTAAAGCCCAGATGTTTGAAAGTGCAAAACCTCCACACTTCAAGTGCCTAAGGACATATGAAAGAAATTGTTTCTTTTTTTCCATTACACATGGTCCTAGATATATTATTTCATACAGGAAGCGTTTTTCTCTTTAAAATGATTCTGTGTTGGACTTTTTGTTATTCTTTGGTGTGGTGGGTTTACGCATTCAGTTCTGTGGTATGGGATTACTCTATCACTCCTAGATTTGACTGTGATTAGTTATAAAGGAATAACAGATGTAAACAGATGGGCACAGCCAAGCATGGGTGGCAGCAAACCCACTAACAGTTCTAATGAGCACCACATAAAACACATGTGCATTCCATGAAAAATGCACTCTGAAGATACACTGCTTTCAGTGACACTATGCATTTCAGAGGTCTAAAGAGACATGACAGATCCCCCTCAGAGCACATTTTCTGTTAGATGTATTTTTTCTTTCAAATATAGGAAATTAAGATTTTACTTTGGCATCAATATTCTCTGCCTGGAGACACTGGATACTGAACCTGACATGTTTTGCTGGCACAAATTCCTAGTGCTACTTTTTTTCTTACAGAAACTTTGATGTAGGCAATTTCAAAGATTTATAATGGAAGCAGAATCCTGGGTAGCAGACCAAGTTAAACCCCACTTCTTTTTAAGTTCAAGTCTCTCCACTGGATCTGTACATTGCAAAAACTATCCAAAAGAGCAATGAAGCAAGTCAAAAGTATCCAATCAATGTTTATATAGGAGCGCTATAAATCCTATTTTACATCCCAGTGCACAAAAACTTCATTTCTCACCATACAGGCTTGAAGAGGGGTTCGAAAAACACACTTTTTCTCCTTTAAATTTTTTAAGGCTATGGCCTTTTAATTATTTTCATAAACCTATATCTTATACATAAGGTATAGCATTAAGACAAAGTGCCTTTTTTCCAAGAACTTCTAAGCACTTATCTTCATTTAGAAACACTCGTGCATTTTTAATTTATCTTACCATTTACAGAATTTTAGAACTGGGAGACAGAGAGGCTTATTAAAACTATTTACTCAGAAGAGAAGTTTATTTAAAAAAAAAAACAAAGAAAATACTGAGTATATGCTAAGATTTCCTCTGGAAATCACTGTGGAAATACAAATGATGCTGAGCTCCTGTAGCACCTACATGTCCTTCATTCTGGGGAACAGGAGGCCCTGATTTCCTGAGGTTAAAATACAATATAGAAGATAATCACTCTTGAGTTTTTCCACCAAATCAAAATATTCCAAAAGTTATTGTGGATTTTAGGGTGAGTTAAGAGCTAAGCTGCCATAAGAGGTCAAACAATAAAGGCAATTACAGAGAAGAATACAAGACCAGTGTAAGCTGCTCTGAGCAGACAATAAGATGAAATATGAAATAATATACCATGTCAGCCTCTGAAAGCAACAAGCTCAGTTCTGCTGCAAAGCTTATAAGTGAACTAAGGCAGCAGTCTCACAGCATTGCAGTGACTGGAAAACAGCACTTTGCAATTCAGTCACTTGCCCAGAAGGTGTCGTGGTTGCGGGGGGAGGTCAATTTTTCCAGGGGGATGTGGGCAGGCCAATCAGTGATCAGCTTTTCTGCTGGCACCTGGATTGGTCACTCGGAGGTTTGGACACGCCTCTGAGGACACAAAGAGTTAAAAGCAGGACTCCAGGGGGGTTCGGTCTCTTTTGGGTTCCGGTTTCAGCAGTGGAAACATCTCCTCTCCCCTGCTCAGCTCTGGGCTGAGTGGGGGAGGGGGAAGCCACGTGGCCAGGCTCAAGACAACCACGCAGTGGAACTAAAGTAAGCTGGGGCCCCGGGGAGGGGGAGAAGAGAATGGACAAGACTCTGGAACTGAGCTGCCCCATCCAGGATGGAGGGGTGGAAAACTGTGGAAGTGCCTCCCGTGTGTGCTCACCCTCCCCTCCCCCCCTCCGGGACAAGATGCCCAGCCACGTGGGAGTTGCCCAGCCTGGGAGTGCCTGAGCCTGCAGCTCTGCTGAGAGCTAGAAACTGTTAACCCTTGCTTGGCAGAAAGAAACTTTTCTTAGACATTGATTCTCATGACTGGTGGTTTCGGAAGAGAGAGGGAAGAGGCCTGGGACCGAGATGATAAAGCACGATTGGAAGGAACCCGATGGGCAAAGAATGAGAGGAGTAGCTTTCTGAGCTGGACTTTTCTTGCATAATGTTAGCCATGGACTGAACTTAAGTCTCTTTTCAACATAAACTGCATTTTAGGTGGATACAGCTGCCCCTGATTTTGCTACAGTGACTGGCACTTTAAGAGTGGAGCGAGCAGAAAAGAGAGGGGGAGGGTGTGGTGGCGCCCTCTGCCCTCAGGGGAGACCTGCTCTTGGAACCCTCGGCCCCAAGGGGAAAAATGGGGAGAGCTCGGCATGCAAGCATCCTTAAAAGAGCCCTGTATGCAGCTTCAGCCTATGGACAGCGGTGAGAGTGCTGGACATAGGAAAAAGAGAGTGTCACCCTGACAGACTTCTCCGGGCGGTGCCACGGGTGACATGGAAACACATAAGGGGTGGACCCGTGTTTTCTGAGGAACAGTCTGTGGTGCAGGAGAGACTCCTCTCTCCCTTGCTGAATTGAAGATTGATTTTTTTTTGAGTGGTGGTTGTTTGATTTAAAACCCAAAGGTTTGGTCTATGGAGAGTAATGTGTGGGGGGTAGGAACTGGGAGAAGAGATGTTCTGAGAAGTTTTTATTTCTGTCTCTGTGTGTGTTTAAGAGTTTTCTGTCTCTGTTCTTATGTAATGTAATAAAGTTTTGGGTTTTTTTTTTGTTTTCAAGATTTAAGCCTGCTCTGCTCTGTTCCTGATCACATCCCACAGTAGTTGTTAGAGAAAAAACATATATTCATGGGTGCATTAACATCTGGCCAGTGCTAACCCATGACAGAAGGCTATTCCACGATTCAAGGTAATGTTTTTGAGAACAGCAGAGAAATACCTTGAAGACATTGGAGGTCCTCTAAAGTAAAGGGTGAGGGAGAAGAAATTTTCATTACACAGGAGCCAGAAAGAGAGGGCAACAGGCAAAAGGTGTAAACTTGGCAGCCTGAGCTCAAACAGTGCTCTCCCCTGCAGCCTGAGAAACAGAGGTGCCACATGTAGAGCCATCCAGACCACAGCCCTCAGACAAGCCATGCCTCAGTGCTGCGTGGTCCTGGAGGTGGAACACAGACCAGTTCCCCCAGGTGCTGGACAGGCAGCACTGGGCCACCAAGTTAATGTTTCCATGGCCTTGCTATAAGGTAACAACCAGCTTTTCATCATCATTCATCCTGAGAGATGAGACCAAGAGCCCAGACCAATCACCCACAGCATCCTGCTGTTCTCACATCACCTAAAATTGCAGTTACCACGCTGCCAATAAGAAGGATATAAAGGAGAGGAGGGGGACATCTTCATTGACTTCTCATGCCACAGACAACACCACCTAGCACTGGACTAAGAACAAGCAGAGAATGAACATTTCTGGGGACTTGTTAATTTTTTTTTCTTAATTTAACTTTCTAGCTTCAACCCTACTAGATTTTTTTCCTGTGGTTTTTTTTTTAATATGATTATTTTCTTACTTCATGTCTTCACCTTTTTCTTGTAAACTATCTCCTCACTACTAAGTTTAAACAGTTAATTACTCTCTCTCTGATGAAGTATTCCACACTGAATAGTGGTTTCCACATGTGACCTCACCACTGCTTAATCCTTACCCTTTGCTTTCTGTCCATCCATCCTGAAAAATACTCAGTTTGGCACAGTAATAGCACCAATTCACCTGACCTGTTGGACACCCAAGACAGCAGCAGCAGCAATGTGCCCTGGGTTACTGCCAAATTAATGTATCTGCATTTATATTCTTTATGGCCTTGACAAGCACTGAAGTAAAACCAGTGCTTGGCTTCCTAGAAGACCATAACACTGGGGTTGTTTATTCAAGCACTTGGAACTGAGCGAACATCACATGCATTGGAACAGTGCTGGGCCATGCACTGTCCCAGTTTATGTGTCAAAAGGTGACACTATTTTAGCTGCTGCCTCTACAGGCTCAGGGCTTCAAAACTTAGTGCTCCCTCTGAGCCATTTTTAACCTTCCTCTCTTACCTTTTTCCATTATATCCATCATCACAGTATTCTTACCTCCGGAAAATATCTTGTAGCCAATTTCTAGTTTCACTTAGATCAGTGAAAAGCAGTGCACTGCATAACTGTTCGTAGAAAAGCCAGCTCATTGCTTCCACTACTGTGTTGACTTTACTATCCAGGAAAAAAGCATTCATCTTTCTTGTAAGTGAAATAAACTTGAATTAAGTAAAAAGTATCCTTAACAGTGATGTTTTGGTCGATGATACAGACCAAAATTACATTTCAACGTCAGATTATTCTCAAAAGTCAAATTAATACAAAAATTATATGTACTGTGATTTTACTTTTACTAGAATAATGAAGAGTTTTGCCCAGTTCTTTCTCTTCTGATCATTCTAAAAATGGTAACACTTGATAATTAACTAAGAACACTTCTTAATTCATTGTTTGCACTCCACTTATCAGTGAAATGTAATTCCAGAGTCTGTCTGCATACATTGCTTATGATTCATGGTCCCTGAGGAAATTTCACAGAGACACAGGTCTGAAACCATAATTATGACATTATGACAACTTTGAGTTGACATGTCAAACGCAGTTCAGCATTTCCATGGGAAAAATGAAAAGGTCAGGAATTTCTCTCCAGAGTTCTGATTAAAATAAAAAAAGTAAAGAAGTAAAGAACAGAGAAAGAATTTGAAAATTATAATTGTCTTATACTAATATTCAAAGTGTTCCTTGAAGAAAGAAAACATGTTTTTTTAAGAAATAATAATAGCTATATTCAATTTGATTACTTTAAAAAAATTATATGTATTTTGTTAGGGAAATGTGAATAAATTCCATTTTAAGAAGTCTATTAACATAGTGGTATCAAAAAGACTGAGAACAATCAACTTCATATTTGTGATATCAGCTAGAGACACTATTTCACATAAAAATACCAAGGAAAATCTAATAGCAACATCATCAATATTTCCAGAAAGAGTATTTCTTTTCTTACCTCTTTTCACAGAATACCTACTATTACAATACTTCCAATCCCAGTGAGAATGAATGTCTCACACTGTTGAATATCATTTCTTTCTGAGGGTGCCAACCTCCAGATTATTAGTAAACATAATAAATTCATATCTGCCCTCATTAAAAATTCTGTGATGTTTCCTTTAATGAGTGGGTTGTTTATCCTGGTCCTTTATTTAGCTTTCAATTTGAACAGCCCCACTGCACAAGATCTTGTCAATGGAGGTGTGAAAGCAGCATGGACAAGTTTACAATACTTTAATGGGTGACAACAGTGATGAAGATGCAGGTTTAAGCACAGGCTAGCACTACAGATGAGCATCAAAAAATTCCAGTTACAACACCCTCAGGCTCTTTTAACAGACAGGAAAACATTTGGCAACATATTTTCATCTCTACCACTGGATTCAGCCACTTGACTAAACAAAGTATATTTTCCGGTACAACTGCAGTTTTATTTATTTAGTGGATACCCTATGAAGTTTGTGCCTCTCTCTTCTGAATAAATTTGTCCTCCACACATATAATTACCCATATATCAATAATTTAAAAGAACGAAACTTTCCTTGAATGTCTTCTTAACTCCAGTGCGATTTTAGAGTCTGTTTGAGTCTTGGTAAATAGGCTTGCCATGATTCTTCAGAGTAAATACAACTGAAAAGATCTCAAAACAGACAGATCTTTTTAACTGGCATCAAAACACTTCTTTCTCTTTTAATATAGCCTAGAGAAAATCCTTCCTAGAATAGTGGGCACTCAGTAAACATTTTCTGCTACCACACTATAATTGTTCACATAGCAACACATCAGCACTCTTGGGAGAATTCTGTTTCTTTTTGTCTAAAGAACTTTCACAGACTTTGACATTAGCTAGATTCTTTCATGTCTTTTCTCTACTTGCAGAGAACTAAATGAAACAGTTATTCAAGATGCACCATATCCCTCTAACCTATCTGCTCTTATCCCTTCAATACATGAGAAAGTTTTAGAAAGTTACCTTCAGTATTTTTGTTCCCATTCTCTAAGACCACTTCCTTTTAAAAGTTATTTATGTTTTTCCCCTTTGAAATTCCTGAATTGCAGACAAATCAAGCTCTTGACTTGAACGTAGTTTAACCGTAGCAAACCTTTGAAGCTTCTGAGCCTAATGTGAACATTTGAAACACTATTTTCTGGGGTATCTTTCATTTGGCTGCCTGCCAATGGCATTCTGGTTTGCCTTGATCCTCTGGTGAGACAGGACCGCTGTGTCCACAGTGTTACAGATACTGACCTCACTCTTGCAAGTCAAGCAAACAGGCTGGCCTGAGAAACCTTCCCTGAGTGCACTGTAGTTTTTTACAGAGTTGATAAAAAGTTCAAAAGATCTTTTCCTATACCATGTAATGATGCTTCAAGTCTTGAAAAATGGGTCAATATATGCCAGGAAATCACCTGAAAAAAGACTTGGTAAACAACTGGTGAATTTCAATGCACCATGTAAGAATGGCAAAAAGAGTCTTGAATTTCAACTATACCTTCACGTTTCAAATTGGTCCCTAATTTGATAATTTTATGAATTTATTCATTTTTATTAAAACTTTTTAAATCAAATTATATAAGGGAAAAAAATCTTTGTTCAAGTGAAACATTGCCACTGAAGAATTATGACCATTGCAAAAAAGACCACTCCTCGGGATCTTGACTGAACCAGGAAATGCAAGGAATACAAACACAAGGCAGCAGACATTTGATTTTTGACAATTCATAAGTCAAATTTTTTTTTTTAAACCACCAAGACTGTAATGTTTTTTAGATGGATATTTTTCCTCTTTCTGTTTTGGTAATTTTTCACAGAACAATATCCAAAGAAATTTTTAAAATACATTTTTGCTTTTCAAAGCTTTAAAAATCAAAAGCAGTTTGGAAAGAGTTTCTCATTTGAGTTTGGTGTTTGGTTTTTAGTTGTTGGGGATTTTTGATCTCCCCAAGAGCCTAACAAAAAAGCCTGGTCTTTCAAATAGTCTGAAATTTTAATTGCTACTAGGGATAGCCAAGCAAATAGGAAAGAAAATCAGAGCATCAATTTTGCATATGCTGAAGATCATGAAAGCTTTGCTAATAACATCAGTAAAAGCAAATTGCCCCAACTGTGTATGTCACAATGTTCACAATTGTGTGTATGACTAGAAATGAGAAAAGCATGGGCTTCGCATACTGTATCCACCATTAAACTTTTTACACTGTGTGCTGGTTTGAAAGTGAAACCAGTGAGAGACTTCAAGTCAAATACAATTTAGTAGGAGAGAGAGGAAAAAAAAGTAAAATAAAAATAAAATAAAAGCAATAGCACAAAAAACCACTGACAGAGTCAGAATACAACCTGACACCCTGTTAGTTAGGGTGGTGGTAGCAGTCCAGATGAAGCGGTCGCGTTGAAGCAGTGATCCTGTAGAAAGGTCTGGTAGCTCTTGTCCTCTGGGAATCCAGTGGGTAAAGCCTACTGTGCTGTCCCAAATCCCAGATTATATCCAGGTGGGAGTGCTTGGCTCCTCCCCCTGGGCGGAGCATCTCACAATGGGCTGATATCATTCTATGAGTCATGCAGTGGGTCCTTGATTGCCCATTAAACAGAGATAGCTCCCAGAGGGAGTTACCTATGAGTCATGGGGCGAGGCCTTGATGGCCCATTAACAGAAGATAGTGTGGCAGGAGGGGGCAAGGGAAACACTGTCCCACCTAGTTTCAACAGCTCCTGAAGATGGTGATAGAATACATACTTTGGGCACATCTTACATTGTAACCTAGGACACAGTGCTCACTTAACAATACAGAACAACTTCCAACACTAGATCAGGGATAACAATGTACTAATTTGTATCTGCATATTATATTCAGACGATCTGAGTTTCATTTGTTTATCAAACAGAAGAATTGACAAAATCTCACAGCCATTGGTGCTGTGCTTCTTTTCAGATTTTTATACCACCGCTTTAAGAAAAGGTAATTGCAGCATGAATATGAAGGACTGGAAAGTTCACCAGGTATCTATTTATTGCAGACTCCTGTCTAAGACAAGAACTAGAGTTAAATCCAGTCTTTTAATTTTAATTTTTTCTTACTGAGCATTCCAGGAGCTTTAAAGATCAGCTCAGCAATTACCCCACAGATTGGTGCACCTTCATGTCCACATTGATAAGCTTCTGTTACAGAGCCCAAGAAACAGATTTTCTACAGCCAGTAGTTGAGAGATTGGATTTTCCCTTTCTATTAGGACCTTTTGGAAGATTTCTGATACAAAATGTGCACACATACATGAATACGTACACACAATCACATGATTTTAATTTACAGTAAGTTATTTCATATTATTATTAATGGCTTATGAAGACACATACAGCCCACCCTTGAGTCTTGCTTTCATAGTACTTAATAGTTTAAGGAATATATCAAACTCTGGATCACTTGATCTCACTGGCAAAGCTTCAGTTCACTTCACTGCATGCAGAACTGAATCCCATATACATTTTCATGCAATTTAATTTTGACTGATTTCCTGGAAGATGTGCATTCATCATTGTAAACCAGTTAATGGGAAAGCTGGAAGAAGCAACTCTTGACACACATTTCTTGAAATGCACTTATGCATGTCTGATAAATTGCTTCAAAAATTAAACAAGGGCAACCCAGTTTGCCAAGTAAACACAAAGAGAAATTATTCTGCATCAATTTCAAAGTATTTTTAAGCAACAAAGAGTAACAAGGGTAACCAAAGGGAAAGTAACAGAAAAGCAGGATGTCTGAACTGAATTGGACCTATGTCTAAGCTAAAGCAATCACAGGGGAGAATTTGATCCACAGTCCTGTTTTTTGTAAAAGTATTAATGGTGAAACTATTACAATATTGGTTTTTTGCTTGCTTCCATCCCTAGACACGAGGTTAGACCCTGTACACTTAGTGTCTCTTCTAATCCCATGCTCTTTTGCTCAGAGGTTTCCATGTGGACAATAGCTGCTATGACAGATCCCAGTTCATAAGGGACTGCAGCACTCACCTCGCCATCTGCTGAACCACTGATGTCATCATTTGTGTATTCCTTTTATGTATCTAAATGTAAATGTGATTTCTATCTCTGTTCAAAGCTTTGAAAGGCACATTTAATGATAGAGCTATAAATAACAGAGGAGGATTCTATCTGTGATTTCTCCCTGGCCTTTTTAATGTACATTTCCTTTTACAGCTGCAGCTGCTTCAGTTTTCCTGAGATTCTGCTGGAGAATCTCCTACAGAAAGGGTTTCTGGTCTAAACCACAATGTTATAAACAGATTGCTGACTAATGTGCCATGTTCTTGTACATTGCAACTACAGCTTCTTTCTAGACAGTACAATCTTGATACACCCTATAATAAAGGCTGTAAGGCTGGAGAAAACAAAGTCTACAGAATCTGTAGCAAAGCCACATTTTTTTAGTCTTCTGTTTCCTCTATTTCACCCTTGCTGTATTTTGAGAGCCTGCTTTTAAAAGACAACTGCAGTGACTAAAAGAAAGGGTAAAAAAGAAATAACAGCAAAAACAAAGGAATAAAAATGTTTTAAATGAATCTTTGTATAGAAAAATACACATGCCATTCCCCACTTTCTAGGGTGCAATCAGTCTAAATTATAACTGGAAGCTTGCATAGGTTTCAACCTACATTTTTATACCAGCAATAGGGTACAGTCTATCTAGCTCGGTGTTCTTATATTTAATACAAATAACCTGAGAAGTGCTCCCAGATGGCTGGCACTGACAATAAGTAAATTTTAATTTGTTCAGCTGAGGATGATCACTTTTCCTTTGCAACATGCAGCTCTCTTCCTGACTCTAGTTAATAGCATGATGCTCAATGTCCTGCCTCACACCAATCTGTTTTATGCTGGAGGAAAAAAAATAAAAACCATGAGATCTGTAATTCATATTTAAAGCTACTTAAAGTAAATTTTGATACCAAGTGAATAAGGAACTCATAGCATATTCTATGCTAGCAAGTCCGTACAGAATGGATAAGTATGAGCAGAAGACAATGTCACTAAGTCATTAGAGAGGACACTAAAGAACCCTTTTTTTCTTGTTTAGATCATCCTAAACCTCTCAGCTCCTAGGAAAGAGAAAATCAAGAATGGACTGGACTGCACCAGATAGTATCTCCAGTTTCTGTGGTGTCTGGCCAACTCAGATACCAAAGGATTCCCTGCCACAGGTTGCCACAAGCCGTGCAAGCCCTGCAGGGTCCCAGAGGGTGAGCTGGGGCACAGGCGCAACAAACACTCTCTGCAACTTCGAGGAGGAAGTCAGAGGTACACACTGACACTAAATCTTCTTCCAGTCCTCAGATCAAATAACTGAGCACTCCAGATTGACCTCATATTGTGATTTCCCTGGGATTACAGGAGCAGCACTGGAATGATATCCAAAGGTGCAATTTTCCAGGGACAACCCTTAGGAAGCATAAATCCAATAACAGCTCTGTTTATATTTAAACAAAGCATTTTTGGAGCCTTTTACTGATTCTTCATACAGGACATATTCCAGCTTCTGATGATTCAGCAATTTTTAACTACAAGTTTCTGAAATTGCCCCCATCATATGGAATCATGTTTTAGTAATCCACTGAATGTAGAAAATGTATTGTTAAAATAAATCTATTGTATCCACAGTGCTATTGAAGTGGTATTTTGAGAACAATGTGTCATTAGCCACCTATGGCTGGTCATTTCAAAAGCACATTTCCATATCATTAGCTTTCAGGGCTACTGGTAAAATATATCACAAAACTTACAATACATTAATCTGTGTTCATTCCACTTCACAATAAGAGTAAATTTAAAGAATTGTGTTGGACACTCCAGACAAGAAAGCCTTATTGCAACTATTTCAATTTGAGACAGTCAAGTCACCAGACTTTGCAACTCAGCAGAATGTTATGTAGCACAACTGGTGCTATTTCAGATGCTGTTGTTTCTCAAATCTATCACCTTTTCTCACACTGAAATATTCAGTGAATAGCTTAATCAGTTCCAGTCAGCTCATTTAAATGCTATGGAAATGCAGCAAGAATGGAAGCAGCATTCTGTCCCTGGAAATGAATGGAATGGAGAAAAACCAGAAGTTCATTCCTAGACTATAAATACTGGTATATGTCAAATGTCAGTATCTGGAGAACTGAAACAAATGAAATAATGTGAAGGAATGAAGTAGCCTTTGGCCAAAAACAGCAGCTGCAGATTAAGTTTTTAGGCACAAATAAACTGAAAACCAACAAGCACCCAGAAGACCCCTGCACCAAGCAGTGTAGGTGGCTTACACCCAGCTCCTCAGAGCCAGTCCCTCCTGATTCTCCCCCTTCTCCTGATGAAGAAGGCTACTTCTGGCCCCACAGGGTCTTTAGGAACTACTTACTTGTGGGTTTATCTAAGCAAAAGGGCCCACAATCAGTCAGGGGTAGCGTCACAGCCTCTCAGGCTGACTTTAACACTTTTGCACACTGTGGAAGTGTGTGGCATACCCTGGACGTGCTGTGAGAGTGGTAAAACGCATGGGAGGCTGCAAGACATGACAAGGTAATGCTGGAAGGCTGCTCAGGGGTAACAGCAGCAAACAGCTCTGTGGCAGTAACATCTGTACCACCATGAGGTGAGTCTTGGGGTGAACTGCACCCAAAACTGCACCCAAGCTTTGTTCCAGAGAGAACTGAATGACAGTGTTAAAAACAAGCAAACAAAACAGGGAGCAAACTGACTTGCAAACTAGGAATTGGGGGTTGGGAGTGGGCTGGGAATACAAGTTATTTGGCTTTCTTCCCGTGCCCCATATTCATTTTGTTAAAACAGAACTAAGCTGTAAAAACATTAAGCATCAAATATAATAATTCTAAAGCTATTTGAAGGAGTGAGGACATCCACAGCTATGTATTTCTTGGGTCCTGCACTTGAAGCAAAATTATATGAAGAATTTGTTTTGGCACCTCTGGGAATACACAAGACAGAGCGTAAGACTTGATTAGCATAGCTAGTTTGATAACCAAGATGCCATGGCAGGAACAAACAGAACTGTGAAAATTACAGGAGATGGGATTACACCTGCTTACGGGAAGAGAGAAGATTCAATCAACTTCTGCAAGCAAAGAATTGTTGTAAAATGCATGAGTTTTCTGTGTGATTTTTAACCTGATTATTGTAGTAGAAATTATTAACCTGTCTGAAATAGCATATGAGCTTTTGGGAAACCTGAGTAAAATCGAATTCTGATCACCAAATCAGTCTTCCTGTCTCTCATCAATCACCAATAGGCACCAAAGTCAGAGCTCCAGAATAAAAGCTTAAAACCTAAAGATTTGTGGAACAGACCCCATGCCCTTGTTTCACTTTATTATTGTATTACACACTTCACACTGATATCCAAGAAATATCAATCACATCAATACCTGAGGACAAGTGTTACACTGCTGCAGAACACTGTTAGAAATGCTTTCCATCAGTAGTTTCAGAACATTGGTAAGCTGAGAATGTAAAATGCCTGTCAAGCTTACAGATAATTATCGAGACTTGACTTCCATCCAGTTTTAAGTCTATCCAGGAGCACAAAGCCTCCAGCTAGTTTTCCTTCTAGCCACTTTCCTTACCATGCCCAGCCTACAGAAAAACCTCCACACTGGAACTCAGACAGGAATATTTTCTGGCTCTTATCTGGTCACTCTTTAACTATTCATCTCTGGGGGAAAAGTCCTGAGAATAATTCAGTATCATGATAATAATTATCAAAGAACAAACCAGTGAAAATTTATAAGCATCTGAGGCATGTCAGCACTGTCATATAAGCTCCTTTGGAAGATAACTCCCACTCAAGAGTGGTATTAAGGAAAGCAGATGAAGACTCATTGGTATAAACAGAGCAAAGATAAGGTTTATCTTAGTCTTTACAAACTATCTTTCTTATCAAATCCTTTGCTAAAAAATACATTTTCAAAGCTATATAGTCAAAC
Organism: Prinia subflava; assembly: GCF_021018805.1. Lineage (NCBI taxonomy): Eukaryota > Metazoa > Chordata > Aves > Passeriformes > Cisticolidae > Prinia > Prinia subflava. The sequence goes on from NW_026960607.1 coordinate 3,946,504, forward strand.
TAAAAGAAAATATTTTTTCTTCAAATCATGGACTCTGAAGTAAGCTAAAGGGACTCTGGTTAGACCTTAATTTCTTCATTTAACACTGCAACATTACAACATACTTTGCCTTAATATACAGTATGATCTTTTGTTGGTTCAAGGTGGTGGAGCTGTAGTTCCCAAGCAGCTTTGCAGCTGAAAAGGCCTATTTTTGAAAAAAATGGGGCCGCCTTCACATTCACACCTGAAAAAACATGCAAAAGTGTGTATTTGTGCAGAGAATATTTAAAATATGTGCTGACTGAGCATAAAGCAAACTTCTGAAATTCCTCATGCTGCTTCCCAAAGCCCCACTTCATCTCTGTACGAGCTGTGATTTTTCAGAATATTTTTGTGCACAAGACAGCTTTTCAAAGACCCTGTAACTCTTGTAGCTTGTCTTACAAACATAAATCAAACCATGTCGGCCAACTCCTTCTGTAACAGAACTGCACCTTTAAATACCACTAATGCCAGATGGTCTCAGTATATAAAGCAGCATGAGACAACATATTAATGCTACTCAAACGAGCAACTTGTGCTAGCAGCAGACCAATGAAAGAAGTCTCCGGCTGCTAAGCCCGTCTCCATGGCAACATCTATTTCAGACAATTCTTCAATTTTCAAGTCAGATGAGCTTCTTGGCTCCTAAACTTCTCTATTCAGGAGGTGTTCCATTGTCAAGTACTTTTTCATCTTGTATTGGCTACTGTTATAATACAGATTTTATTTTAATCAGCTGCTTCATGGAGTATCAAGGAACAGATGCTCCCCTATTTCTGTTTATTTACAGGCTTTTCCACTAAAGATTTGTACTGAAAGACTTTCACTGAAGGTTAGCAGTATTTATTTTGACTATGGATTTGTTCCCTTAACTGCAACACGTGGAAACCTCACAAATATTGATGTCTCTGTTGTGACTCTCCCTATCAGCACCGGAAGGAAAGGAATTGGTTCATTCTTCATATTTATCTGCTATGAAGGCAGATTTTTAAACAAAACAAAAAGCTGTGTATCCACAGCAGGCAAATACAGAGAGAAATTCTTGATGACTCCTCACCATATGTCCATTAGCATAGCTAATGCAACACAAATATTTGGGCTACTTGCTACTAGGAAAAATCTGACAGGAAGCAGGTAGGAACTGCCTCTTAAAGGCAGATCAAATGCTGAACCACATGCTATCTCTCAAGTACCTCTACACCGGGCACATGGCACAGTCACATGTAAACCTAGCATGGAAGCTGAGAGCCTAGGCACAGAGAGGAGAATCTGACACAGGGAGAGGGTGTTCTTACCCAAAACCACAAAAAGTTCCCAGCAGCGCCAGGAAAGCAGCCAGCCATCCTTTACCACAAAACAGCTTTTCCTCTCTATGAAACAACTTCTTACAATGGCAATGTTTAAAATGTAAGCGTGTGAAAGCCCAGCTCCCAGGCCCACAGCTTTTTTTTCCTCTCCATCTCTCTATGTACTGATGTCACCAAAGATAAGGAAGACATTTCATCCAAAACAGCATAAACTTGGGCCACTCATTTTTTTAAGTGCAGGCTGTTACAAAATCAGTCACATTTAACTTTCTTTTTTAGGGTACACATGCAAGTTGGCTTAAACACTTAGGATTTTTAATTATCAGTATTTATTTATAAGCCTCCTGCTTAAATTCAGATGTACAGCTCCCACTGACTTCAGTTTGATTTGTGGATGCTCAGCAGCTGGGTGGGAGGAAAAGTTTGAGCATGGTCTAGTCTTACCAGGTGAAGATCTGACATGGAGAGTCAGCTTACCATAGTCACAAGGCTTCCTTTGAAGTACCATTTTTCAGGTGTGTAAAAAGTGTCTATGTCTTAGACTCACCCCAATTTTGCTTATAGTTCTGAACTGTGCTTTTGTGCAATAAGCCAAAATGCTACCAAAACTGCAAAATATTTGGTTTAGCACAGGGAAAAAAGGTTCATTTTGAATGATCAATGTGCAAGGAATGCACCACTCATAACACTGATGGACAACAATGTGTAACTGAAGGACAGTGATGCTGAGTTTGAGGGACCCAAAAATAAAATTCAAATAAATGTTTTGCAGCTAGAAATGTCAGGAGATGAGCATGTGGTAATTCACACATGTATTATCCAGATATCTTTAATGTGATGGTACAGGAAAAACAACTATGCAGAAAGTTTTAACCTTAGAAATGTCTCACTGTCCTTTCACTTTGTATCTTTGAACTCTTAGTTGTATTTCTCATAGCAAAATACTGTATGATTTCTCTTTTGTTTGGAGAACTAATATGACAAACATCTGGGCCATACTTTCTAGACACCTACCAGATCATTAGACTAGCAAGGATGTCTTTGCCAAGAGAACAGTTCAATAAACTTTGGCCTGATGTTCCCCCCATCAAATAACTCTCTTCATTTGGCTTTAAGGCAAATCCATACTAAAGCATAAGTACTCAAAATGGCATTCGGGTTGTTCTTGCTTTGGCAGGCTCTGCAGCCAGAACAGTATCTTTGATCATAAATCAGGCAGCTCACACTCCATGGCCATGTGCAGCACCATGCAAAGAACAGCTGTCTCCATGGGACTTGATTTGCAAGCAAACAAGGATGTGAGGTTTTGCTCATAATTCAGTATGAACAACTCCCAGGAAGCAGCTACTAGTTTATGCACTTATAAATGTCTCACTTTGGAAATTAATTAAAAATAAATGTTTACTGCCTTTGAACTGCCAGCCACAGGTTTATGATTCAAGATTCTCTCTTACCTGGCCATTGTAGGTACACAGACATATCACTAACACACAGCTTCATATTGGCCCAAACCTCTCAGCCCTTTGATAATACCTGCTGTGACAGGAAGATGCGACCAATGCCAATTCAGCTAGCACAGCACTGGCACCTGGCAGGAAACCTCCATTTCAAATGGAAGGGCACCATGGACCAAGACCTCACTTTTAGTCTAGTGTCCTTTTCCCCAGCAGTGCCCCTGAAAGCAGCAAGAGAAGCAGCAACTTCATTACCAGGGGCAGCTGTTGCACCTTGGCACGTACAGTCATTTCTTCACAGTATGGCAGAACTTTCATTCCAAAATCCAAAACCCCAGCACCTGAAGCTGGGGCTAGCTCAGTTTCAGCACTGTTGCTCTGCAGAGCTCCTAACCCACTCCCACACCACCAGCTTTCACCCTTATCCTGAGATGATACGAGCTGATGTATGGCAGACAAAAAGAGCTCAATTTCCTGTCCCACAGCAGATCATACCTACCTACTCTGATAGCATTTTACTCATAAGGATTTTTTTCCCAACCTTTTTACTATATAGACCCTTGATGTCTTCATTTAGCCCCAGCATACTAGAAAATGACGTCAATATATAACATCCCATTCCCACTGAATTAATTGAATGCTGGCTTTTCATGTGCGCCTTATTCCAAAATGAAGTTTACACCCTTTACTCTGCTCCTGGTAACCCTAGCAATCATTTCAATTACCTTACCCAGAAACCTTAAAGTACATACTGGGGTTTTCACTTTTCTTTGATTCCACAAAATTTTAAGAGAATTGAGTTACTAGTCTTCACAGTTGAATTCCCAATTCAATTGGAGGGGGAAAAAAACCCCAAGAAAACAAAACAGCAAGACTCTATGGTAATACATGCATGAGACTTTTGCTTAAAAAGAAAATGTAGACCAAAAAAAGATGTGACATGATGTTTTTGTTTTGTTTTTCTCTTGGGAGGAACATGAATTCAAATAGGTATGAAGACTTAATAAAATAAATTAATCTGCTGAAAAAAGCTCAGACAGGGTTCATAAACTGTATGTTTTGCAAAAATAGCACATAAAGCACAACAAGGTACATTAGAGGATGATACAAGAAGGCTGGGATTCACCAGATATTAATCATAAGCTCTTGCACACATTCCTAAGTCAGAAGCCTACCCGATGTTAGCTCCTCTTACAGTCAGTAGAGAAAACAGCCAAGAGGTGTTCCTGCTGACCAGGAAAAGGGAGATTACAGCATGAATATGCATGCCCAGTATGTAGGCTTCTAAATCACATGTCATCTTTGAAAACAGAAGTTCGATGTAATGAACACAAAACTAATTCCAAACAAGTTTAAATACTAAATTATCAGTTGAGTCTAGCAGCAACTCCACTGTTACAACCAAAAATTTGTGTTTATTCTGAAATCGGAAGACCTCTCTTTTGTTTTTCACCCTCCATGTAATTTAAAGGCTTGAGATATTGATTACTAAATTACAGAGTAATAAAGTTTCTCCTGAAAAAAAAATTTTAAAATATTTTAATAACGAGGTCACTTTTGATGAATCACACAACTACAACTTACTGGCTTTAAAATTCACGTCACAAAATCTCGGGAAATACCTATGCTTTATAGACCTCTCACAACTTCTCTGGAGTTTGCATTATCGTCACCCTAATAAATCACTTTAAGCCAAGACAATGACAAAACAGGCCCCCCTCCTGTTTTCTTTGGGAACTGTTAAGGCATTCCTGAAGGTGTGGGAGGTGATGACAACTCTTCTCTTTAAAAGAAATTAATCAACTCTTTCAAAAGGAGTGGGATTGTGAGAAGCAGTCAGGGTCAGATCCACAAACCCTGAATATTCTGCATACTCAGACTCATTTTAAACCTGAAAAGTAGAACAACTGCCTTCTGTAGTCATGTTTATTCTAAACGATTACAGACCTTTTTACTCCAGCTTGTTTACCATTTGTGTTATTCCAGTAAATAAAAGATAAACTGCTGAGAGGCAGTAGCTGGGATTCACTGTGTTTCCGCAGGTAGCACACAGCCTCTATTAGCCCTTTTTCAAACGTTCTAACAAAAGGTACATCTTTAAATGCCTCAGTCAGTGAAGCGATTTGGAGTGAGAGCATTGTACCTCCCGAGAACGCTGCAGACTGCCTAACCACACTTCCTAGGATTTTCCATTTACTTCAATGGGAACGTGAATGGCATTAACAACTAGCTGCGAGAGTGATATGTAAACAAACGTGTCTGCCTCTCCTTGATTTGCACCAGTTCTGTGAAACATTTTTCCCTTTGTATTCTACACCTCTATTTTTAGCTGAATATGAGAACTGAGATAGGATGAAATCAGAACTATTAAGGAAACATTATTTAAGAAATATAAAATCAAGGAAGAAAAATCTAAAAGTCTAAAAAATTCACTCAGGACGTACATGCAGCCATCTTCATGCTGCTCCAGAGCCCTCTTGAGACCTGCACAGTCTGTGAAGGACATTGAACATCCCACTCTGAATGCAGGCAGCATTAAAATCGCCCTGCCAGAAACTACCCCAGGCCAAATTCTGGCTGGGTAACTTCAGGGGGATATCCTAACCGGCACAAAAACCCATAAGGGCTTTTGCTGGAAAGGTAATTACAGCTTCTCAGCCTTCTGTAGAATGCAGGAGGTACAGCCTGCCCCAGATCTGCACTCCCAGCAGGCAAGTCAGTAGCATATCCCTGACAGTGTTTGATGAGAATGCCAGAACATCCTCACAAGCTCTGAAAGAAAATCTGTTCCCTGAGGCACAAAGGAAAGAAAAATTCCAAATGCAGAAGGCTATATGAGGAGTAAGTTCAACCATGTTTTACTCTGCATTTTCGATCCATCCCTATAGAGACACCAGCAGCTGCCCTGCTCCCACTCATCTGGTGCTGCAGGTGCCCAGAGACAGCAGCTCACCTTTAAAGAGGATTGCAAACCTAAGCCGGGAGAGCAGCTAAACCACAGCTGACAGAAAGGGTGAAAGCACAACAGGGTCAGCACAGCATTTCCTGTATTCCTGATACAGTGTTCTGCTGACAACGACCTATTTACAGCCCCAACCTTTATGCAGTGCAGCTGGATGAGTATGAAGAAAGCGCATGCACATTTACCAGCAACCAGCCCTGTGCCCTTCAACATCTCCCTTCAAAAAGGGAACACCATATGAGTGGCCCTTGATAAAAACTGGTGTTTGCTTAAAGCTCGAGTACACAAATTAGGCTTGCTCTCTAATATCTAGATTTAATAACAAGCTCTTGCCATATGCAATTTGTATTGATGCTTTGCAAATATGGGAAAGATCAACAGGTCCAATGAAAGAGCTCTTAAGATTTTTATGTGCAGATTTGGAGTGCAAGGAAAAGAAAGATTTAGAAAACGAAGTGCAATTAACTGTAGATAATGAGGTTAGAACAGCTGTATCTGATGACATCACTATAACCAAGAGACGAGCTGTGTGCTCTCTGACATCACCAGCGATACAACACCCTGCCACCAACCCCAGCACCGCACCCACTCATCTGAAGCAGGGCAGCCCATAACACTCACGGGTGACACCCAGTGGTCTCCCCACTCAGGCTGCCACCTACAGCAGCACAGCTGATCCCTGCCCGTGCTGGGCTGAAACCTCAGCAGCTGCCTACACGTTTGCTCCTTTGTCTTCCTGCTCTCTCTTTTGAAAAAGAGCACTTGCTCATGGTTCTCTTAAATGGCTGCAGAGTAAATTAGATTACAATAAATCAAGAAACATTTTAAAATGGGTTTTGTGCAACAGTGACGAAGACATCATGAGAAACAATTTTTCTTCCTGTAAGTTCATCAGTTTTACTTATTGCAACTTCTTACCACTGAAAGTACCAGCTGGCATGGCTGGTGCCACAGCTGAATGCAGGAGCACTTCACTGACAATAAAAACCTGTTTGTATTAGCAGACAGATCTTGGATTTCTCCATTCATCAATATAGAGCCATGATTTTCACTTCTCTCTTAGTCACCCTCTAATTTTTTTTTTTCCAGCAGGAAATGGTTCTAGCACTGCATGGCTGGGATGTGAGAAACTCAGAGCCTCACATCTGGGGGCTTTGGAGGGGCTAGTACAGGAGCTGCAATTTGGGAAGCCAAGAAGCTTATTTAGGCTCAGTGCCAGCAGTGACTGACCCAACTCATTTCCTCACCCTGCCAAGTGGAGTCTTTGATAAATTGATGGGTCCAAGGATTATTGTAGCTGAGTTGCACCTCATAAAATTGACTGAAGTCACACTCACAGGGCCCTGCAGATGTTCCAAGTCACAGCTGCACTACTCAATTCACACACCGTGTGCTCCTGCCTAACCACTTCATGATGCTTGGTTGTTTGAAACTGCAAACTATGTCATTTTTTAGAAAATCAGTTGTCTCATTCAACTACAAATTAACCATTTCCTTCTATTTGAAGTATTTTTAAAGATGCTTGTGGGGAAAAGGATGAACAATAAAATCATTAACATTCTGTTCAACAGAGCAACAGACATCCACAATAACAGCCTATTTCCTCTCTCAAGAGTAGTTGGTATTCTCCTGCATGTGAACTAAGGCAAAGTGTTGCTTAGTTTGTCCCAGGAAAAAACAAAAAGAAAAAAAATCTGTGCTTTACTGTCAAATGTCCTTTTTTCTCCTGGTCCACCATCAGCTTCCCACAATCTCTTTCTCCTCATTTTATCTGACCTTGCCATCCACTGCCTTCTGTCAACTTTGCCAATTTTTGGTGAGCACAGTGAGAAAATTGTATTTTTTCACATAATCAAAGCTACTCCAAAACATTTTGATTGTCTCCAGTCTGTGTTCATGCAACACCTTCTACACAACCACCAACACAGTCTCATTCAAGTCTCTCTCCACCTTCACTGCCTTTTCCTCAGCGACTCAAAGTGAGGTTTTCTGCCTTGGTATAAAACTTGATAAAGTTCAAATGCCTTCATTTCCAGGTTGTGCTTTTCCTTATTCAAGGGCTTCTTTTCCATCAGTGATTGCAGGCTCTAATCCCCCATACAAGTGCAGTATCAGCCTAAAGAACCTGTTGCCACAATAAACGCCCAAACATCTAAAAAACCACAAAAAAACCCACCACAAAATGCACAAAATTACAAATATTAGCCCAAACTTTGCTTGGCATGCAGCACAGATGAAGCACAAGTGGTGTGGAGTACAAGTTTGCAGAAAGGCAGCACACTCTCCAAGTGTTTACTGCAGCATCAGAAACTTTAGGCAGTCTCATGCTTCTGGCATTTATCATGTCCCTGGAAAGAGCTTGGTGAAGGCTCAGCTCACAGCACCCGAGTGACTAATTTGGGTTTCCAAGACTTGCAAAGACACTTGGTATGATTGTGCAAGAAACCAGACTAGCTCATATGAAGTCATCCTGACTTGCAATGCAGTATCAGTCCTTTAAGAAAATCCTCCTAATGAATATTTACCCCAGGAAAAAACAAAGACTATGATTTGTTCCAGTTTTGTCATTCACTGAGGATTTTTTCCAGTTGCCTTGGAGGTCTAAAGCACATTTCTGAAGTTTTCCTATTTCTCTCAAGCAATTTTTTTCAACCATTGCACATAGATTACAAATTAATTTTCAAAAATAGCTGACACTCTTAAATTGAAGTTGATTTATTTGCTTGCATACGATCAAATGCATTCACACGAGGCTACACAGCCATGCAATACATGTGATTATGCAATGGTTGCATGTATATGCAGTATTTGATTTACTCAGTACAAAGCCTCTTTACTCAGTACAGAGTCTTTACAGATGCTCTGCTGACACTTTCCTGATCTATTTTGTCATCAACTTGCTCACTAAGTGAACACAAACGTTTTGTTTTGTTTCACAGCTGTTCACTAGATGATTCAGGTATCACCCCTGTGTACTCATCAGCTTTCTAGAAGCATGAGCTCTCTATAGACTATAAATCTGTGAGCCACAGCATATATTTTGTTCATACTTCCCTATATTTAAAAAATAAATCCTGTGACACTCAGGATATCTTGCAGGAATAGATTATGTTCAGAACTTAGAACTTTTTGGCTGTCTGGGAAAAATGAAAAGTAACTATATGTATGTATATATGTGTGTCTTTGATTCCATCATTTTTTAATAGTAGTAGATGATGATAAATCAGATTCTGATCCTGCAAGATTTACCACACAAAATATCCTTATTCTGGTGGTTGCCCTGGCAATCAAGCATGGATGCTCAGAGTGAGCAGGGTTCCTCCTTCAGGTATGAGCAGAATCACACTTCCTGCCAAGGCTGTTGCAAGGCTCCACCTCTTTTACTCACAGCTTAAAAAAGCTCCCATAGAAAAATAAACAGTGCTACCTTTTACTACACAGTAGAAGAAAGGGCACATTTTTAAGAAGAAAACACCTCTAATGCAACCATTGGCACAATATATAGGTGCTTAATCTCTGTAATAAGGAAGCAGGGGCGGTATCAATGCTTTTACAATTCTTTCTAAGAACTGCAAGGGTAACTATGCATGAGGTCTGTCTTGCTGCCCTTCCCCAAAAGATCCTGAGTTTCTCCCATGTGCCACTGCAGAGAGGAGTAGCTCTCCATGTTTTGAGAAATGTTCAGAACCTCAGTGAAAGTGAGGATTGAAATAAAACAATTAATTTGCTCTGGTTCAAACCCTGGTTAATCCCCTTCAAAACCCAGCATTTTTAGCATCCACCACTAAAGATTGCCAGAACTCATCACATTCCCTGACATGTGATTGGGACATTGCAACATGTGGCATTTTTATTTATAGGGCTCCCTTAGTAAGGGGCCGAGCATGTTCCAGGAAATGTTTGACACTGTCTATAGCTTGTATGTGGATGCAGTCCATAGGAATTTTTCTTTTTTGCAGTTTGTTATTCAAATACTGCTGGATTCCCTTTAGCTTAGGCTCAGTGACAAACCCTTTCTCACACTACTGACACCAAGAGAAGTGTGTCTCCGGGAAGAGGCATAGCCCCATCTCAGACTGCACAGTGTGCTGCTCTTTTTCTCCTTTCAGCTGGCTTGACACAGTCACATAAATCTTGGGAGTCATAGCGACTATTCCCTGGCAAAATCCCAGTAATAACTGTTAACCTTCTAGTGTGCAAATGACACAGCAGCAACAGATTCATTCTTAGCTTCAGGGTCCTCACCCCCTCTTATCAAGATGGCAACACACCACAAAGAAATTTTTTAAATTGCACTGCATTCCCTACATTCTTCATTCCAAGACAATGTTTTCCTACCCTGCCTTCCTCTTACATCCCCCTTATGTGCAATATCCTATGACCTCCAAGCTCTATCTGTAGCATCAACATTAAGTCTCTTGTGGATACAAAGCAAGGTTATAGTCAGGTCATAAAGCAGAATACTAAGCACTAATTGTATTGGCCAAATCCCCGGAAAGCCACAGAAGCCACACCTCCACCTAAAAGTCACGGACTTCCAGACCTGTGCTGTAACCCAGTGAGGGAAATGTGAGGACATGACTGCAGGAGGCTGATGGCTGGGCCAAAGGTACTGAGCAGCTTTCACGGATAAGCCCTATCACAGACATTAGCGACACCATCGATTCCAAAAGCGGAAACAATGAAATAGACACAATCGTAGGTGTCACACAAGCGCACGCCATCAACCATATTGCCTCTGATAAAGATGTCCCAAACTCCAAACACACGCAACCAGGGATCCCGAGGCACCCGTGCCGGCGCCCCCAGCGTGCCGCGGTGGGTGACATGCCCGGGGACAGCCTGCCCGCCACACGCCGCTGCCCGGGCTCGCTCCTGCCTCACGCCGCTGCCCGGGCGCTGCGGTTCGTGCGGGGAAGGGCGGCCAGCGCCTGCCCTGCCAGTGAACCCGCGCCGGGCAGTTTTTGGGGAATCCAGGCGTTTCTTGCAGCAACGGGCGCTAAATGCGCCGGCAGCGGCACCAAGGCGCCCGGCGCCGCTGCGGGAGGTGGCTGACAGCCGTGCCGGTGCCGGTGCCGGTGCCGGTGCCGGTGCCGGTGCCGGTGCCGGTGCCGGTGCCGGTGCCGGTGCCGCAGGGCCGGGCCCGCCGCCCATACCTGCACAGGTGCGGCAGCGCCGGCCGCGGGCAGCGCCCCCTTACCGGGCTCGTGCTCGCCGGGGCGGTCCGAGATCTCGATGACCAGGAGCTCCCGGCCCTCGGCGCTGCGCCCCACCGTGTAGATCCTGCTGATGGCGGGGCACTGCAGCCACACGGCCACCAGCGCCTCCCGCAGCTCGGCGTAGCGGTGGTACTCGAAGGAGATGCCCTCCTCGGCGCTCAGCCGCCGCCGCCGGCTGGCGGCCCCCGGCGCCGGCTCCGCCGCGGCCCCGCAGGCAGCGAGCACCGCGCACAGCGCCAGCAGCAGCAGCACCCGCGCCGCCATCCCGGCCGCTGCCGCTCCGCCAGCGCCGGCAGCACCCAGCGCGCGAGGGAGGGAAGCAGGGAGCGGGAGGGAGCCGGGGAGCGGCGGGGCGGGGCGGGAGCGGCCGCTCCGCCCCGATCCGCGCCCCGAACGCTCCCGCGGAGGGCGGGCGCCGCGGCCGCACGATGCGGGCGAGACCCGCTCAAGCTGTCATCCACCGGCTGCGAAAAACCCGCTGCGAGCATCTGGGTGCACGTTTTCCGCACCGCCTCGTCGTTTTATGCGGTCCCGGCGGGTTAACCCGCTGCCACAAACGCAAATTAACAGGGTGCTCCATGAATGATTCAGTGCTATTGCAGGGCAACACAAATGCATTTGATTGACAGGGGGAGCTATAAACCGTCATCTGTGAAGTCGCTTTGCTCCTCGTTTATAAGGCGTCCTTGCTGCATCCCTGTAAAAGGGTAAAGCAAGACTTGGTTTCTGATACTGACAGTACTTGGAGAGCACGCCCCAGTCTGTTCAAAGCAAATGCTCGTGTGAAGAACCATACACCATATATTAATAAATCAGTTTCTTCTAGACGGCAGATACTACAGGACTTCTGAAGCCGTGCTCTTTTCAACTTGTCTTCATAGGCATAGCTGTTTAGGTTATGTTGAAACAGCCTGTAAAGGACGAGTTCTAAAAGCAAAAGACTAAATGCTAAAGAGCAACTTCCATTTTGGGTTGTTGATTTGGGCTTCAGGGTTTTGTTTGGGGTTTTTTGTTTGTTTGTTTGTCTTTTTGGTTTTTTGTTGTTGTTGTTGTTGCTTGCTTGACTTTTTTTTTAAGGACACAAAGACTCGATGGAAAATGTTGAAAGGTTCAAAATTTTGAAAAGTGCACATCCAATTCATCCTTCTACAAAGAGAATTTTGTAGAAAATAATTTAATGTATGTTTATTCTGATCTTCTAATTTAAAAGGGTGAGCCTGTATAACACCTCCGTCTATCACCAATTAATACTGAATCAATTTTCCAGAAGATTTTTTAATAATCTTTGCTGATATTGTGGATATTTTCCTAAATTGTGGGTGTCTACTTCAAATAAGGTGATAATGGACACAATGTCTTCTAGAAGAATGTTTTCACTGATCTTTGGTGATGTACCAGCCCAGAAAGTGATCCAGCATCTGAAACACAGACCTGAATGTACAACTACTATACATAAATACTTCAATATCTGTCTCTATTTACCTACACTTGTTACCTTCCAGGGCCCTGAATATCAGTCCTGAATTATTTGATGTTTTTCTTCATAGCAAGAACCAAAGTTCAGTCCTTCCAGTTCTTACCATCTTTCAAAGCCAACTGGGTTCAGAAGCTGCCCTGCCCAGTTTAACTTCAGACTTACAAGTAGGCAACTATATGCAAAGACACCTTTGGAGCACTTTTTGGAGCCTTCAACTCTTCATTCTTACTGCTAGAAAACTGTTGGAGATGCCCGTCATAGCATGTCCCATTAGCTCTCAGGTTATCACAACACTGATTTGTGTTAAGTGTTTTGCAAGACTCCTTGATATGGCGTTTTCTCTGACCAAGATCACTGTTTGAATTTAGGATCACAAAAGGGCTCTCTCTCTGACTTCTCCTCTTCCTAACAGCATTAATTGGACTACGTTAAAAAATTTTGTTTATGACATCACACTGCTTTAGAACTATGTGCTACACATGCAGCCCTCTCAGTGCTCCAAATGGAACTGCAAGTAACTAACATTCAAAAGATTCACATTCTTTAGCAGTATTGGCTACACTGATCACAGGCTAAGTATTCCTTGCTTTCTTCATCACTTTTCCTTGCACTCAGTATACAAAATAAACAAATCTTCTGATGCTGATTATGATAGTGGAGGGTTAAAAAAAATTCTGTATAAGTTAACCACGGGTAGTTGAGGGGGGGGAAGGTAGAAGATGCACAATCTGAACTTGACGCAGCCTGGCGTTGGAACAAACGTCAGCTTCTGCAACCAGCTTCATACTATTGTTTTAATTGAATCAAGTGTGACTCCAGCCCAGGAGATAATTGAGAAGCATTGTTTTAACCAAATCAAGTATAACTCAGGGTAAAGCATAGGTATGATTTAAGATAGTAACTAAGAAATAGGATAACCAGTATCTAGGGGTGGAGGTTAGTTAACATATGTATAACTTAAAACTATAAAAATCACAAATCAACTCTGTATTCTTGGGCACGAGATTTGGGTATTTCATGCCCCTGTGTCCCATGCACTCAAATAAAGAACCGCATATGATCGCCTTCGTGTGGTTATATGTTTTCCTACGCTAACAATTACATTATCATTTTCTGGAAGAACTTTCTGATAGAAAAAGCCTCCCTTTTGATCTTTGTAGCAACTGTCACTGACTTAATTTTCAATTTAATTGACCAAAATATATCACTAAAAGATACAAGTATGCTGGGAAATCATCTATTTATTTTCATCTCCTCAAGCAGTGAATTATTATTCCATTACATACAAGTAGTTTCACACCTAGATCTGAATGGATTTACTTCTGTTTTCATACTTATTCACCCCCACTCTTTAAAAACTTAAGACAATGTGTACTTGTAAAAACACATGTATATCCTGTGTAAAGCAGAGTGGTTTCTATACTATCAAATATTTGAGCTTATACATACTAATTTATTTTTAATAAGGGATTAAAAATGTTTAAATTCTCAGACAGCATAGGAGCATATGCAGAACTGAGTGGGAGGAATAATTTGATGTCTTCCTTTGTATCTAATCCTTCCTCCTATTTTCCATAGTTCAAGGATGATTATCTTCAAAGGCCAAATTTCCTTGTAATATGGAAAAAGTTTTGGCACTTGCCTCAGTCTCAGAGGAATGGTCCAACCCCAAGGGCATTCCCAGCCTATAAGCATAACCAGGCACCTGGGCATGGCCTTGTGAGCAGACAATACTAATGAGAGCAGTGAGTGAAGCACAAGTGCTCCATGAAACCTACTGATTAGCAGATTTTAAATCTGCTTTACCTGTCTCTTGTACCTGAATATGATGCAGCAAATAGTAAGTTATATTTTGCCAACAGACACAGCGTAAATAAGTTTGATAATTTAAAAAAAATCAGTAACATTTCCAAAAGTACTTATTTATAGAAAAATCTACATGTACACAAAAATACATAAACACTCATATGTATTTACAGACTACTTCTTTCCTTTGGCCAAACAGAATTTGCTGATTCAAGTTTTCCAATACTTTTCACCTCTCTGAATCTGTCTTTTTCAGCAAATCATTATTCACCAGGAAGCATATAAATATATTTTCCAAAATAAACTCACACCCACAGAATTTTCCTTACAAGACTTACAAGTCTTTGCACAGTTTTTAAATTATTTGTGTGATGAGACAAAAAGGCTAAGGCAACTATTTTCTTTTGTTACTCAGAAAGATAACCCTAAATCTATGTCCATTACAAACAACTGAAGTACATATGGAACATCAGAAATCCTAAAAACACTCTGTGATGGAGAGCAGATATTTACATTACTAATAACAAACTACTGCTAATATGTACACCATGGAAACACTAAACTTCTCTGGTTTATATTTGGAAAGAAGTTTTAATGCTAGGAATGAAATAACTCCAATCAATTTAAAAGAGAGAACAGTTGATCTCAGAATTGACAAACCAGGCAAGGAGATAGAGATAACTGTAAGATGATTTTACAAAACTTACCAGAGTGCTGATTATATTCCCATATACTACACCTGACAGCTGTGGTCACTTGAAGCTGTATCTTCAAGACAGCTGTATCTATTACCAACCTTCAAAATGTCTTGCACAACTCACTGGCTCTATTTCTTGGATAGACTTGCAAAACAGGGTTGAGACACAGGAAGTTGAGGCTTTTCCAGTACCTTGAGGTGATTAATGCAAGTCAGGGCAAAAGAAATACCACCACCAACAAAAAATTTAATAATAAAAATACAGACAAGTCACTGATGCAGCAGGTTACAGAAAGGGAGAGGGAAAAAACCCACCCACCTTCCAAATTGTTTACTGCAAGACTAAATCTTTTATTGCCTCCATCTGTTAGATGGCTCATACATATTACTGAAGCCACACCCTATCAGGCATTTAGAACTGGTCTCTTCTTGGGTGGTGACTACCCTATATATGTAACAATACTTCATTGATACTCTATAGACTGCAACTTAAATTTCATACAAAATGTATTCGATATTTACACCTACACAGATGGCAGTGACTTGTTGCTGCCTCTTGTTCAAGTCTGCAGCAGTAATAATTGTTCCTGGGGTGATGCCAGGTCCTGGGTATTGGACTGGAATGCCATTTCTGAGAGATGCTACAGCCTGGCTATGGTGCTGTATTGGTTTGAAAGACAGGTATCTGCTAGGAAGGGATCAGGACCTCTCTAGAGATGGAGAATTCAAATCCCCTCCCTCCAAATTATTCTAGTTTAGAAAATTAAAGGGGCTTTAATGCAGAGGTATGGGGATAGGAATAACAGTTTTTACTAGTATATATGACAAAACAACAAACAAACAACAGCTACAGCATTAATAATAAACAGAACCAAGAACCTTGAGGGCTTTCTTTCACAAAAAGCCCGGGGCAGTTTGATCTCGGTGCTTCTGCAGGACTCCGAGAGGCTGAGCTGGAATGGTGGAAAGTCCCAGGCTGGTGGATGACATGAGGAGTTCTGCGCTGGTAGCTGGAATGGCAGGGGGTGTCCCGGCAGGGCTTGGCAGTGCAGGGCTACAGAGTAGCAGGAGAGCCTCAAAGCTCCAAAGAAACAGTGGGGGGGGGGGGGGGGTGTCGCAGTGTGTGACTCTCTCCAGTCCCAGGGCACACAGCGGCCAGGGGTGCGACACCTTCCCCCTGGGGAGCTCTCACCTCCCCACCTAGGGACTCCGATGTTCTCGGCAGTGTCTATTTCGGAAGCAGAGATGGAGTGGAGGCGAGACGGGTCTTGGGGTGAACTGAAGACGTTTATTAAGAAGATGAGCAACTAAAAGACAACACCCCAAGAAGCCCCGAGCAGGGCTCGGGCAGTGGGTTTTATACAACAAGCTTAGGGGAGGGGTAAAGGGAGCGGTAAATTTAAAGCAACCAATTAGGGTCTGTATCTAGGGTGTTGCATCCGCGGGTAAAACTAACAGAAACCAATCCAGGATGTGTGGGATGGGTTTACACAAGGCGGGAAAGATAATAGACAGATAACTGAAAGTCACATAACATAACAGGTGCACGCATAAATTAAAGCAACTGAAGGAGACAAAGGAATACTAATGAGGGGGGTAGGGGTACATAGAACTAAATTAAGGGCACATAAAGAAGGAAAATGGGATACGCAAAACTGAGTTATTACAACAAATATGAAATCATAATAAACTTAAAAAAATGCACCGCCACATCTCCTCCTTTCTTTTTTCAAAAAGAAGAGTGTGTGGTGTCTAAAATCATATTTACTAAGAAAAAGAATTCAAGGGAACTAACATTCATAGCATCCAGGAACAGTATTTGTCCTTATAAAATACTTTGCACTCTAAAGAGCTTTTCAACTTCAAACTCCAGGCCAATTTAAATGCCATATTTTCATTTGGTAATTATGGGTTCTTGGATGCTATGCCTTTACAAAGTAAAACTTTTTTATCAAAATGACAATAAATCATTTTTATCAACACAATAACACGATAGAAGTACTAGTCTTGCTGCTTGCTTTGCAATCACTTTCTTTGATTCTCTCTTGGGCGGCTGGAGAGCAACAGGGTTGTTTCAGTCTTTGCAGTCTTCACTGTTAGCTGATTGCGAACTCCTAGAAGTTCTGAGCAGGTGCAAATGCGGCAACATGACTTTCTTTCTATAACACAACTTGACAAATAATTTAGAAATAATCAAAAATATAAGGAACATCCTGGATTGGATACAAGGTAGGAAAAATGAAATTAAAATTACGTGGGTTTAAGGTTTAACTCAGCTTGTATTTCAACTTGGGTTACTTATTCTAAAATACAAATTAAAAATACAAATACAATCTAAAATACAAAATACAAAATCTAAAGTAAAGACTTAAAATAATTCAACATATTACCTCTGCAATAATACTATAATCAAGATATTAAACCGAAAATAAGGTCTATTATATAGAAAATCAAATGACTTTAAATAATATAATATTTAAATTAGCTTTCTATCACTAAACTATGAACATTGACCTTCTGCTGGGCCCTTGCAAGAAGACAATGGACAAGGCTTAGTAAATAGATATATTAACTTATATTTAATCTCATTAAATTAAAATATATTAATAAAATTGTTATAATAATAATATTAAACACATATGTAATGTACATATAAGTAATAAATATAATAAAATATAATAACTAATGTAGTAAACTAGAATATAAGGATAATAGGAAATCAAAAGGAACATTGGGAAAGGTATGACAAGGAGAATGGATGGGAACTTGTGCAGTTGCTACAAATGAATCATTAAACTTAATACTAAAGAAATGCACAGCTTATTTTGGCAAAATAATACAGAATTTCTTTTCGTTGGGATGAAAAAATCTTACAGACCAGACAGGCTTTCTCAGAGGTCGCGAAGGATCAAAACTTTGCGGGATGTCATTCCAAAAACTGAACATCAGTGACTGAATGCAAACTAAACGAGGAAAATGCTTTTCAATAAAAGAAGCAAAAGCATTCGAGTTAATGTGTGGAAAACTACAAGAGGCAGAAAGGGAATTAGGGATTGGGCAACTGTCACAAGTGATTGGGGGTTCCGGTAAAGGGGGCGACCTGGGCGCTGCCATCTTGGGGGGAGGCAAAATGACAGCATCCGAGTCCGGGTTTCCGGCTCTTCCTCCTCCATCTGAGGAGTGGCGTCCTACCTTAGAGGAGGGGGCTGTAGGGCCGGAAGAAGGAGTGGGGTTCGCGGTTCGGCATCCCTTCAAAGGGGCTGACCCCTCCTCTCCTGCCCCCAGAAGACCCCTCGAAAGAGGGGTATCAGGGTGACGACGGAAGGGAGGGCGATTGAAGGAAGGCGTGGAACCGGGGACAGATTCAGGGACCGGAAAAGAAGGAGAGGCGCGGGAACGTGGGTTCCAAGCGGCGTGCGCATCGCCATCTTGGAGGGGAGAGCCTGCCTGACCCAAGTTAATGGCGGCTGGCTCAGGGGATAGACAAGGGTTAAGGAAAGTCGGAGGGATTGGGGTTACGGGGGGCTTCACAGAAGCCACAGGAGAGTCTATGGGAGAGGGGCCTGACGCAACCGAATTTCGACGCAGCGCGTGGTGGTAAAGGGCCTCCTTAATTATAATACAAACAGCTTTTAACTCATCTTCTAAAATCCAATTTTCCCAAAAATTCCAAAACTCAATTTTAAAGAAATCATCGATTGGGGTCCCTGGGAAAACCCCAAAAATTAAAATTATTATCCTTTTTAAATCCTTTTTCTCAAATTCTCTCCCATAATTTCTTAAAATAAATTTAAACCTAACATAAACGCCTCGCTGTCCACTCAACACTCTCTGCTCCATTATCTTTTTTCCTTCCACTCTCCCTCCTCCCCCCAAAGATGCGCCGCGCGACTTACTCCCGGTTACAGGGGTTGAGAGTGAAAGGAATGGGGTTGGTGAGCCTACTTCCCTCCCCAAAGGCTTTCTCTCAGGTAACTTACTGCAGTTCCCCCATTGGGGTTAAGCAGGGGCAGTGAGGACTCGAAACACTCACTCAAGCTGCCGCTTTATCTGCCGCAGACATCCCGTAAGGCCTGGACAGTAAGCTACCGACAATCCACCCTTTTTTCCTTTGGGAGAAGGATTCCCCACTGGCCTGGCCAGTTCCCAACTGGTAGGGACCTAAAACCTGCGCGCTGCTGGGGCGCGACCCCGGAGCCTTACCCGTTCCAGGTGCTTGGTCCTCGCAGCACCTCAGCTCCCCGCAGGCTCAGCTGGCGCTAGTCCCCCCAGGCGGACCGCCCTGGCGCTGGATCTAGCGCTTCCCGGCTCACCATGCCTCCCGCAGCTGATCGGGTCGCAGGTCTCGATGACACGTGCCGAGGGCTCCCTTTCTGTTCTCGGCTCACCGCCCCCGTGACTGGATCTCTGCGAGTCACTTACGCCAGAGACCCCAGCCACGGCGCGCCTCTGCTCCTTCCCTCCAAGGCACTGTACCTCGCGAGGGCCTTCTCGGCGAGCTTTCTCCTTCGTCCTCGGGTACACACCCCCACTGGGGGCAGGCACGAAGGAGTCCTGGAACCGCTCCTGCCTTTCGGTTCCTCCCCGGAGTCAAAGAGTCCCGTGCCGCCGATGTTCTTTCCTCCCTTCCTCTTCCTCGGCGAGGCGGGCGCCCTCGAATTTGCCCGTTTGGTTCCTCAGAAGAGGCAGGGAGGCCCCTCGTTGAGCGCCAGGATGTCGCGGTGTGTGACTCTCTCCAGTCCCAGGGCACACAGCGGCCAGGGGTGCGACACCTTCCCCCTGGGGAGCTCTCACCTCCCCACCTAGGGACTCCGATGTTCTCGGCAGTGTCTATTTCGGAAGCAGAGATGGAGTGGAGGCGAGACGGGTCTTGGGGTGAACTGAAGACGTTTATTAAGAAGATGAGCAACTAAAAGACAACACCCCAAGAAGCCCCGAGCAGGGCTCGGGCAGTGGGTTTTATACAACAAGCTTAGGGGAGGGGTAAAGGGAGCGGTAAATTTAAAGCAACCAATTAGGGTCTGTATCTAGGGTGTTGCATCCGCGGGTAAAACTAACAGAAACCAATCCAGGATGTGTGGGATGGGTTTACACAAGGCGGGAAAGATAATAGACAGATAACTGAAAGTCACATAACATAACAGGTGCACGCATAAATTAAAGCAACTGAAGGAGACAAAGGAATACTAATGAGGGGGGTAGGGGTACATAGAACTAAATTAAGGGCACATAAAGAAGGAAAATGGGATACGCAAAACTGAGTTATTACAACAAATATGAAATCATAATAAACTAAAAATAATGCACCGCCACAGGGGGGGTGGGGGGTGGTGGGGGGAGGGCTGGAGAAAACGAGCTCAGGATTCCCAGGTACACGAGCAGATGATGGTAGATTTTCTAGGATGAGGCAGAGTGATGGCTGTGAACTCTTCCTGCAGGGAGGGGCAGCTTGACAGTCTTCCTCGATGCTTAGAGCAAGAGTGAGCCCCACCACCCCCTCCCCCCCCAGCTCTTTTTACCTTTCCCAAAGCTCGCATTATCTCTCCCCTCTGAGGGTCACTCCCAGAGACTCAAAAACAATAGGTGTAGCCTTGTGCTGCCATGTCCTTCAACTATTCCCTTTGTTCTGGCTAAGTGCTGTCATTAAGGTTTCTGAGAAACTTATGGGGAAAACTTCTGTAAGTGAAAAAGAGGCAAATCTAACACCCAACAGGTGCCAAGCACTCACACAGAGAAGCTGCCATGCAGGATCATTGTTAGGGTTCGAAAACCTGGCTGATAGTGTTTTTTAAAAGTGGTGAATCACAATCTTAGAGAAGTGTTCTTCTGGTCTTCCACTGGCACTGGTATTTCAAGTCCAAGCGTTAATTTATTCAGTGCTTACATAAATGTGAATCATAACTGGTTAAAATGTGTGGATGACAAAGAATGGCAAATAATAAGGATATAGCAGCTCTGGAATGTGATTTACTTGGTAAGTCAAGCATATTTAAATATTTGAGAGCAGCAAATTGTGAATTACACTTAAGAACAAGAAATGTAAAACACAGATGACAGCCTGGCAAGCAGCATTACCAGAAGCATCGAGAGATCACTAAAGATGGGTAATGACTTTATTTTCCAGTGCAATGCCTAGATAGAAGGATAATGATTAGGTGGGAGTATGTGATAATACCACAAGGTGGTCTTAGAGAGAACAACCTGGACACACCGTTCTGGTATCTACAGCTAAAACAAGACTGAAAATTCAAGAGACAAGCCACAGAAGTGATTTGAGAAACACAGGAAATGCCTTAGCCTGGAGGACAATACAATCTGGTGAGCTGGTGAAAAATAAATTGAAAAGTGATTTGACTACTGTGCATATTACCTTCACAGACAGAAAATTATAGCAAGAACCAATGACACAAAGTTGCATTCTCCCTGGACCTGCCAGCTACAGGTTTGAATGAACGATATGTGCCAGAGAGGTGCAGCTGTCAGAGCAAGAGAGGCAGCCATAACTGGGTGGAAATTTGGAGGCAAATAACTAGACGCTGTAGTTAGCAATAACTATCAGTAGCCATAATGAAATGTGGGATTGCATTTTATGGAAATGGTTTGCTCTTGTTCACCCCTAGAAAATGTATGGTTTATCCCAAGTCTGTACCTGTAAGAGTCGGTCCGAAAATCCCTCATTTCTGTCTCACGACTGTCAGAGGCTGAGACCCCCATGGACTCTGAGCCACAGCACAGGCCAAGTTTTCCCTGCAGCTGCTGTCACCGGACCAAGACGCCCTCCTCAGGGACCCATGCATGAAACAATGGGGACTGTTACGGTTTCTGGCCATGTTTGCTAAGGGGTGTTTCTGTACTGACCGTACTTGGTAAGACCTGAGCTGCACCGCTCCCCCTATTGTGAAAGAACACCTGCGATACCCACGAAACCGACCCCCCTTCTTGGCATCTTGCCTCTCGCTTCGAAAAGAACTATAACAACTCCACCAGAAGAGCAGGCTTTTGAGGCCTCCCCTTCGGACGACGGCTCCATTGACCTACGTGCCACGGAGACTGCGAAGGTGGTCTGTTGGCAACGACGTCACGAGGACTCCCGTCTGTCAGTTGGTAGCTATACCCTTTCTTTACCCCCCTTTCTCTCCCTCTCTCTCTCCCTCTCTTCTTTCCCCTTCTTTTCTATCGCATAACTGTGTGTATCAATAAAGATACAATTGATTTCACTTGAATTAAGTTATCACTGCCTCTTTTTGCACTCTGAAATCAAAACGAACCATCACGACCATCCTTTGGCTCGTGACATTAAATTGGCGTCACCGTGACAGGGTCCTGATTGACAGAGGGGTTGCAGGTTGTCTATAGTCTGTACTAGGAAGAGGAAGATTAGCCTCAGCCGCACCTAGCCCGTCACTTCGGTGAACGAAGCTAGAAAGCAAGGGGGGCTTTTCTGATTCTTCGCACACTGTAGACACCTAGGTGAAAAGCATCCCTATACTCTATTGAGGTGTATCTGTCTTCAGGATTTCACAAAAGATCTCCTAGTGCAAAAAGAGAAACTGTTTTTTTTTGTGTGTGAACTGTCTTGTTGAGAGAAGGGACACCTTGACGTAACTAAACAGTGCCTCAGCAGACAGATTTTGTCCCTTCACCCACCCCAGGGAAAGAGGGGAGACGCAGCGTAGCTGTGTGTGTGTACAACCAAGCATTACCTCCCTGTAGTGGTTTTCTGATCCCCTGTACAAAATGACTAATGATTTTATACATAAAACTGAATTTTATGCTCTACTAGCTAAACACAATGCCAGACCCTCTCCAGAGGTGGAATTTTGGGCTAATAATAACTGGTCTAATTTGGAAAGTGTGGTTGATAAAGTATGTTCTTTACAACATGAAACAAAATTTAAACTGGGCAAAAATAAAACCATACTGTGCTCAGTTCTGGGAGCCTGCCTTACCGCAGCTGTAGAAACTCGCTTTAAGCGAAGAAGTGAAGAAAATGCAATAATAGACTCCCTTCAAAATTTAGTTGAAATTTTGCAAAATGAAAATCATTTGCTGCGAGATGAAAATAATTTGCTACGGACTGCCTTGGGAGATGAATATTCTAAAAATTTAGAGAATGCTAACTTCCCAAAAAAGGCAGAAGAAAAAGAAACTCCTCACATTTATCAGATTTACCCCCAGAAAGAATTAGTGTTAGTAAAAAATTGTGAGGAACACTGCTGCCCTAACACAACACCTCTAGTTAAAACAGAATGCAACTATATTGATGAAAATTCAGACCCACAAATAATCACTAAAGAAATCCCAGACACCACCACTGAATTATCTAAGCTAAAAGGAGAGTACTCGCGGTTCCCTCATGAATCAGAGACAGGACATGTTTCCCGAGTTTCTCTCGGTGGTGGAGATCAAATTAAATTGACAGAACAAGAAGTTAGTGGGTATTGGGGACATGGAGTTTCCTTAAAACATAATTCATGGTCCCTGATTCAATGCTCAGCTCACTGGGCAGAGGGGTATAACCCCTTGGAAAAGGGAAACCATTTAACTTTAATTGGTACTCCCGAACAGCCCATGGAAAACATTCACAAAGCTGCCTGCCTGCAAATGATACATGATGACTCTCCAATGCAATTGCCTGTAAAGCCTGAAATTATGATTCCTTTAATTCAAAAGCCTTTGGAATTACTTAAACCTATAGCAATTGTTTTAAGTTCTGTAGAAAAGCTAGACAGATCCCTCGGAAACCCAAGTGAACCAACCGGATCTACAGATCGTGGTTTCAGTCCTTATCCTACCCCCTCCCAGCCCCCAGCCCCTCAATCTAATTCACCTGCTGGTGATCGTAATGTCTATGTATTAAGTGAAATTGCAGTAGAAGTGACCAACTATGTTAAAACTCCTAGTAGTGAAAAACCAGAGAAAAGTAAACAAATCACTAGCCGCCAACACTTGTTGCTATTAGATATTAAAAAAGGGGTCCCCAAACAAAACCCAAATTTGCCAGGGCAACCCCTCCCTAAAAAGTCACAGCAAATTACACACCTTTCTTCTGAGAATCTGGGCAGTGAGCCCAGAAACAGTCTAACAATCCAACCCCCCCCACCCTCCCCCTCTCAGCACCCAGGCAAGGAGCCAAAGCAAAGCCTTCCTTCTCAAGGGAACCGACATTCACCCACCCGTGCCCACCCTGCTTTGGCCCAAGAGTTAGAAAAAATACCCATAGCTGACAATGTAGCTGTTTACCAATGCATCGATGATATTTTTGTGGGTAGGGATGAAATAGAAGTGGAAGATCCTCAACAGAAAATAATCTCCAACTTTGAAAGCTTTGATCTACAAATTTCCCCTGAAAGTAAAATTTCTGGGAATTTGATGGAAAAGAAGCATGATACGCATTTGATAACCTCCTTCAATCAAATTAAAATGCCAGAATCTACGAAGGAACTGCAACAAGTTTCAGAATTACTAGTGCTTTGCAGAAAACACATCCCTGATTTTTCTATAATTGCCAGAACCCTTTACAGCCTGCTGAGAACAGGAAAAATTTGGGAATGGGGTGATTCTCATCATGAGGCTTTAAAATTGTTAATTTTTGAGGCAACTGCCCACCAAACACTTGGTCCTACTTATCCTACAGATCCTTTCCACATGGAATGGTGTTTTGCTTTTTCAGGATTGTCAGTACAACAACCTGCTGTCCTGAGAGGCCCTTCTCCATATGCAACCCCCCCACCTGACGGGGTGGCCGAAGGAGCCTCATTTGGAGCTGTAAAAAATCTGACAATGAACTTGGATGGTAACCCAGACAAACCTGCCTCAGTCACTGGAACAGCCCCTCCCTTTTGCCCCAAGCAGTCTCACTTTTCTGCAAAAATTGTCCCAGATTGGGCAAAACGTGAAAAGATCAAATGGGCTTCTCATACCTGTTATGGATGGGAGGCTAACAAATGTTCCAAAATCACTGCTTTTTGCCCGGCAGTTCCAAGCATAAACACACCCTGGATAATTCCTTCATACTAACTTTTCTGCCTTTGAAGGCAGATTCTGTTGTGTTTACTTTTCACAGGAGAACTCCGATGGACATAAAGACCACATAAAACCATGATAAAACTGGTGATATTTTAAACATTATTGGTGTTATAAGAACAAAATTAAGAATTTTAAACAGTATTGATTTAGAAATATTCGTTAATAAATTGGTTGTTACAATTAAGAATTTGACAACATCTTTTACAGTCGTCCTTATTGGCTTTGGGAACGACTCAGTGGCTATTATCAAACATATTATCAAACTGAGAACTGGTAAATGTGAATGATTATAAATTGATAATTGATCGCAAAACTAAATCTTTTAGCTCTTAGCTGCCTCCAGTCTCAGTAGTGGATGCAGTTAGTGGCTGCCTCAATTATAAAAGATGGCAGCTTTTTCTACTGAAATTTGGAAAGTAATTTGGAACAATGCCAATGATTTCAAAAGAGATTTTCAATTCTAGTTGAACTTAGTGAATTTTATTTATGACTCTTTTATAAACACAGCCACAGCTTTTGTATTGACCATATGTAATGCTTTGATACATTTGATATTCCCTATTATTGTGTTAAGATTAAAACATGATGGAGCTATTCTCTATCTTTTCCAGTATAGGGAGTGGGCCCGTGAAGTCGATAAAAAATGGCAAACTGTTAACTTAGAATCCTGCATAGTCCGAGAACAACAAGGCTTTATTTGTGAAAGTAATAAAATTACATTTGTTTAGACATAGAACAAAATATTTGTCATTTTAAAGTTTATCCTAACGAGACTCCTGAAACAGTGCTTTTATATGTAGGCAATGGATGTGTATGCTTTAGGACTGCTTGTGATGTTGTAACTGTAGAAAATGTTATACTAGAAACCAAAAATCACTCGAACTTTTGTGCTTGTAACTTTACTAAAATTACAGCTTTTGATTTTTCTTTTTCAGCTCCAGTTACTTCTTACCAGCTTTTACAATCTAATTACACACTGATCCACAAGCTACGGCCTACTCTGATTGGGATGAACCTCACTTTGGTAAAGTAATTGTTGCTCCATCAGGATCTAAGTGAAATTTTAGATAAAACCAAGACCTTGATAACAAATTATGTCATCCCATCGTTGTTCTTTTAACTTTATTTTGATTGGCTTTTGTTTTGCAGCAATCTCATTCTTTACTTAGAAACAATAGATATACTTAGAAATGTTGACACAAGACAAACTTTACAAGTAGGCCATAGCCGCGGACTGTGAAATGGATTTTGCCTAAGTAATACATATATTTTAAGAAAATTATGTATTTTGATTTTTGTGATTTGTGTTAATCATTTTTAAATTTGTTCATGCTACTTGAAAATTGTTTTACAATAATTTTTTGCCTTGATTGAAAATTGTTTTAACTAATATTTTACTTAATATTGTTAAGATTTTGTCTTGATTATTTGATTTTATGAATCATTTATCATCATGATTTGTTTAAGAGTTTTATTAATCAACAACAATTATTTGTTTTGAAATTTTAATGTCATTGGATTTGTTTTGTCATAATAATTTGTTTTGAGATATTAACAATCAATATTAATCATTATGATATCTCTTGTTTTTCCTTCTCCCTTCTCTATTTCTTTTCCCCCTCTCTTTTTCTCTGGACTCTATTTTCCTGGGTATACTACTGACACTGACAATGAGTCCTGAAGACTTCAGAACAACGCAACGAACTCGACTGATGGAGCTCTCCTGCCGACCAGTCGTGAGTCACGGGGTGGTGTAAGAGTCGGTCCGAAAATCCCTCATTTCTGTCTCACGACTGTCAGAGGCTGAGACCCCCATGGACTCTGAGCCACAGCACAGGCCAAGTTTTCCCTGCAGCTGCTGTCACCGGACCAAGACGCCCTCCTCAGGGACCCATGCATGAAACAATGGGGACTGTTACGGTTTCTGGCCATGTTTGCTAAGGGGTGTTTCTGTACTGACCGTACTTGGTAAGACCTGAGCTGCACCGCTCCCCCTATTGTGAAAGAACACCTGCGATACCCACGAAACCGACCCCCCTTCTTGGCATCTTGCCTCTCGCTTCGAAAAGAACTATAACAACTCCACCAGAAGAGCAGGCTTTTGAGGCCTCCCCTTCGGACGACGGCTCCATTGACCTACGTGCCACGGAGACTGCGAAGGTGGTCTGTTGGCAACGACGTCACGAGGACTCCCGTCTGTCAGTTGGTAGCTATACCCTTTCTTTACCCCCCTTTCTCTCCCTCTCTCTCTCCCTCTCTTCTTTCCCCTTCTTTTCTATCGCATAACTGTGTGTATCAATAAAGATACAATTGATTTCACTTGAATTAAGTTATCACTGCCTCTTTTTGCACTCTGAAATCAAAACGAACCATCACGACCATCCTTTGGCTCGTGACAGTACCCTCCCTGCAGTATCCTGTATCTGTAACCTCATTGGCTGGAGAATGTTACCGCGCCCCTTTGAACCTCTGTGATAAGAATGCTAAGGCAGAAGGCTCTGCCCCTCTTGCCCCTCTTCCCCTGGAGGCGTCTGGACGCTCCCTTTCCCTCTCCTCCCTTCCCCCCCCTTCCCTTCCCCCCTCCCTCAGTGAATAAACCCTCACCTCATCAGCACCCACCGGCATCTGAGTCTCTTTGCCTGCCAGCACGGGAACACCACGACCCCATAAGACCCCGGGGGTCTCCGGGGGGCACTCCCCGGGGACCCCCCATAAATTTAAACAACAACAATGAAAGTTTCAATAATGTAATTTTTCAACAAAAATGATAAAAAATCTAAAAACATATCACAGTTTAAAAAATTTATCATAAAACATGCAGCATAACTCTGAGGAAAATAAATGAAGTCATATAATCTCATAATATCAACCAATATTAATATTTTCTGGCACACCGCACTGTAGTGTAAAATAAACCACCTTATTTTGTATTTCACATCAGCTGCCAAAAGCTGATAATATTTGTTAATAGTTGAATCATTCTGCATGTCATTAACACCTTACTTCTTGTTAGAAGCCTGATCTCATCTGCACTTTCACTGGATTGTCTGTTTCAACAGTTCTACCAGACTGCATGTGAAGCAGCCCTAAAATTCAGGTGTGGTCTTGAGTAAGCAAAACACTGTGAAGTCCTCTAAGGGACTTGCGAGTAGATGAAGTGGTGTTTGAAGTCTGAAGAGCAGCTGACATGACAGTACAAATTGGAAGATCTTTTAAGGGTTTAAGCCCTTCTCAAATACTTCACTTTTATTTTCCTGTGCAACAGACAAATACTTAAGAGTAGATTTAAAAATATTAGACTACTGCTTCTGTGATTAGTGAAATGTTGTAGTTTAGATTTGGGGGGGGCTCTAGGTTCATGGGTGTTTGCATGCAGGCAGGCAAGGAGACTCTAGACGGCTGGTGAGGTGCTGATGAGATGAGGATTTATTTGGAGTTCGACCCCAGGAAGGCAGCATGGTTACTGAGGGAGAGGGGAGAGGAGGGGGAGAGAGGGAAGGGGAGAAGGAAGGGGAGAGGAGCAGAGCCTCCGGAGGCCTCCAGGGCAAAAAGAGAGCAAGCCCTCTCCGTTTGCACCTTTAACAGAGAGATTCAAAGTGGACGCAGATAGATCTTCAGCCCAATGAGGTTACAGACACACGATACTGCGGGGGAGGTTACAGACTTGGGATAAACCATACACTTTCCAGGGGTGAACCAGAGCAAACCATTTCAATAAAATGCAATTCCACAAATTCACCCTTTTTTCGTTAAAATGTGAGAAGAGAAATATGACATATGACAATTAACAATTTAAAATGAAACAGTAATTACACAGTTTTGCAGCATGAAACTAAATACAATTGCAGTAAGGATTATGTTATACTGTGAACAGTTTATCTGACTTTGCAATTGCAATAAATGGGTTATGTGGGTTTATATTGCAAGATTTAAACAAATTAACAAATTTGTCAGCCTTTTGAGCGTGACTGGCCTAATGGTGTCTAGCCTTTTCCAACTGGCTTTTCAGACCACCATAACCCCGAGTTCTAGGCTATGGCGCTGACTTCTGCTCCCACCCCAGGGACAGGAAAACACTTGGAGTTCCCCGGGCTCCACACAAGGCTTCAGATTCTCACCCATGGATCTGAGCCAAACTATTCCTTTCCCTTTCCAACTGGTTCAACCAAAGGAGCGACACTGCATGCAATTGTTTATATACGTCCATAAGTACACATTGGGGATTTTTTTCATCCATACTTGCACCAGAAGTGTCGGAGACCTAACAGAAGACCCGCAGTTTTAGGTCATCAAAAGAATCCCTTTTTTTTTTTTTTTTTTCCCCAAAATACTTTCTCAGACACCATTTTAGGTTATCAGTCACCCTCAGAACCTACTGAGGACAGCATAAACCCAAGAGCGATTCTGATTCAGTAGTCTACTACTGAATCGCGCTTCACAAGAAAACAATTCAAAAACTGCTTCCCATGGATTTACCCTTGCGACCTGAAGAGGCTTCTGCTTTCTAAAACTGAAAGCAGGAAAATCTGCAATATGAACACACACAAAACTAGAAAGGCATAATTGTAAAACTACTTCATGGGGATGGGAAGGAAATGGAGAAACAACAGGTTCTGGGCTTTGGGGTTGGAGAAGTACAGGGTTTGGATCGCCTTGCTGTTTGGCCAGAACAGCAAGGGACAGGGGCAGAATAACAGGGAAAGGAGATCATAAAGCAGCATTAACAATTATACAAGGCTGTAAAACTGGTATTACAAATTGACCTTAGCTTAGGGTTTTGGTTTCTTAGCTTACGCTGTGGGACTTGGAAAGTGGAAGGTGGAACTAGGAGCTGGAGGGGAGGCACGTGGCCATGTTGGCCATGCGGCCACAGAGCACATGGCGGCAACTGTGCCGTGCTGGGGTTAGATGGACAGGGTTAACTCTTGGGGGTTTGTTTTAGGGAAGGGGGTTAGCGAGAAGGAGCAGCAAGGGGAGGAGGGAGTAAGGGTGATCACAGAATTTACAAAACCAAGTTTTGGGAGGTGCAGGGCTTGGGCAAAGTTGAAGATTGCTTTTTCTTTCTCTGATGGCTCTCTCGCTGAGTTCTTTTCGCTGCTGTCTAGGGCGTTGACTGCTCGGGCTCGACGGTCTGCACAGTGTGCTTGTTCTGTGGGGCCCTTCCTGCCACCACCACTGGGCAGGGGGAGGGCTGTCTCGGCCTCGGCGCAATGAGCGGCGGGCCGGGTGTTTTCTGCATGGCTTCTCTGGGTGCCAGGGCCCGCGCGCAAGCAGCAGCGGGGCTGGGGCCGTGCTGCACTGGCTGGCAGTGGTAGGACGGCGGCGTGGTGGCTTGCGGGGTCTCTGCGCAGTGGGGGAGTGGCCGCCAGGGGCCGCCAGGGGCCGCGACAGCCCGGGATGGCCGCTCCACCGTAGACGGCACTGAAGCCGTGTTCTGTGGGGTTCTGCGCTGTGCTGGTGTTGCGGTGGTCTATCTTTGTCTCAGGGTCGTTGGTGCTCTTGCCCTACATTGGCGTGTCATTTGTTGTAGTGACACGTGGAGAGGACTCTAAAACTTGGAGGCAGAGCGAGTTTTAAAGTAGGTATGCAGTTTTATTCAGCGCTGGGCGTGATGCGAGATAATTCTCAAAGGCATGCATGCCCCTCACTTTTTACGTTTTTCTTTTATGCTCTAGAATGTTACATATGTATTGAGTTTCACAATACCCTCATGCATATTCATCCTTTGGCTCCCCCCCTCTCCGCTTTGTATGCTAATCAGCTCATCAGTCTTTTGCACCTGCGCAGTTGTCTCTGGTGGTCTTCTCACGAGGGTCTCAGAGGGTCTCAGGGATGAAGGCAGAAGTCTTCCTCTGAGATGAACTTTTGACCCTGCTGCCTTGCGCATGCTCACTGGTGCTCTGGTCACAGTTCAAGCTGTAAGGTCAGTTTTATCTGCCCCCGGGGGTGCAAGGTGGCTGTTATCCTAGTATCTTTGGTTCACTTGCATTCTTGTCTCCTGCTTTGGGTAAACATTCTCCTTCTTATCAAGCATCCTTGCATTCCTACATATTTCTCTTTTTTCTAAGGGCAGCAATACATCATCTGAATGCCTACTCTTTTAATGAACTTTTTCTAATTTCTAGGATTAATATCCTCTCATTTCCAATATCATTTTTCAGTAGTTTAGATTTGGGGGGGCTCCCGGGGAGGGTTCCCCAGGAGTCCCCCGGGCTCTAGGTTCGTGGGTGTTCACATGCAGGCAGGCAAGGAGAGTCTAGATGGCTGGTGAAGTGCTGATGAGATGAGGATTTATTTGGAGTTCGACCCCAGGAAGGCAGCATGGTCACTGAGGGAGAGGAGAGAGGAGGGGGAGAGAGGGAAGGGGAGAAGGAAGGGGAGAGGAGCAGAGCCTCCGGAGGCCTCCAGGGCAAAAAGAGAGCGAGCCCTCTCCATTTGCACCTTTAACAGAGAGATTCAAAATGGCCGCAGATAGATCTTCAGGCCAATGAGGTTACAGACACATGATACTGCAGGGGAGGTTACAGACTTGGGATAAACCATACACTTTCCAGGGGTGAGCCAGAGCATACCATTTCAATAAAATGCAATTCCACAGTGCAACTCTAGTAGATTTTGAGATTCTAGCTTGATCAAGCTGTAGCCTGAGAATGCACTCATCCCAAAAGATGTTGCTACGTTGAGCACTTATGTATCCAAGTCCTTCAAAACAAAAACCAGCAGAATTCACGTCCTCCATTTCCATTTCTTACTGCTGCCTCTGTAAGTAGTTTAACAGATGGCACTGCTGCAAACCATCCTAATAAATAATGCTTCATTAAAGAGATGAAGAGTAAGACCCTGTATCCTCTATGGTTTTACCACAGCTTTGTGTCTAAAAGCATATGAAAAGTATAATACATGCATCAAACCAAACCACATTTATTTCATCAGTCACAAGTGCAAATATAGCAACAAATTGGATCAGCAAATTACAACACATAGAGAAGAATGTAATGTAAATGCTAAGTACACTGACAGACCAACCTCAAGAGAGCAGCAAAACCCAGTGTCTTCAAATAAAAACTTCTATTCTTTTTACCTGCAATCTAAAATAATAAATCTAGACCAGGAATATCTCTGATAATTCATGTTTAGCCAGGTATTGTTATTAGCAGTTCACATTATCCAGTGTGCAAAAGACCTGTCAAAGCTTCCTAGTAACAGACGTTTTGGTTTTAAGCAACTTTTACTCAATATTTAAATAATACAGTGCTGATGCTAGTTAATATCTTCTGCTATTTGATATTATAAATTTAAGAATATATATTTAAAAAAACTAAGACCAACTTCATTGTAAATACATAATTCTACCTGGATCCAAAAACGGGCAACATTATAGATAAAAGTGATTTTTTTCTTGTAAAAAAAAAAAAAGACACAAGTCACTGCTGTTTTTTCCATCATCTTTAAATCTGTAGTTAAAATATATGCAGTACTTATGTAAAATAGAAAACATTCCCATTAGAAAGACACTGCAATTCAATTAGCTGTATTTCCCTACCCCTTAGTAGCCAGGGAACACGATTTATGCTAAACACTCAATCACTGTTTTGCTTTACAGAAATGCAAAAGTTGACTTTTACACTGGAAATTTAGTTAGCCTTCTTCTTTGTTATGCATTGTTTCTTCTTCTCTTTTTCTTGATAGGCAATGAATTGAGAGTCTGTACCAAAGAGTCTGTCCCACCATATGAAGGTCGAGGCGTAGTTGCCAATAAAGTTCATGTGATGGAAATCGTGGAAACGGGCCCCAGCATAAAAAGGCACCAAATGAAGGGGGTTCAGTGGGACATCGTAGCCACTACAGGGCAGAGAAAAAAGAAAAAATAACCAGGGTAAGGGTTTTTCTGAGAAGTAAACTACAAAATATAGACAGTAACTTGTCATTTTTTATGAAAGAAAAATATTTTATAGCATTCTAAGGTCTTAAGGTAATCACAATGATATTAGCTTAGCTTGGAAACAAGTTCCCTCCAGTCCTAGCCAAATGACTGTAAATTATCCCACAATGCCTTTGGCACTTGCTTTTCAGCTCAGTTTACTAGCCAATACAAAAAAAATTTAAGCAGGTAACAAAAAAATCACAGTGGCTGCCTTCCTGCTGTCTTAGCAGTTTTAAGTATGAATGACTTTAGGAAGGAGGAAGAAGTAACATTAAAGTGCAAGCTATGGCCATCAGCACAGCAGCTCATCAGAGAGCATCTCAAATCAACAATCGTTGTATGCCTACTCTTATTTTCAGCTTACTGCAAGTTCTTCAAATATTTAAAGTCCAAATATATGATTAAAGGAAGATTAAAAGAAGAACAGTGTGCTCTAGAGGGATTCCAACTACTTTGCTCTGTAGTACTGGAAAGCCTCTTACCACCACCTAGTGGGGAGAGTGCAAGGCAATCCATTATAAAGCCCTCATGTGGAGAACAAACTAAAATGATAATTATAATAGGAAATTCGTATTTTGTAGCAATGAGTTTATGGTATGTCACAACATATACTTTGGAAAGTCTACAAGGCAAACAACTAAACCTGGAATGCTTTATACCATGAATTTACAGGTAGCTTATGTTCCACTGAAACACCTGACACTCAACTTGCAGTAAGACACCATCTGCTTCATAATGTATTTACAAATACTAGGTCAAGTGTTAATAATATAATTTCAAAAATAAACTTAGTGTCCCCTGCCTCTTGAACACAGGAAAGAAAAGCTCATTCATTTGTAGACGAATTAAACTAAGCCTGTTGGGATTTGCCTTAAGATTTTGGAGCCAAATTTGAAATAAGTCAGTTCTACTACAGAGACAAGAAATTTATGCATTTGCTTTAAAGAGAGCCAGTGGTCACAGAGCATAAAGTTTCTCTTGAGCAAGAAAACAGTATGAAAAAATATTAAACAGAAAGAACTCTTGGCTAGAATATCATCTTTTGTAATTGATTTTTGGTGTTCCAATATGCATAAGATCACTTGCACACCAAGTATCAATAACCAGACATCCTAATGAGGAGCCTAGCTTCTTTAACCCTCCTTGAGATGCTCTAGCTGATAGTCCACATTCTTTTAATCAGCAAGACCTGCTGCTAACACTACCTCAAAACAGAAAAGAGTGATAACTCCCCAGGTTGTCTCATTCTTTGTAAGACACAGAAAAGCATTTTAGTGCAAAATAAAAAGTCCATGTCAGTGGCAGACAGGTGAGTTTGAGACAGACACAGCACAAGAGAAAAAACAATTATTAACGAGCAATGAGCATCTCACCTGTGTACATCAATGGTTTCCATCAAGCGACAGATCACCCATGCCCACAGAAGAACCACATGGTTACAGAAAACAACAATTCCAATAAAAAAGCCAGCTCCAAGGATGAGTGTTTCCAAAGGATGTGCATATTCTGCTTGCATTCCAAATGGAGACTAGAAAGAGATAACAGACAGGGAACAGTCACCATTTTCAGTTTTATGTACTCCCAAATCAGAAGCACCATTTTGCAATACTCTCCGTTTCCAATTACCACCCAAGACTACAATAGGACAAACGGAACAATGTTGTGGGCAAAGGGAATGGTATGACTGAGCAAGGGCTATAACACACGTACTTAGCTCTTCTTTGGAAAAACAGGATTCCAAGATCATAAGGATTATCACTCTATTAGTGATTCCAAACACTTCATTACTATTTGAAAAATTGAAAACTTTTATTCAGGCTTACCATCACCCCAGGTCAAAGCGTTATTTCAGGAATATTAAAAGTGTTTGGCAAGCTCCTATTAGCTTTGCTATACATCCAGTCTTGGAAGCAGAAGAAAGAAGGAAGCCAAAATATTCTCAGAAGCAGGACTCACTTAGAAATTTATTATCAAAATAATAATTAAAAATCCCTCATCTTTGACCATTTTTTAAAATAAATTTGTACCCCTCAAATGTTATTTTGAGATTGATATAAAACATTTTCTCTCATATACACACACACACCCCCCCCAGTCATTCCTACATTTGGTTTAGCAAAAAAAGACATTCCAAAGAGTTTACAATCATAGAACACCATACACAGAGAACAGTTTAAAAAAAATTAACCAAATACTGAAGGTAATAAATAAGATCATCAGGAAAAAAAAAAATGAAGTCCACTTTGTCTTAAGGGATACTTTAAAAACATCTCTTTTTACTGTCAGGAAAAGTTTTTAGTGAAACAGCCATTAGGCTACAGATCACTTCTGTGAGAACTGCTAACCACTCCCAAGAATAGTGGCCAAAAGCTGCTCCAGCTAGAGACCTGAGGGGCTGCCAAGAGCAAGAGGAAGAGAGCAGCTGCTGCTGCAGATGTCTGCACATATGCATGCATCAGTCCACACCAAGCTCCTCTATTGTTGGCAGCATGCATAAAGCATCCCTGACACAGCATTTTTGGCACAGTCTAGGTTATACATAGCAGCACAGAAACACACAGCTCTAACTCCTGGGCTCCACAGGCAGTGCCACCTAAACAGTGATATCATCTACAAAGTGCAAGCACTGCTGGATCCTGCCTGGCTCCAGCCAAGTGTGGTTCATTGCCTGGTGCTCAGTGCCAGCTCCAACACACTAGATGCAGAACCACCCAAAATGTGTGCTCTAGATATACTTGTGTATTTGAATTGCACAATGGGCTATACTAATTCCAGAGGCGCTCATCCAGAGCTGCAATCTCTTCCTTGAATCAAGTACATGATGCACACACCCGGGTTGTGCAAGAGCTGCCTGTCTGATCACGTTCTGGGGATGCATATGCTCTGGGTAACAGCCCATGTGGTGGGGAACTGATGAACAACCAAATCCAGACATCAACTGTTTCCTTTTCCCTAGCAATGAGACCTATATGTGCATTTTTAAAAGTCCACTTCACCTTGCTCATAGATATGATCAAACTTTACCCAGAGTGTGATCTGTCACTTCACTGAAATGAAATCAAATTACAGGAGATGTTTTCAGAAACAAAATGGACGACTGTTCTTGACAAAGTACCCAAGAAAAGGCTTTTAACCACACTGTCAAAGGAATGCAAAATTCTTAGGTCTTTCAAACCAGATAAAGTAAGTTCTGTGAAATATATACTAAAATCTACTAATAAAGAAAAAAATCAAGTAATACATACAACAAACTCATGGTGAACCTTATGGATATATTTGTATATTCTCTTGTGATGCAGCAATCTGTGCAGAAAATAGTGCCAGGCATCCTCAATCACTGCACATCCAAAACACTGGGCAACCAGAACATACCTTTAAAAAGCAGAAGATCTATTAGTTATAGAAAATACTAGCAAACATATGCTCCTGAAAGAGAAAATAGTTTATATGCCAATAATGGTCAGAAATGTTTATACCTATTACAGACTGAATAGCAGTGCGCTACTTTTTTAACATGGTAAAAATATTAATTACCAGGTAAAAAGGCTGTGGTGCTTATCAGCTCATCCGTTGATATGCTGAAGTGAGTTAGCATATGTTAACTCACTTCAGTTAGTGTCAGGTTAACTCACAGTTAGTGTAACAAGCTGTGATTTCAATATTACAAATGCACTCTACAGAAAATGACCACAGACTGTGAGACCTTGATAAAAAACATAAGAGCTGCATCAGCCATCTACACCAGAGAGCAACCAGCTCTCCAAGAAAGATGACCTTCTGTGATAAAAAACTACTGTTGGTGTGGGGGGTGGGAGAGAAGGGGGCACTTATAGCTAATCCAGCTTTGTTCAAAAGCCCATCAGCTCAGCGCAAGAAAAGAAGACTGAAGGTGGTACATTCTCTCCTTTGAGGAAAACTTTACTGCTATGATATAAAACAAGGTGAAAGGTAGAGACACTTAGGAGGAATAAGAAAGTTTAGATAAATAGAACCCCCAGAAAGTCCAACATTTAACCCACCCCACCAAGAACCTTGCTTTGCTTCCCTAAACTCCCTCCTAATCCCTCTTCTCTGCTAAAGATTAGAACAGCTTGGGACCATTTAAAAAATTTTAGAATATTCTAATTAGCTCTTACAGCAGCTAAGCATCAAATGAAGGATGATTAACAAACACAATTTACATTGCCAAAAAATTATTTCCTATTAGAGTTGACAACGCTAATGGTTAAATATTCTGCCTCCAGCTGTACGTATGTAACTCAGCATCATCATATCAGAAAAATCTACGCACCATCTCGGCATCTCTTCCCACCCATATGGGATGTTAAAATACTCTGTGAAGTAATACGTGCCACAAATCAGGGGAAGCTGAATGAAGAAGTGATTGAAGAGGAGGGTTTTGAAACACTTCCACTGTTTTTCCCATGTTTCTGGTTTATCCTAAAATGAAGTGAAAAGAATTGATTGTATTACATGTTTCTATTGCATGCAAGTGAAGTGCTCCAAAAATTCATTCGGAGTCAGTTTAATTTCACCTTGGAAGACAGATAACATGCCTTCCAGTAAATACAGATTAACTCAGGCAACACAAACAACATGGGATTGGATTCAGTTTTATCAAAACCTCATTTTTCTAGGCTTGTGTTTTAAGATAAGCTGTCTTGTCAGTCACCTCCAAGCAATTTTTGTTTTTTCAGTGTTTATAGTTAGCAGGAATATTTGATACTCAACAGTCTAACACAATCCAAGTTTGCTTTCCTTCTTCACCCCACAGAATGCATTTCCATTGCTAAAATAATACAAAGAGAGGCTGAAGATACAAGCTTGTGAAGAAATAATTGTCTTGAAAACATTCAATTTTTACAGGGAGACATTCTACCAACTACTGCAACAAATTCAGAAGCTGGTGTTATTAATTTCTGACTCAAATTGTAATGAACTAGGGGAAAACAATGATCTTTAGATACTGGATGTGCCTTTTCCTCCTATTAGGAGGGTGCAATCCATCCCAGGCTTTCTTCATTGCCAAAATATCTCAAAATCCTTTCAAGAGGATGTGCATAGAGGTAGTTTGAAGAAGAACACTGCTGTTAAATAAGCTCACTATGTAATTATTTTATACTACTAAGACACATCTCTAACACCAGATGCCAGAATTCCATTCACCTTCCCCTGCTGACATAAAAACTATCTATATAAAACTTTACTAATAGTAAGACTGACATACCCTTTCCTCTTTATAGTACCATGGTGAAAAGCATAACCCTTCCTCAGGAAAAAAACAACTCCTTTTCTTCCCCAAAATCCACTTCTCTTTCTCTCCTCATACACAGAATATTTTTACTTTGTTTTTTCCAGGATGTCCAAATGACAGATGAACTGGAACCATATACACTGAGAACCAGGATACTGTGATTATATGCTCTGCCTGATATGTTCAAAGACAAGTCAGTGTATACTTCATAACTTTCTCTTACCTGTTGAATTTTATACTTCTGCATGTATGGTATAAACTGAAAGATAAATCCTGGTACACAGAGCAAAAAGTATGAAACTTCATGAACTATAAGTGATCCCCAAGTTGCAATCTGGAACTTTGTGTAGTTATCCAGCATGTAATCCCAGGCATTTTTAAATGGTTGCTGCAGGGGATTGTCAGGTAGAAAGGAGTCTATATATTCCACTGCCAGATAAGCAGAGTTCAAGATATTAATGCTGTCATTCATGGCCATGGTTCAATCATAAAACATCACAATTACAGTTCTTCTGTAGTTGTCTGTAAGTAACCTGCAAATTTTAAGAAAAATTCAATAAACAGAAGTTAATCTTCAGAGAAAAAAAAATTACATGACAGAGCTGTTACCTAGTTTTAAAGTAAAAGCTGAGAATGGACAGGAAAGACAGATTCTCTTCATACAGAATAGTCTAAAAGAACAAAGCTTTAGATTGGTTTGAGAGGCAAACCAATTTGATTGGTAATCAGCTCCTAGGTTTTGAGATTATGTCAAGGGAGCAAAAGGATAAAGAAATATTAACTAGCCAAATTTATTTCAAGGCTTTTGCAGGATAATTGTATTCTGTTCTAAAAGAGCAATGGGAAGGTTCAAAAAAGATTTAACAGATTAATTAACCATGATCTCTTGATTATCCAGTCCCATTTTTCTCATGGCTGTGAACCAAAATCCCTGCAAATTACATCAACACAGCAACTGGCTTGAGACAATCCATCTTTCCCTAAGTAATGGACTTTTCCTCACAGCTCCCAAAACCACAGAGGCTGCATTCCTGCAGGTGCCCTGAACTCATGCCATTTCCATAGCCTAGGCTCCTTGTTGGTTTGGCTTGGAAGGGATCTTTAAACATCATTTACAGTCCAACCCTCTTGGGATGAGGAAGGACATTTTTCACGACATCAAATGACTCAAAGCACCATCTCACCTGGCCTTCAAACACTTCCAGGGATGGGGCATACACAACTTTTCTGCTCAACCTATTCCAGTGTCTCAGCACTCTCCTTGTAAAAAATATCATTCTTATGCCAAATCTAAACCTATCCATTTTTAAGAACACTGCCCTGTGCTTCATCACTACAAGTCTTAGCAAAAAGCCCCCTTTATGTACCACAGCAGGGTGTCCCTTGAACCTTCTCTCCAGGCTGCACAACTCCAACTTTTCCAGCCTCTCCCCTTGGTGATGCGTTCTCTGACCATTTCCAGTGCCCTCCTCCAGCCCCCTTTAACAGGTCCATCTTCCACGCTCACACAGGTTTGCAAATCACAGGCCAGAGGACACTGGGCCATCCCCACCTGGTACATTTTGTCTAAATCCGACACAAATCACAGAATCGCAGGCCGGAGAAGAGCTCTGAGATCCTATGACTGTGACCCGCCTATAACCTATGACCCACCCCCACCCGCACCAAGTGCCACATCCAGTCCTTCCTTAAACACCCCCGGGGAGGGTGACTCCATCACCACCTTGAGCAGCCCATTCCGATGTGTAATTACCCTCACATATTGAGCAGCATACCAAGCCAGTATCCAACATTAGTTATTGTTTTTCTTTCTTAGCAACAGCATCACGATGTTTCCACTTCTTAGTAACAGCAAAAGCATCGCAGCAAACGCCAAGGCAGCTCATAGCCCGAGCTCCTGGGCGGACGGACGCGCAAGGCAACTTAACCACTCCCGCCACCCCCGAACAGCGGCAGGGCTGCACCGGGGCTCCTCCGTCCCGCCTGGCACACGCCACCCACGCGCAGGGAACGCCGGGGAGAGATGGGCTCCCACAGAGCCCGCACCCCGGCGCCCGCAGCCCCGCAGCGGCCCCCCTCACCCGCCGAGGCCGCGCTCAGCCCGCGCCCCTCGCCCCTCACCCCTCACCCGGCGGCGGCGGCAGTTCCGTGTGTGCAGCAACACCCGCCGGACTGCCCGGACACCGCGCGCCACCCTTTGGCCGCCGCCGCGGCCCCGCCCGGCGCAACCCCATTGGCCGACGGGCGGCAGCGGCGCAGGGTCAGGCGGGCGGGGGGCGGGGCCGCGGCCGCTGCTCCCGCGCGGCCATTGGCTGGAGGGGTGGAGTGAGGATAGTGAGACTCCGGCGCGCGGCCAATGGGGCGGGAGCGCGGCCGGGTGACGCGCACGACGCCATGGAACGGGGCCCGTGCGCGCCGCCCGCACCGCCCGCACCGCCCGCTTCCGCGGGGCCCGCCCGGGCGTGGCAGCGGGAGCGGCCCGGGGGAGCGGGATCCGACAGGAGCGGCCCCCGCCGACCCCCGTCGGCGCGCTCAAAGTGCTAGCCTGCAGGAGCGGCGCGGCTGCTGACAGACGGGGTGTCACCCCTGCAGGGGCCTGCGCCCACTCCCTGCTCCCGCGGTAATGAAAAGATTGGAGTACACAGGCGGCGGTGGTGTGTCGTCATGGCAGCAGCGGCCCACAGCTGCATTCACGGGTTGGTGTCATGCGGGTGAGAGTTGTACAACTTAAACAAAAGGTTCCCGTTCAAAGCCTCTGTCTCGCCCCACCTCGTCACACCGCACATGGAATTCGGGCACCTACGTGACTCCCAGCCCTGTCACCAGTGTCACGGCTCAGACGCTTTCACGGGAAGCCAGTGGTGGCCATTCTGCACTCATGGTCAACCACAGCTTTCAGAAACAGACCTGCGGCAAAAACAGTGTTCACATGACTGCTTCCTAAACCTTAATTCTCAATTCGTTGGCATTCAGACCTTTAGAACACAAGCTTCTCCCCGCTCCGTCCCCCCCCCCCACCCCCATCCCAGCTTATTTCACTGATTATTTGGTTTGAGACTTGTATTGAGAAACACAAGTTTTAAGCGACCTGTTGGCATTAGGAAACAATGTACAAACTTTTATTTGAAGAAAATGTCTCAAATATGACAGTAACTTTGGTCATGTTAAAAGGAGGCCATCCAAGAACAAATAAAAATGTGCTGCTTTATAAGCATGGCCATATACAGTATATTCAGATATTGGCTAATAGAAGCTGAGGTTACACGCATAAATAGGCTTTTGTACCATGCAAGTTCAATGCAATTGCATACATTCACTACAAATTATCAGTTATTTTCATGCCAAATCACCTTTTGGATAAAAACATAAAAAAGAAGTAACATCTAAATGTGACCAAAATTGAACAAGAAAAAAAACCCCCGTAAGTACAGACAACATTTTTATTTAAAAGATACTGAAATTACACCTGCTCAAGAAGTGTTATACCGTCTCTGATCTCCTTCAGCGGGAATTAGTGTTAAGCATTGTTACATATCAAAAAATACATCTCTGTTTTACAACATAGTACTGACATATTCAAAGTACTGTGCCAAATTATAAATAGTAAAATCTGGTTTTGAAGAGTTTCAATAGAGAGCAACTTATGCTCACACAAACATATGCACATAGTATAGTTATGTAACAAAAGTTTATAAAAGGAATCAAATTTACCCCATGCCAGTTTGAATTACTGAGGTGGGATTCAATACCTACAATGAAGACTGACAGTTCATTTCCTTAAATATATTTATTAGTCTCTGGAAAAAATAAGACAAAAATTTACTTTCACCAGAATACACACCATTCTTCACTCACAATCCATTTCTCAGTCATGACTGACAGAAGTCAGTCCTTATGAAAATGTTGGGGTTTTTTTGAAGACCTTGCAATAAAAAAAATGGTCCACCAGACTTCAAAAGTTCAATCAGCTTCTGCTCAACTGCAGAATAATCCTACCCATTGCTTCTACCTAGAGTAATCTTCATCATCTGTCATCTGTAATTGTAGACAGTCACATCTTCCACTGTGACTCAAGGTGCAGCTACAAGTAGAGAAGTGCTTAGATACTCAGTCACTTCAAATATACTTGTTGAAGACTGCTTTTAGTGCATAATCAAGTTCAAAATCCCTTTACTGATCATAATGGTTTGTCAATAACTGTAACACCTAGAGGGAGGGGGAAAAAAAAGGGATAAATATTTAGGCAATATTTTTTTTAATCACAAAAAGGAAAATTTAATATGACACGTTGCAATTAGCATTTAACTGTGCACCAACAACAATGTACATATTTTTCCCTATTTCCCACATTTCTCTTTGACACAAAGCTGTCTGAATCAGTGCAAAGTTCTGAAAGTTTCTGACTTGAAAAAAACCTGCCACTAATCAAGTTTAATTTGCTATCAATGAAATATATCCTTAACATTCACTTAAATAACCCATTTGAAAAACTGCAGTTATTGAAGGAAAAGATTCCTGAAACAGCTCATTTTCTCAATATCAAATCCGAAAGAACTTCAGAATTGAACCCCTTAGACTGAGACACATGTATTCTTGTTAAAAAAACTGGTCATACCAGAATCATCTTTCTGACTCACCACTTATGTGCTAAATCCTTTTTGAATACACTTTAATCCCTTTTTTCCTTGTAGTGAGTAATTATTTGAAGTCATCATTCAAAATGTACCATCAGATTCTTCCTACCCATTTTATCATCTTAGATTTTACCTTAGACAAGACTGTTTGGATGCTTTGCCAAATGTTATACCTTAAAAAGTCTATTAAAATTATCTAAATGCCTTACCTGCATAGCTCCTTCCTGTACTCATACAAGATGACACAACTGTCCATTTATCAGTTGTTGGATTATAATACTCCACTGTTGATAAATTACAGGAACCGTCATCTCCTCCAACTACATACAAGAGACCATTTACAGCACAAACACCTAAAAGCAGGAAACCAGAATGAAAATTAGTAATTGACTTACACCCCCCCAAGCATGTTTCTTATGAAAGTAGCAGAAATCCAGATACATGCCATTCACAGTCGACATTGGCACAATTTTAGTCATTGTTGCACATACCTGCATTCCTTCTGCACATGTTCATGTCTGCAACCTGCTTCCAGGTACTGGCAATGGGGTCAAACACTTCAACACTTTTTCTTACTAAAGGACCATCATGACCACCTACTGCATACAATAAATTGTTTAACACACCAACACCTGCAAACATATGAAAATACACAGAATTAACCAGAAAACTATTTGAATGATACAAAGGAGAAACAACAAATATGTCAGCTAACATAAATCCTTCATTAAGTCAATGTTGGAAACTATTTCAGAAAACATTTGAGTCAGGATGCATTAAAGCAGAGAGACAGTAACTACAGCAAGACACTGATAAAATGCCTTGCATACCCATCTACCATATTGCAGCATACAAAGACCAGAGCTGTTCTGCAACAGAAGATTTAGAAAATTTTGGACAAAAAATGACGTGCAGGAAAATGAGGCTTGTTGAAATTTAGGACTAATTAGAAGTGACAGTAAATGAGACAATGTGCTCAGCCAGCATAACAGAAATCTGACAAGATGGTAAAGTGTAAGTGAACTTTTAGAAAGTAAAAACTGAGCAGTACAGAGGATAAAAGCTGAATGGATAGACATTATACAGTAGGGAAGTTTCCACTGAAGTGTTGGAATACCTTGTAAACAGATGGAACAAAAAAACAGTTAGCAGTGAGTACCTTCTCTGGGATTTGAAGAACACCAAGCGTCTTTGAACCAAGCTTCGGTTATCAAAATATCCAAAAGGATATTAAAGGGTGTCCTTTAATCCTAAGGTCTCCTTTACTTTACAACAAAATTTAATCAATCTGTGAGCTTGGAATAAAGGAGTGAGTAAAGCTAGTTCTATCTACTTGCTATTTGGGCTGCACATGAAAAGATAGAAATGGGGGAAGCAGAAAGAAATGCCTGTTTATTTATTCCTTCCTTTATAATGCATTATTAGAACCCAAACATGATAAATTTCAGAAACGTTGGGGGTTTTTTTGCATTAAAACTTCTGAGTGATGGACCATAAAGACAACTAAAAAAGCACTGCTATGAAAGTATACTGGGAAATCTAATAAATGCCACATTTAAGACTATGAAACTCAAAGCAGAGATACAGATTTGCAAATATAGCTCATAAAGTATTTAATGGAAAGGGAACCACTTAAAATCTTTTTAAAGGGACACAACAAATATGAATGCAAAAAATCAGATAATTCCCTCAAAGAAAAAAAAATATTGGAGGTCAAAAACAAAAACGAGGGGAAAAAAAAAGAATAAAAAAGAGAACCCTGAGACCTTAATAACCAGCTGAAATATCTTTTAAAATATATCACTAAATTTGTATTCAAGAGCCATTTCTTTAAGTGGAGAGAAATGACTCCTGCTGTAATGACTAAATTTTCTTATTAAAGAGATTGATTTTAAAAATTAAAAGAAGAGAGGAAGGAAACATGGAAGCTAATTGGTACTGTAAATTTGAAAAATAGCTTCTTGATAGGACACTTATAAATCATGCTATTTAGTGCTTTATCAGTGATATTCACTACTAGCATTTCTCCATATCCTTCCTGGTTTATTTAATTCCTCTTTAATTGCTATTTTTCTAGCTATCATGCCACAGTATAGTATGA
Source organism: Prinia subflava (assembly GCF_021018805.1). NCBI lineage: Eukaryota > Metazoa > Chordata > Aves > Passeriformes > Cisticolidae > Prinia > Prinia subflava. Next base: position 3,991,392 of record NW_026960607.1, read on the forward strand.
CAACTTTTCTTTCTCCCACTCTGATCACACTTTATTAGACAAGATAGTACAACATTCATCTTTTATAGAATTAAACATTACAGAGCTAGAAGGAGGGCTATGCTTTTCAGTTTAAATATTGGATGTGATATAAATCCCCCCACCCATGCTTTCAATAGAATTACTGGCCTTCCTATTCAGTGTGTAGAGCTTTCCCTCTGCCACACTGCCACTTTTTTCTTTCATAGCTCCTTAATTTTAATAATGTCTTTTGTTCCTCCATGGTGCTTCATTTTCCCTTAATCCCACACCCAGTTTCCAGGTCCTACCTTATTTCTTGCTCCTTCCGTCTGTATCCTCTTGTTGCCGTCTTCTGAGTTCTCCTGTCTTTATTTCTTTCCTGCCCATTTTTCAGGACCCTGTCTTATATCTCTCAGCCCTCCCAAATGGCCTATATCTGGATCTGAAGTTCCTTCTCCCAATATGTTGCTGGAAACAGATCTGTCCCCGTATTGATCAACTGAGAAGCAGTGGGTACTAAAGAAGAGTAACTGAGGGTTAACCTCTGAAAAGTTGCTTTTGAGTGAAGCTGAAGCAGTAGGAACAGAAGAGCTGAGCTTAAGTTCTTTGAGATGACCAGACATCCAAACGTTTAATACAGAAACTTGTAGTTATGTTAGCCCCCATAACACCACCAGGACTGATTGCCAGTTGAAGCAGTTCTGGTGGGTTTGGCTATTTGGCCTCTACAGCCAAGCTCAATCAACAGTCATGATTTTCACATTACCACTCACTCCTCCGCCATACAGAAATATAATTTTTCACGTATTTAACAGAGTGGCACAGAAAAATGTTGATTATTTTACTCAATTATATGAATCTGGAATAACTGTCTACATTTAGTTTTCCTCTCCATTTTTTTTTTATCAGTTGACCAGGTAAAAGGCAGAGAGAGTTGAGTAAGCAACACAGGGACAAGGGAAGAGAGGAGAAGGGCAGGAAGATCCCAGCAGTTAGTATATTTAAGGAACTAAATTTCAGAGTTGTAGAAGAAATTCGACATTAAAAAAATCTGAAAACATCTACTATATAAATAGGCTACAAGCACAACAACAGTTTGCAAAAACAGAGTATCAAGAAACAAACCTCAAATGCTGAAACAAAATGTATGCAGGCAGACTGCAAAATGCAACTTTGTCACAAACCACCAACACTATTTGTCTTTATAATGATAATTGTAACTTTCCCATTTAATATAAATATTTTCCTCAAAACTTGCCAATATTAGACAGGATAATTTTCCAGTACTCTTACTGCAACTCTGTCCAGTTTTTAATCCAGAATTTATTTCCAAGAAGGACAGACTGAGGTACTAGAAGTTTCACAAGACAAATGTGTTTTCTGAGGTACAGTGTATCATGTTTCCTTTATTAACATGACAGTTTTATTTTAGAAATACAATTTAAACATGACTTTTAGTAACAAGAGTTATCAGCTTGCTGATCTTGTAAGGTTCTGATGGAAGTATCACAGACTATCTTAATTTTAGTAACGAATTTAGTACTTTGATAGATTTCTTTTGAAATTATTTGAACTTAATTTAAACATTATTATATAGGTAAAAACTGTTCAGAGTTAACAAAGAATGTTGGAAGGTAAGATGAGAAGTTGGGATAATTATTAATCATATACTGAGAATACTAGAAGTCCATTCAGATTTATTTGTAGTAATATCTCTTCCCATTATGAAGCACACTAAGGCAATCACCAGTAGATACTTGAAGGGTGTTGCTAAAAACCGCCATTAAGTACTTGGCAAAAAAAGTGACTTAACTACTAAAAAATAAATGTAGAAAGTAATATCATGGAATTTGACTTGAAAAAGTCCATGGGAACGCATCTAGAGAAATAAAACAACTTCTGCGAGTTGAAAAAACCTGAAATACCAAAAGACAAATAGAGGACAGTAAACAGTAAATGAGATTCAAGGCCATAATATTAATAGATAATGAAAAGTCAATTTGGAGCTGTGGAAGCATCATTTCATTAAACAAAAGTGGAATACCACAGGCACTTTTAAAGATGTCTTTAAAGAGAAATATACACACTCAGAATTGCAAGAAGGAAAAAAGAAATCCACAAAAAAAAGGGATTTTTAAGATTATACAGAAATAAATGGATATACCTTGGCTAAACAATAAGGAAGGATAACATGTAGGAGGCTGTTCATGTACAGAGGATGTAAACACCAGGTAATGAGAAGAATTACTGAAGGTAAAATAAAGGGTACATAAGGGGAAGTAATAGGATGAAACCAGTAATACAAACTTAGGAATGAACAAGGACAAAATTTCCTGCAGTGAATCAGAATGCAGAACAAGTCCTCCAAAGAGGTGGAAACCTAGTCACAATTCACACGCAAAATCAACCTGAAAACACTGTTAGAATAATCAGCCCTAACTGGCAAAGAGATCTCGGTAGAAAAGACATTTTTTTCATTCTTGCTGTATAGATTTTGATACTTAAGAATTGAGGTGATAGTGATTATTACAATCCATGAGTATTAGTCTATATGTTAAAAATCATGAGAAGTTGTGGGAAGAGGAGGTATATGAAAGTATGAAAAAACAAAGAAATATTTACTCTTAACAGACTATATATTACTCTGTGGAACAGTTTTGTTTTTATAACCTGCTGTGTTATCAGTCATCTAGGACTAGCACATTCCATTAGATTCAGACTTTAGCTTACCTTTCATATTTTTATATACATTTTAAACCCACAAATTTTCATCTTTGCAAGGACAGCTGATCCTTGTCCACTCACCTGCTCCGCTCCGCCTCGTGCTCATTTCTGCAACATAGCTCCACTCATTGGAATTGGCATCATAGCACTCTACTGAACTAAGGCACTGCCGTGACGCTCCGTCGTAGCCACCAACAGCATACAGCTTCCCTGGGGGGAACCAAAGGAGCCAGTTGCTGATGCACACACAGGGATTGGCACACCGGCAAAGAGGAAGGCATCGCTCTCCAATTAGCTACTAATCAGCACCTGTCAATCACTTACTGAGATTCTATACTGTAAACAGTTTAAGTGAGCATGCCACAGCTCTTGTCATTTTTAGGATGTAAAAGGCACCCAGTATCTAACAATAACAATGCAAGTTAGAAGATTTTAAATTGGCTGATAGCTGAAATACAAAGGTAAGGTTTTTAATTAGGCATTGTTCAAAAGCAAGCTATTTCAAGTGTGTTTGATACTGGAAGCTCACAAATAGGCTTCCTAGAAATACCAGAAATTGAGATGAAAATCACTTGTACAGTCTGCATTTTCAGATTAGAAACAGTACTGGTTCCTATGCAGTTAAAACACACACCCACCCCTAAAACTGTTCTAAGGTCCAAGAGGCCAGGCCTTCATTGTGCAAATGACATCCAGGCTATTCGCCACCAAGCTGACTGAAAAGTCAGCAGTTTTCCTGGCACTGACCTTGGGATTGTCCCCAGTGTGCAGCCAGCAAGGTCAGCCACAGATAACAGAGCTGACAATACAGCAGTGCTACATCACTAAAGACCAAATGATAAGGTCATCACATCAGCTCTCTGACTTTGCTGACATACATAACCTAGAGCTTAGCAAGGTTTTCCTCAGTTGGCCTCAGGCACAGCTGAAGCTCTGAAAAAAAAATTAAAACTACTATGCTAAAAACTGGTCAGACACAAGTAGAATGATTACATATTATTCATACTATTTGAATTACAAGGTTGAGCAAAAAACATAAATCTGAAGTATGTTTTCAAAAGTAAGAAAAATTAGTAGGGTAAATGATTGCATTTGCTTCCATTCTTTTCAATATCATTTGTCAACTTACCTCCAACAACACCTACACCAACACTACTTCTTCTTGTGTTCATTGGAGCTACATGAAACCACTCGTTAGTCTTTAAGTTGTAAACTTCGACTGATGACAAACCTATGAAAACAATATAACACGTTCTCTATAAATCTAGGTGCAACATACTGTCTAGCTTTCAGGAAACTCTTCATATCTGAAAATTCAAATTATAACATCTTAAAAAAGCACAACTTTTTGTCCTTTAGATAGACAATTACAGTCAGCCCATTCTTTATGTCTGAAAATGGGCAAATTACTGGAAACTTTTGTGGAGCTGTGAAAAATTCTTCCCTGTATTTTTTCCTTTCTTTTTAATTAAGTCACATGCTTTCTCCTACATGTTTCTATAAGTTATTCAGCAAAAAGATCACTTCTACACTAATCGTTTAATGCATCTAAGGCGAGAATGAACAGTGTATGTCTAAAGCCTTCTCACAGGTCAGAAAAAGCTGTTTGTAATATTATTTACACTACATGAAAATGCAAAAATAAATTTCCTATGCAAATAGGATGAAACAGACCAGATAATTTTTCTCTCTTATCTTCCACAAGTTAAGGACTCTGATTATAGAAGGAATAATGGAAATGAACTTGCCAAAAGTTCACTAGTCTTTAAGCCTGAACTCTGAGGAGGAAATAGTTCACTGTTCAGGTAGGGTGATGTGACCATTTAAGCACATTCCACATCACAAGATGCCAGGCTACCCTCATGCTTGCTTTCACAAGTATCAGCAAAAAGAGGCATTAAAAGTTGATACAATTATGTTAAGAGTAGTCAAAGCTATTCAGAAGTGTCTAAGGCAAACATACCTGTACTCCCATCAAATCCTCCCACAGCGTAAAGAAGGCCATTCAATACAGCTGCTCCCAGTGTGCTTCTCCTGTCTTGCATGTTAGCAACACTTGTCCACTGGTCCTTCACTGGATCATAGGAATCTACTGTACGAACTCTCAAAGAGCCATTGAAACCACCAACAGCATAAACCATACCTCCCATGTACACCATTCCTAGAGCAGGGAAAAATGGGGAGGAAAGATGAGTGTTTGAGTCTCTCTGCCAATCAACTGTATTCTCTACTGTCCTAAGTATGCAGATACTTGACACAAATTACACTATTCACTATACTTGTCGTGCTTTTGACAGTCCCCTAGAACCACACTTCATTCAGATTAAGCTGTAGAATTTCTGACACTTTTTGCTACTAACAGTGCCCATTCCTGAATACCATGCTTGCTGAATTTTTTCTTGCTTAAGTCACTCAGCTGCTTTAAGATCACATGTTCATGTTTGAGAGTGGATGATCACTTCTTCACATTCTTTCTATTATTTAATAATATTAGGGTATTTTAATAGCAAAATTAGTCATTATTACAATGCATTAATATTTAGATTTATTTATCCCTTGTTCCTGTGGGAGGTAATAAAGCAGTTTATCCTACAGATTGCAAACTGAAGCACAAATTAAGCACAACTGATCAAAGTTGCATTGTTCCAGATAGCAAGTAATTCAAAAGATCAGTGAAGTCAAGGCAGCCCTTCTTCGATAAATATCTCAAGTACCATTCCAGAGAACATACACTGCCTAAATTCTGAAGCATTACCAACCACAACAAAAAATTAGGCACACTTACCTGCTCTACATCTTCTGGAAGGCAATTCAGCTACCTGATGCCAGCGTTCTTCTTTAAAATCATAGCATTCAACACTGCGAATTGCCTTTGGCGCCTGTCCCCCAACTACCATCATCAACTAACAGGAAGAGAATAATAATAACTGTTAGTTATTTGCATATATGAGAGCACCTGAAAGATAAAAAAAGTGTTAAAAAAAAAAAAAAAGCAAGCTTCTGTACAAGAAATAATTGATGGATGGCTTTCCTATAGAAATCTGAGTCTTGAGAATCAGGCAAAATTAATTGTTAGGTATTTTTTTAAATGAATGTAATTTATAATTATTTTGTCTCAAGGAAATACCAAGGGTAGAAAGCAGGAAGCAATCAGAATCTTGGTAAAGCTCCCATGAAAGAGGGAGTCTGCTGTATCTTCACATCCTACTGTGATTTCAGGTCTGACAATTCACCATTTACGATGTGTAATGAAACTGTGACCATCCATCATGTAACAGCCTTATCTTGTTCTTCTAGGAAAAATGTGCTAAATCTGATGAATTGAATCTCCTATTCCATTACTGCCATTTTCACAATACTAAGAGAAAACTTTTTTATTTTATTGTAAAGAAGAAAGTATCTAATGTTTGGTTTTTGCTAAAATAAACTAAAGATTAAATTAAAAAAATCTCAACACAGAAGCTTTAGTCATTCTTTGTTTTGGTTTGGGGTTTGGGGTTTTGGGGGGGGTTTGTTGTTTCAACAGGCTTCTCCATAATTGTATATTTCTCAAAAGCTGATGCATTTATTAAAAAATGTTTTCTGGGAGGGCAGGTAGTGGTGATTCTCTGTGTAGGTGGGAGGATGTGTCATATCATAAGTACTTACTTTATCATAAGTAGGATGGAATGTAAAGGTAATCTCTTGTTATATTTTTATGATAAATAATTCTGGTGCAAATTTTTTACAGGAATCTCCCAAGACACAGTCATGCTCTCATGAAAGTTTTTTAAATGCAGTTTGAAACAGTAAATACATTGGAAAAACAAGAGTCTTACTTTTGGAAGGCTAGCAGGTGTTCTCAGTTTTGTCCGTGTGCTTTTCATCAATGCCCGCTGCTCACTTGGTAGCAAGTGATACTTCATAGCTTCAATGAGGAAATCTTTACAAGCACTGCTGTTCTTAACCAATATTTCCTCTTCAACTCTCTGTTTATTAATACAAGTTTAACAAGGTCTGAGCATGTTAAGGAAGTAAAACAGAAATCACAATCCAAAGTGTAATAAAGCCTATGATCTATCACACAAATGCAAATTAATGTAATTTTTAAGATTAAAATTTAACCAGTAGGACACAAATTTGTGTTGGAAATGTGAAGTGTGAAGTCACAAAAAAAATATGCTGATTGTTAATTAGCAAGTGGAACAGTGATAGGCAAGGTAAATCACTTTTCTTACAATTGGGCACACTTCTTGATTTTTTAAACACAGACAGTACAGAATATTTTAAGGCAGGAGTAGTGGAGAATAATTTAACAAACTAGTAAGCCACCCCGCAACAATAAAAACCACAACAGAACACAATAGCAAAAAAACCCCAAGTCCCACCCAAAACAACCCAGACAAATTGGAGATTTTTTACCACAAAACCAGAATTTTTAAAATAAACACCTACCAACCTACTAATACCTACTAACTGATGTTAATACTGAACTCATATTGTCAATCTTAAATATTTGACCTGACACCAAAATATCCCAATGAGCTTATAAAATTTTAAAAAATGTAGTTTATCTGAACCAGGTAAAAGAATGCTTCCTTTATCATTAATTCCTAAGCAGCTTAAACAACAGATATAATTCTGAAGTTGAAAATTCACTTATGAGAAGAAATCCTTTATCAAAAGATGGCATTACAAATGAAACCTAACCTGATCTCAGCGAATTGCATTGTTCAGATTCCTGGTGGGGTATGACATTGCAGTCAGCCAAACAAATAAATGACTTACATAAATCATCCTCTACATGGCAACCCCTCACTTCAGTGTGTGTATGTACACGTGAGTATGTGGTAGTGGCTGTTTGTTTACTTTTACTATCACTAACATACTAATGACGGTGTTGTTTAAATTTATCTATCTGACATTAAAATAATGAACAGAAATATTCACATGCAGAATAACTAGTATTCCTTTTTGCTTACCTGAACTAAATACTCCCGGGAAAGCAAAGGCAGGCGAACATGCTCCATCAGACGTGCCATTAACTCCTGCCTTACATCTTTGTCATGGTTTACCCAAGCTATCACTGCTTCAAATACCTTCCAGAAAACAAACAAATCAAGTTCCTTGACTTACAAGTTCATAAGCATGAAAACATCAGTGTGTCTCCAAAAACAGTTTTGCTTATACTAAAATTCCTGATGTAAGAACAGATGACAGTGGTTACAGCTCCCATTATTTCCATATTTATCAACTGCAAAATTATGAAGGTGCATTATCTGGTGTCTTTTTATATCTACTCCTCTACTGGTGTTTCAAGGATAGCTGTGCTACATTGACGAAATGCACACAGTGACGTCACTGATACTGAAAACTAGGCAAACAAACAACACAGCAATAGGAATATTACAGTCCTCATACTTTTCTTCCTTTCTTGGAGAACTGACCTGCCACATCACCATTCAAATAACTTATCATCACTGAGTCGTAGTAGGACAAGTAATCCCAAGCCTGGTTTTGCCTCCATTGCACAGTAGCTCATCATTCACTAGAGCATTAAAACCTTAATTATACTCCACAAAAGTAGCATCACTTGTATTTAAGTGATAGATCCAGACCTTCAGGGGATTACAGGAACAACAACATAGCTTTGCTAGTTGCTGTTTAAGCACATAGTTCTTAGATTCAAAGTTTCAAAAAGGTTTTAACATGAAACACTGCCTAACTGTACAAATGAGTATTCAAACATGCTTTTGAACACAATTTAGCCTTATTTGAGTACAACTACAAACTTCTTGGAAAAAGAAAACCAACATATTTCAAGTAGGTCATAACTGAATTTAAAAACCTCAACATGAATACATCCACAGCCAGAAAAACATTAGAGGTTTACAGAGATGGCCTGGGCTCAACTGAAGAACAGTGTTTCAAATATGGCTTTAAAAGATTGAGATCTAGGCTAAAGGTGAGCCAACACACATTAAAATCTGGTTCGGTAATACCAAGCTGCCATGTCCTGTGCAACCCACATGTATTCAGTTAGGTAAAAAAGGTCATATATACGCACAGAGCTTTAATGCCTTTGTGGGACTGCTGATGTTAAAGTCAGTAAATGGCATATAATTGCTCTTCAAACTTGGAATTATTTATCCCTTGGTAAACTAAACTCCTGTGGATGTGACTCAGCATGTGTTCTGGTTGTTCTGCTTGAAGATGAGAAGGCGTTTCCTTTTAATGTATTTTTGGTTTGGGAGGATTTTTTTCCCCAAAGAACAAAGGGTAATGTGATTTAATATAGTTTTAGGATTTTTAAGAGTTGAGACTAATTTTCAACATCATGAGACACTAATTTTGAAGCTTTGAGAAAAGCTAAGGTTACAGTTAACAATAGATGTTGTTGATTTAGCTGAAATGAATACATAAGCTTTGCTGAAATCAGTTAAAAGTTAGAGGATGGTTAAAAGAAACCAGATTTAAGATAAGCTACCCCGGATTTAATGACTCATTGCTTGTCAAACAGAGAAACTAATCAGTACAACACCAGACCTCCTGAACCCACTGAAATAGTCCTGGAAAACAGGAAACAGGGAGTTCTACCATCCATCAATCACATCTGCATTGAAAAGGTTGAAAGTTTAGAACGAGGAAGACTCGTTTTACTTCCTCCTTTTGGTGACCACTCCTCACAAAAGGACCACCGACCCATTTCAGGGAACAAACTAAGCATGCTTAATAGCCTTTTTTGTCAATTAGCATACGAAGCGGAGAAGAGGAAGTGACAGGGGCATGAATATGCATTTGTATTTTGTGTATTCAACATTTTTGTAAATAAAAGGCTTTGTAATTACCTGTGATCTTTGCAGTGTGCACTAGGGAGCTATTCCACGCGCTGCCCGGCGTCGCAATAAACATACACTTTCTAACTTTAACTGTTAGAGAGTATTTTGTCCGTCAGAGTTGGATATTGATATTAGATCGATATTCATGTTTTAATAAATCATCTGGCGAGCCAGCCAGGAGACTGCTCTCTCTGGCCGAGGGGCCATCGGGGTCTGGGACCCCTCTGGGCGCCCACCCAGGATTTTCTGGGAAGAGGGCTCCCGCGGCCCCGCTGACACCCCGGGGAAAGACCAGGACCTGTCAAAACTACGGACAAAAAGGTATGTTTAATAAATATTGGAAACGGGTACCTTTGAATAGAGGCAGCTTATAAGTCATAAGAGACGTCTTATGCAAAGCAGAAGCCTGATTGGGTTTTGTAAGCTCCGCGGAGTCTGGTATTTGTGGTGGTGCTGGCAACAGCACCAGGAGTTTGTAGCCTGTGTCCCGGGGTGGGGCAGCGGCAACAGGACAGCCAGTTTTGGTGTGTTCTGGGAGCAGTAGTGGCTCCATTTGGCTTGGTTTGAGGCTGAGAAGCGGCTTGGTGAGCTGCATGTGGGTCTCAGCCGCGAGTTTTTGGGACGAGAGGGGTCCCGCTGTGGGTTGCAGGACATCGCAATTGCAGCCCGTGCGCGCTGGATGTGCCTGTAGTGTAAACGATCTTTGTAAGTTTGCATGCTTACACTGTGGAAATTACTGGTGTGCTGTACGTGTGGTAGCTTGTGAGGATTTGTAATTTGATTTGTGTGGTTTTGGGGTGTGCTGGTAGCGTGCTGTACGTGTTTTGGAGGAGTGGTGTATGTTTAAAGTTGTAAAAGAATTTTAAAACCCCCGCCTGATCAGCGGTGTTTGCGAAAGTAGTGCTTACACAGTTCCTGGAATGTGTGCCACGGGGAAGTACTGTGTGTGAGTTTTGTTTGTGTGGCTGGCAATGATATTTTAACCAGTGTGTTGTTAAGTGGAGAAGACAGTTGTGAGTGAATAAGCTGCTTATTTTGTGTGAAGGAACGAGTGGTGTGAAAGGTTTGAAATTACGCCCGGTATCACCTTGGTAACCGGCGGAAGGATCCAGGTTTTGTTGTCTTGCGCTGTGTCTTACCAGCCCCGCTCGACCCGAAAAGGTTTTGATTGTGGGGACTTGACTGCGAAGAAACATACTTGATTGCTTGTGAGGCTTTGAGATTGCTGGTGTGTGTGGAGTGGTATTTTAACTAGGAACTGGTGATTCCTGGCCGCAGGGGAGTGCAGGACAGTGTGGGGCCGGGGTCGCCCCCCCCCCGCTTCTCTCTTGCAGAGGGATTTGTGCTGTGTCTCCGCTTGAGCCCTTTGGCTTACGGCGAGACTTCGTTAAAATTTTTTGGTTGAGTGTGTATGTTTGGGATTGTTAACATCTGGCCGAAGCCAGATATTAGTTGGTATTCTGCAAGAGCCCCATCTATACTCTAATTACAGCTCGACAGGAATTGCGCTAGGTTTTTAACTGTACGCTTGGTGCAGTATGTGTAAAACTGCTTGCAGTTTTTGAGCGCATTTTTAGCTGCAATATAGCCAGTGCAAGGTATAACAGAGGACTTGGTTCGATAGCAATTTATAATCAGCAGCTTAAGCAAGGAAGAAGGGACAAGTCTGTGTGTTGTCAATTTGTTTGACTGTGCTGTGTTATTTCCTTTTAGATTAAAATAAAAAGGAGCTTTTCCCTTCCCGTGGTGTGTGTGTGCGTGTGTGTAAACCCTGCTTCATTCTTCAGTAAAAGTATATGCCCAGGAGCAGGAGATATAGGGAAGCCAGTGGAAATATTTAGGGTGAAGAGTGCCCAGTATATCTTTATACCAGAGGGATATTAAGGATGGGAGCAAGTGAAAGTCAAGAGATTCCCAAAGGCAGTCCTCTGGGATGTATTTTAACACACTGGAAAGAACTGGTGGGCTATGGGGGTACAGAAACCAAAAGGGAGCTTGTTAAGTTTTGTACACAGTGGTGGCCACTGTATAGGCTGGAAGAGGGGGTGAAGTGGCCAGCAAATGGTACACTGTACTATGAGACTATTGCAGCTAATGCTCTTCCTATGCCGTGAACAAATGTGGCAGGAAGTGGCTTATGCTGATATGTTTTTTACTCTTAGGGATCACCCTGAGTGGCAAAGGGATTGTGGAATGAGGCCACCATCTGATCCTTTAGTATTGGCCCTTGAAAAGGACCATAAAGTTACTAAAGTGAAGCCCAAATGGTGTTGTAGTACCTGCTCAATAAATCAGAGGTGCACACATCCTGACAAGGTATACCAAGCAGAGGCTTTGGAACAAGAGACAGAAGACATACTTAAACCACCCCCTAAAAAGCAGGAAAGGAGGAGGGTGGTGGGGGATGCAGATTCAGAACCATCATTAACTCCAACCTCTCCCGCTTCATCTCTAGCTTCATCTTCCTTTGGAAGGACAGCAGCTGAGGTAGGGGTTTCTCCATCCACTCCTGAACCCAGGGAACCATCCAAATCTTATCCACCACTGCCTAGCAGTGACAGTGAGTGGGATGAACCTGAACCTCCCCCACCAGCTGCCAAACTTCCCCCACAAGGACCCATAGCATTAAGGACCCGAAAACAAACCAGAGAGGTCATACAACCACCTCTATGACAAACAATGACCTCTGATGGAGAAACAAAACTGATTAAGGCTCCCTTTTCCACGATTGATTTAGAAATTTGGGAAAAGTGTGCTAAGGACTATCGAAGTGATCCAATAGGGGTTGCTAAGAAAATGAAGTTTATGATTAAGCAGCATTTACCTGATTGGGCAGACCTCCAACTGCTGCTTGATGCCCTAACAGAAAGTGAGAAGCAATTAGTTTTGAAAGTAGCTAAAGATCTGGCCGAGGATGATTGCAGAACAACACAGGAGGATGTTAAGGATATATTTCCCCTCCAAGACCCAAAATGGGATCCTAATGAAGATGAGGGGTTGGGATGGTTAAAGAGATACCAGGAATTGATAGTAAAAGGGCTGGAAAGAGCAATCCCCAAAACCATAAACTGGTCAGCCTTATATGCTATCAAACAGGGCCCTTCTCAAACACCTGAATTTCTAGATCACCTGCGAGACGCAATGCGCCGACACACCACCCTGGATCCTGGATCTGATGAAGGGATGCAGCAATTAATAAATTTATTTTTAGGACAGTCTACAGGAGACATCAGGCGGAAACTCCAGAAGATCCGGGGTCCAAACAGCCGGAATTTAGAAGCTTTACTGGACGAGGCCTGGAGAGTTTTTAGTAATCGGGAAGAAGGATACAAACAAGGGATGAAGAAATTAGTAGCAGTAGTAAAAGAGGGAGAAAAAGGAAAACGTGGGCAAGGTCCACCGAAACAGGGACCACCCCGACTGGGAAAAGATCAATGTACATTTTGCAAAAATTTGGTCACTGGAAAAACCAGTGTCCAGAACTAAGAAGGGGTGATGAACATGGAAAAGGTGGTCAGAAAGGGGAGAAACTGATTGCTCATATAAAAGAGGACTGAGGGGGACCGGAGGGCCCTACCCTAGAGGACCCTCTGGTTATTGTCAAACTGGGGAACACAGAAACAACGGTGAAATTTTTGACAGACACAGGGGCAACATTTTCAGTGCTGAATAAGGCCCTAGTACCTGTAACCAATGACTATGTTATGGTAAGAGGGGTGACTGGCCAATCTGAAAGAGCTTATTTTTGCAAACCACTGAAGTATAAATTGGGTAAACAGTGGGGAATTCACCGATTTTTATACATGCCTAAAGCTCTGTCTGCACTTTTGGGCAGGGATCTGCTAGAGCAGCTGGAGGCAAAAATAACATTTAAGAATGGGGACATTATTTTGGAGGTAAAAGATCAACAATATGTAGAACTATTAAGTTTAATGATGATAACCAAAGAAATCGAAGTTGCAAATAAAGAGGAAAATTTTAGGAAAATAATAGATCAGGTATTTCCGGGAGTGTGGGCTTCTGATATACCAGGAAGGGCAAAGAATGCACTACCAGTGCAGATTAAACTTAAAGAAGGAGGACAGCCAGTAAGGGTTAAACAATACCCCCTAAAGAAAGAAGGTAGAGAGGGGATTAGTCCAATTATTGAAAACTTTTTCAAGATAGGACTACTGAGAGAGTGTCAGTCTGATTTCAACACTCCTATTTTGCCAGTGAAGAAGCCTGATGGGTCATATAGGTTGGTACAAGGTTTAAGAGCTGTTAACAAAGTAACTGAGGACTTGTACCCAGTAGTTGCCAATCCTTAAACCCTGTTAACCCGTTTAACACCTGAATTAACCTGGTTTACTGTTTTAGATTTGAAAGATGTTTTCTTTTGCCTACCTCTCCATGAAGCCAGCCAGAAAATATTTGCATTTGAATGGGAAAGCCCTAGATCTGGACGTAAAACTCAGCTCACATGGTGCGTATTACCGCAGGGGTATAAGAACTCTCCTACCCTATTTGGGGAGCAGCTTGCAAAGGATTTGGAGTCCTGGGAACCTCCTCCAGGAGAAGGACAGCTCCTCCAGTATGTGGATGACCTCTTAATAGCCACCCAGACTCAGGAAACATGCGTGGACTGGACGGTAAGCCTCCTAAACTTTCTGGGCATGCAAGGGTATCGAGTATCCCAAAAGAAGGCTCAGATGGTAAAGCAGACAGTTATTTACCTGGGCTATGAAGTAAGTGCTGGACAAAGAACCTTGGGACAAGATCGCAAGGAGGCAATATGCCAGACCCCAAAGCCTCAGACAGTGAAAGAACTGAGAACCTTTCTAGGCATGACAGGGTGGTGCAGACTGTGGATTTATAATTATGGATTGCTTGTTCAACCTCTGTATGCCTTGATCACGGAAGGGAGCAGAGATCTTCAATGGACAAAAGAAGCAACTTGAGCCTTCGACCAGCTAAAGAAGGCCCTCATGTCAGCACCAGCCTTGGGACTTCCAGACGTGGGTAAGCCGTTCTTTTTGTTTTCTCACGAGAAGCAAGGAATCGCTTTTGGAATACTAGCACAAAATCTGGGCCCGTACCAAAGGGCAGTTGCCTACCTCTCCAAACAGCTGGATACGGCAGCTAAGGGGTGGCCGAGGTGTCTCAGAGCCGTTGCAGCAGTAGCAGTGAAGATCCAAGAGGCACGCAAGTTCACCCTGGGCCAGAAGATGACTCTGCTAGTGTCCCACACAGTGTCTACAGTCCTGGAAGTGAAAGGGGGGCATTGGCTCTCCCCACAGAGATTCCTGAAGTACCAAGCTATACTGGTAGAACAAGATGATGTTGAGATTGTGGTGACTAACATTGTGAACCCAGCTTCCTTCCTCAGCGGGAATAAGGGAGAACCAGTGATCCATGATTGCCTGGAGACCATCGAAGCCACCTACTCCAGTGGCCCGGATCTGAAGGATACCCCGCTTGAGAATGCCGAGACCTGGTTTACTGATGGGAGCAGCTACGTCATCAGTGGAAAAAAGCATGCTGGGTATGCAGTCACCACAAGCAGAGAGGTAATAGAGTCTGGACCATTACCAACAAATACCTCTGCGCAGAAGGCTGAAATAATCACCTTAATTCGAGCCCTAGAGCTGGTGAAAGGAAAAGAAATTAATCTTTATACAGACTCCAGATATGGGTTTGGAGTAGTTCATGCACATGGAGCCATTTGGAAGGAAAGAGGACTATTGAACTCACAAGGGAAGAATATTAAACATGCCCAAGAAATACCGAGACTATTGGATGCAGTACAATTACCTGAAAAGGTAGCCATCATGCACATTAAAGCATACCAAAAAGTGAGCTCTGAATTGGAGGAAGGGAATATGCTGGCGGATAGGGAGGCAAAAGAAGCAGCAAAAGGTGACATACCTGATGAGACAACTGAGGCAGCACTGATTCCAGATGGAAAAATTTCTATTGAGGGTAAGCCAGTATACAATAAAAAGGATCAGAAACTTAATAAGGTAGAAAAGGCAAGTTATAACCAGGAGGGATGAGCTGTAACAGAAGAAGGGAAACTTGTAGTACCCTCTTATTTGTTGTGGTCATTAGTACAGAGGGAACATGAGAAAACACACTGGGGAATAGATGCCCTGTATAACCATTTGAAAGAAAGAAGTATGGCTAGGAAATTGCAGGGCACAGTGATACAAGTAACTCGTCAGTGTAGCCTTTGCCTCTGAACTAACCCTAAAAACACCCCAAAGCCTAAAGTGGGACAAATTGGGAAAGGTTGTGGACCTGGGCAACAATGGCAAATTGATTTTACAGAACTGCCCAGGAAGGGAGGGTATCATTACCTATTGGTGCTAACTGATACCTTTTCAGGATGGCCAGAAGCCTTTCCTGCCAGGACAGCTAAGGCCCGAGAGGTGACCAAAGCACTGTTGCAATAATACCACGATTTGGAGTTCCAGCCACCATATCCTCAGATAGGGGGTCACACTTTATTTCAAAAATTGTACAGCAAATAAGTCACCACCTGGGAATAGACTGGGAATTGCATACCCCATACCACCCTCAATCTAGTGGGCAAGTAGAGAAAATGAACCATTTGATTAAACAACAAATTGTGAGATTGGGGCAAGAAGCAAATTTGCCCTGGCCCCAGGCTCTCCCATTAGCATTATTGTGAATTCGGACAAAACCAAGGGCAAAGGAGAAACTAAGCCCTTTTGAAATATTGTATGGGAGGCCATATGCAGTTCAAGAAGGGACAACACCCATTCAAATAGGGGAAGAAACCCTACATAGATATATGGTGGCCCTAAATAAACAACTCAGAGAAATTGAGAGATATGTGGCTGGAGCTCAAAACAGAGAATTAGATAGGCCAGTACATGATGTACAACCTGGAGATTATGTGTACATTAAGTCTTTTGCAGAAAAGACCTTGGAACCGCAGTGGGAAGGACCATTCCAGGTGCTCCTCACTACCTTCACTGCAATCAAGATCAAAGAAGAGAAGGCCTGGATCCATCACTCCCGAGTGAAGAAAGCCCCAGAGGGAATTTGCAAGGTCACACCAGGCAATAACGAACTGAAGCTGAAGCTCACTCGGGACCACAAATAAATAGACTAATAATTATTATGGACATTATGTAGAAAGTTATAACTATTGTAGTAACAATCATTGGAAATTGACCCAAATATTACCAGAATGAGAAAATACAGAGAGCGAGATCATGAGGTAATAATTAATGCGCTAGGCACAGCTAGTGAAAACATCTCGCTGGTTCTAGGGTGTACTCAAGCACACCTGTGGATGCAATCAGTAGCTGCTGCAGTTATCAGGGAAGGTAGAGAGGGAACATTCCCTGCTGAAATTCGCAAAATTGTTTGGGACAATGCCTCTGATATAGAGAGAGAACTTCAATCTTGGTGGATGTTGGTGAATTTCACCTATAACCCTGTGACTAGTATGGTGACAGCCTTTGAACTATACACGATGCCTCAGTGGACCTAATACATCCCATAGTCCCTTTAGGATTAAACCATGAGGGAACAGTATTGTACCCTTCTGAACACAGGATGTGGGCACGACAAATTGAAAGAAAATGGCAAACTGTTAATCTAGAGCCCTGTACTGTGAAGAGACAACTAAGATACATATGTGAAGAGACATTAGAAGGTGACAAAGACACTTGTTTGTATACGGACCAAAGTATTTGTCACTTTGAAACGCATCCAGGCAAACAGACCACTTCACTTGTGTATACAGGACAAAGTTGTGTCTGTCTTAGGACTACATGCCCCATCATAAAGATAGACAACCAAATTATAGATGAGACTCAATTCAATTTGTGTGTTTGCAATTTTGTTAGAATTAAAGGATGTGATTTTTCCTATCGGGCACCTGTAATATCACATCAATATATAAAGGCCAACCTAGCCACTGTGCAGGAGATACTGCCTGTGCCCATAGGAATGAATTTGACTTTAGTTGCTCAATTGTTGAAACATCACAAATTGAGAGAAATCTTAAAAGAAATTAGAGATGGAGGGAACAAGACATTAATTACAATACATCATGACACTGAGACCATCAAAGGAGATTTTAAAAGGCTTGAGAGACACTTGTCTCATCATTGGTGGGATGTGCCTTTTGGGTGGTCACCAACAGCAAGTGGTATACTGAATGCCTTAGTCCACCCTATAATTGTGTTGCTTATTTTAGTCAGCATAAGTTTAGTATTATCTGTCGTAATACTTGTTTAGAATTAGAAGATGCTACGACGAGTGGCAGCTTTAACATTACTATCAAAGGCGTATAGCTTAGTCTTGAGAGACACCAGCCGTACAGCTTGGATAGATGAAGAAGACGCTGTATACTGAGTAAAAGAATTTACTCATTTCAAAGAAGTGGGGAAATGAGACACTAATTTTGAAACTTTGAGAAAAGCTAAGGTTACAGTTAACAATAGATGTTGCTGATTTAGTTGAAATGAATACATAAGCTTTGCTGAAATCAGTTAAAAGTTAGAGGATGGTTAAAAGAAACCAGATTTAAGATAAGCTACCCCGGATTTAATAACTCATTGCTTGTCAAACAGAGAAACTAATCAATACAACACCAGACCTCCTGTTTCCAGAAACCCACTGAAATAGTCCTGGAAAACAGGAAACAGGTAGTTCTACCAGCCATTAATCACATCTGCATTGAAAAGGTTGAAAGTTTAGAACGAGAAAGACTCGTTTTACTTCCTCCTTTTGGTGACCACTCCTCACAAAAGGACCACCAACCCATTTCAGGGAACAAACTACGCATGCTTAATAGCCTTTTTGTCAATTAGCATACGAAGCGGAGAAGAGGAAGTGACAGGGGCATGAATATGCATTTGTATTTTGTGTATTCAACATTTTTGTAAATAAAAGACTTTGTAATTACCTGTGATCTTTGCAGTGCGCATTAGGGAGCTATCCCACACGCTGCCCGGCGTCGCAATAAACATACACTTTATAACTTTAACTGTTAGAGAGTCTTTTGTCCGTCAGTTGAATATTGATATTAGATCGATATTCATGTTTTAATAAATCAGTATGAATATGCATTTGTATTTTGTGTATTCAACTTTTTTGTAAATAAAAGACTTTGTAATTACCTGTGATCTTTGCAGTGCGCATTAGGGAGCTATCCCACACGCTGCCTGGCGTCGCAATAAACACACTTTCTAACGTTTACTGTTAGAGAGTCTTTTGTCCATCACAGTTGAATATTGATATTAGATCGATATTCATATTTTAATAAATCAATCAGACTAAGAACACTTTTGGGAAAAGGCCTTTAAACTTGAGCACAATACCCACCTAATTTCACGAAGGAAACACAGAACACATCCAGAAAAGTGCACAAGATCAGTAGGAGCAAGCTTGCTCCTTCACGTAAAAGGATAAAAAGAATAATGGGACACAGATTGTCTTACCTTCTCCTCTGAGGCAATTGAGAGTTTGTCACTGGATATCAGACTGCACACTTGCTCTACACCAAGATTGAGGTATTCTTCACTAAGTATGACATCAGAAAAGTGCTGTTCTGTTTGGAGGAAAAGAAATATGCTAACAAAGTGCAACATGTTTCCACATGTATAACAAGCATTAAAGCAGCAGGGGAAAACAAGAAAATGATTCAATATGCATGCTATTTTATCCTACCTAGAAGCAATGCATTGACTTAAAACCTCTTCTATAGGTTAAAAAGCTTGGTCTCACAAACAGCTTTTATATTTAAAGATTCTTTAACTGAAATATTATAACACATTATACTATAAGTACTGTAGCAATTTTCAGATGCTTGCTTCATCTCAGTACTTGTCCTTAAGAATTACCTAAGTGTCATTTTGCTAAATTTGTACACAAAAATACAGGAAAAAACCCTCCAGAGTCTCTATGATCTCTATGTTGTTGACAAGCATATTTTAAATTTATAGTTTGACATGAACAATGGTTGATCCTTTAGAACCAACTAGCAATGTCATACAAGTCCTGTTGTGTCTCTCAGAGCTTCTCCAAGATCATAAAATATTGCATATTGCAATCTCTACAACATGCAGAAGGTATGTAGTTTTTCCTAATTTTTTTAAGCCTCAACTTAAATAAAACTGAAAAAATGTAATGTTTCCAAGTTGTCATTCAGTTTTTCAGTTGTCCCCTCCCTTAAAATTGCTTTTTATGGCATTCTTTTGCTTAAAAAGTACTTCCATTAATTTAAATTATTTTTCTCCTTCTTCTGCTATTCTTAACAAAAGTTAGAAGGGACAACTGTTACTAAGAACTTAGGAATTCTCTCAAAATCAGAATAAATAAAAAGAGGCCAGCAAACATACTCAAACTAAAGAACATTTTATAGTCTTTTCAATCACTCTATTAGTACTACTGTAACTAAGACTCCATACTTGAGAAAGTTGTCTAAGCTTTAAAGGATGCTGAATGCTTAAGCTCAAGAAGCCTAATTTTTCAGTTCAACTTTGCAGGGTACAAGAAACAGCTATTTTAGATGCAATCATCGTCGATACAAGTCCAGCATTCTTTTAGGATGGACAGGTGGTATTTTCTGCAGTGCTTTAGGAAATGGGAAAGAAAGGATAAGAAGAAATACTATTGATTTTTATAACATCCCCATTTCTTTTCCACTGTACAAATCTTCTTGTGTCTGTTTTCTTTTCAGACAAGTATTCAGTTTCTCAAGCTAAGTATCTGATTAGTTTTATTGTTTGCAAATAGAAATTGAGAAAGGTAATTTGTCTAGATTATTTTTACAATAAACTCTGAATTTCAGATGACGGTGACACAAACCAGTATGCCTGACTGTACTGAGAAGCTGAGTTCGGAAGCAAGCAGTAAGGGGAAGCAACACACATCCAAATCTCAAACAAATCTGAGGTTCTGAAGCACTGTTCATCTTTCCTTGAGAAATACAGTGCAACAGTGGATCACAGCCAACAGGATGTATTTCATGAATCAGAAATAACTGGTTGATTTTATAGACTCACATACAAAAGCCTTGCTTTTTAAAAGTTGATTTAGATTTATGTCATGCACTAAGTAGGAAGAGATCCACCCTCTAAATCAGGAGAGGTAAAAGTTGAGAATTTTCAAATACAATGAATGTGAGGCTGTCTCCTGTTTTAATGCTAGACATAAGAACTATAGAAGAGAATCCACAAAAACCAGTGCTCGAACAAAAATTGTTTTACTGGATGTGAGCCTCTTAAAGCATAAAACATGGCACATGGTCCAGAGGAGTGAAAAAAAGGAGAAACACTAAACCAAACTACTCAATCAACAGCTACAGATCCTCAGGTGAATGAATTACAGACAAAAGAGAAATAGAGGAGATTTCTACATAAATTTTAGTTGTCAAAAAAGAGGTAAGATGAAATAACTTGTCTCATAAGAATCAGATTGCTTGTTGTCTAGGAGACCATTACTGATTGATAGATAACATTTGGGCAGAAGCCAATTGCAATTACAGCTACATGGATTATTTAAAATAATTAAAAACTGAAAAAGAACAAGGAAATGTAAAATCAATTAAATCCACCAATGGCAATTTATGTAATGCTGGTTCAAATGAAGACAGAAGGCTTCATTATACATAAAAATCATGCTTATGAAATTCAAACTTTTTGCATCCTATTAGCAAGAAGAATATCAGCATCTTTGAAATAACATGATTCAGTACTAAAATTTCAAGAAATCACACTTAGTCCTTGTCTTGGTTTGAAAGACAGATATCTGCTAGGAAGGGGCAGGACCTCCCTAGAGATGGAGAATTCAAATCCCCTCCCTCCAAATTATTCCAATTAAAAAAAATTAAAGGAGCTTTCAGACAGAGGTATGGGGGTAGGAATAACAGTTCTTTACTAGTATATATGACAAAACGACAAACAAACAACAACTATAGCATCAATAATAAACAGAACCAAGAACCTTGAGGGCTTTCTTTTACAAAAGCCCAGAGCAGTTTGATCTCGGCGCCCCTGCAGGGCTCCGAGAGGCCGAACTGGAAGGAAGGAAAGTCCCGGACCGGTGGAAGAGATGAGGAGCTCTGCGCTGGCAGCTGGAGCAGCAGGGGTGTCCCGGCAGGGCTGGGCAGTGCAGAGCTACAGAGTAGCAGGGGAACCTCAAAGCTCCGAAGAAGCAGCGGCGGTGGGGGGAGGCTGGAGAAAGCGAGCTCAGGATTCCCGGGTACACAGCAGATGACGATAGATTTCCCAGGACGAGACAGAGGCAGGGGGCAGCCTGACCGTCCTCCTTGGCGCTGAGAGCAAGAGTGCCTCCCCCTCCCTCAGATCTGTCTTTTTGCCTTTCCCAAAGCTCATCATCTCTCCCCTCTGAGGGACACTCCCAGGGACTCATAAACAATAGGTGTAGCTTCATGCTGCCATATCCCTCAAGTACTCCTTTTGTTCTGACTAAGTAGTCATCAAGGCCTCTTGGAAACTTATGGGAAAAAATTCTGTGAGAAGAAAAAAAACCCAAATCTAACCCCCAACAGTCCTCTTTTCCCAGTAATGATGAAAAATAGTATTGGAGGTGTGTGGATTTTTTTTGTCCTCTGGGTTAGGATTTTTATTATCTCATATTACTGCTGCCGTCCTGAAAGCTTCAATACTCTGGAGACATTAACATCAAACATGATGAAACTTATGTCTAAATGATTAAATATTTCATGCAAGTGTCCCCTGTAAAATCTAAAATTATCTCGTTTTTTATTTATTACATTAGGGAACATACTTCTTTCTTTATGAATATCTCTTAGAGAAGCTAAGGGAGAATTACCCAGATAGAAGTTTCCATGAGAGAATAAAATAATTATTTTTTCCCAAATCAGAATTTTCCACACAGTATGCAACTTTGACAAATTTGTACTGGAATCCTGCCCTATTTCTTGCCTCTTTACACAGAAATTGAAGCCAGCTGGCTCTAGAGTCTGGCAGCCTGGAAACAAGATGGCTTAGGACTTGAGAGGCTTGGCTTCTTAATTCCCACTTCCTAAGCAAGTAGAGTCCTATTTCTTTATTATCAAGACTAAACTCTGTCTTTGAAAAAAAAATCCATTTTAGGACATTTCTAAAATAGCTGCTCCAATTGCATATGCAAAACAGATTTTCACATTTTTGCAACTGAGTTAATTTCTATCTGAATAGCTGAAGATCTGTCCTTGTCTGCCCTGTGCCAGTAGGGTGGGACAAATGAAAAGGAAGTCTTTAACCATATGAACAGGGCTAGTAACAAAAATGTCTGGACGTACAATAAATAATCCCAGCATGAAGAGCATAGAAAGAAAATAGGAGCTGTAAATGTATCACTTTTTGGTATTTGTTGTTCTGAGTCTGGAGCTATGTATTATACATGCACATGCAGAAAAAAAGCACTTGACACTTCTATCCAAAAAGGCACACAAGTCTGGCTATACAGATATTGCCATTAACTTTATATTTTTCAATTACACAGGAATGAAAGCTACATGTGAAACCTGCACAGGATATTTTATGCTTTAAAAATTTACAGATTAATTCACAATGTCACACTGAGATTTTTTTTTTTGCTTGGGACAAAAGGCCTTTGCTATTGCCTATTTTAATGCACTGATCAAACAGGAACCCCAGATTTGTTGCAGAGGGATGGACACAAGATCTGCCAGTTGGAGAACCAGCAGAAGCTAAAACTGCAGAATCACTTTTTTGAAAAAAAATCTGATTTATTTGTCAATTTTATGCTTAAATAACTCTTTTTTAGAACACCATGAAATTCACAACAGCCAAGGCAACAGCAGCATAGCAACAGACATTGCTTCTCAGAATAGAATCACAGGAATGATTCTGACAACTCCATCCTTTCCATGCCAGGCATACAGATGTACACAAGAACAGTCTACAGAAGACATGCACGCTTCCAAGTCTTGCCAGGGCTCAAGTCTTAGACTAAAAGCACCAGAGTCAAGAATGCTGTTATCCCACAGGCAAATGCAATGCAGCAATCCCTGCATCACAACACACACTAGGATTCCCTAACAAAAGAATCTTCAACATCTTAGCACAGTGCTAAAAGCCAAAAAGGTTCACTCTGCCAAGCCTCAAAGGACACCCCTGCCACAGGTCTCCCAAAGTTTCCAATTCCCAAGTTCTGCCCTATGCAGTGGGTGAAATACATTATTATTCTTTGGTTAGAACAAAGAAATGTGTCAGGACATAAGCACTGAGCAAGGGTCTCTCTAGTCCAAGATGGCACACCCCTTTTCATTAAAAGGCTTTACCAGTTTATCTTCAGGCTGTACATAACATTACAACACCTGTATAATGCACTACCTTCTCAGGAAAAATTATTTTGTGAACATCTTTTAACACTATGTAAGACATATCCCAGACCAAAACTGAGGACAGACTAGCAGTGCTCATGCCACATACTCTTCCCAGGAATCCTCACAAAAGAAGGATGAGAGGCGTCAGCTGTACAGTCTCTGACAGGCCAAGTGTAACAAGACCCAATGCAGGATGCTTTCTGGAACATCATGAGAACAGGTGGCATTGTTATGAACAAATTTCCCGGTCTTGGAGGGGGCTGGGCTATTCCTGTCCTAGCCCCATAGCGAGACAGCCGAGACAGTCGCACCCTCCCCCCAGAAGAAAACATAGACCACGCATTAGCATATTAAAAGAGCTCTGAGAATGCCACCGCCCTCCTCCCAATTTGTGCCGTCATCCAGCCTTTGAGAAAAATGGGGGTTTTTCCATCTTGCAGAGAACCCCCATAACTCGGGTGAGGCTGCTGTCCCTCAAAAGCAACTGACCCCCTCCCGGCTAGAGGTAACCCCCACACCCCAGCCAGTTTGAGTAGGGAGGGAAGCTGCCCTGAAGAAAAGTTGCCTGGCAACACTTTCCTACCTCATTAAAATGTGAAAAGAAGCTGCCCATGCCTAGATAGCCCTGTCATTGTTCTTGGTAACTACCTCCTGCAGCAGGAATACCTCTGCTGCAAACAGGACAAATGCATATGCATTTGTATATGCAAATAAAACCGCCCTGGTGGATCCTGGGAGGGTTTTTTAGGGAAACTGCACCTCAAGACAAGAAGCTAGATTCGTCAGAGGAGAATTAGATAGTGCCCTGGCCGAGCAAGAAGTGGACACACCCCCTGTCCTGGTTTGAAGATTCACCATGACCTATGAGGAGTTTGAGACAGACAACGGGAAACTCTCAAGGTTTTTCCTTGAGGGTAAAGAGCTGACTCTGCACTCCTGTGGCAGACTGCTCACCGCCCTGCCTCCTGATGGTTGACCAGAGAGAACTCCTAGCTGTTCCTATGGGAACAAGGACTCGGCATCTACTGTTTGCAGTGGAATGATGAGCTGGGACAGCACCTGCTCCTTCGGATGGCTGCAGCAGCGTGGAAAACTCCAACAGGACTCTGTAATCCTGCTGATGACTTTAATAATGAGCTGATCACTTTAATAAAGAGCTGAATATTAATAAAGGCATATGCCCTGTTCTTTTCAGCATCTCCAAGTTCAGTTGCAACACAAGCTCATTCCAAGTAACCTGTATCAATTGTCCACTATTTCCAGATCACAGGTGCATATAAATGACTCTCCTAGAAATCTTGTTCTCTGCTACAAAGGACAACACACCACAGGAATATGAAGCTGCAATTTTAACAGAAGTTGCATTTTCATTCCCACTGGAAGGAAGTTCTAGAGTTTCACTTTTCTAATAACTTTTGATCCATCGGCATCCATTTGTTTTTATATTATCATTGTCTATTAGCAGAACTATCTCGCTGCCTCTTTTTTCTAAATCTAAAACAGTAAGTGTAACAAAATAAAGACTGGGAAAAGTTACAAAACCAAATACTTTTCATTTTTTTTTAGCAGAGAAATCCTTTTCTGTACTCATTCTGATTTCTGGAGCCTTAATCCTAAAATGTGTTCTCTGGGAGTTAAGGTGCCTGTGATGGAAAGCTTAACTCTGAAATGGCACAGCCATGTATTTTTGACTCAGACTTTTGAGAGTTTTTTTCTCAGTTGTGTCATGGGTTAGCACTGGCCAGATGTTAGTGCACCCATGAATATATGTTTTTTCTCTAACAACTCCTGTGGGATGTGATCAGGAACAGAGCAGAGCAGGCTTAAATCTTGAAAACAAAAAAAACCCACCAAAACTTTATTAATTACATAAGAACAGGGACAGAAATACTCTTAAACACACACAGAGACAGAAATAAAAACTTCTTAGAACATTTCTTCTCCCAGTTTCTACCTCCCCACCCATCACTCTTCAAAGACCAACTCTTGGGTTTTAGATTAAACAATCACCACTCAAAAACAAACTAATCTTCAATTCAGCAAGGGAGAGAGGAGTCTCTCTCGCACCACAGACTGTTCCTCAGAAAACACGGGTCCACCCCTTATGTGTTTCCATGTCACCCATAGCACCGCCCGGAGAAGTCTGCTAAGGTGACACTCTCTTTTTCCTATGTCCAGCGCTCTCACCGCTGTCTCATAGGCCAAAACTACATACAGGGCTTTTTAAGGATGCTGCATGCCGAGCTCTCCCCTTTTCACCCAGGGGCCGGGGTTCCAGGAGCAGGTCTGCCCTGAGGGCAGAGGGCACCACCTCACCCTCCCCCTCTCTTCTCTGCTCGCTCCAACTCTTCAAGTGCCAGTCACTGTAGCAAAAGCAAGGGCAGCTGCATCCACCCAAAAATGCAGTTTATGTTCAAAAGAGACTCAAGTTCAGTCCATGGCTGACATTATGCAAGAAAAGTCCAGCTCCAAGGCTACTCCTCTCATTCTTCCATCGAGTTCCTTCCAATCATGCTTTATCATCTCGGTCCCAGGCCGCTGCCCTCTCTCCGAAAACCACCAGTCATGAGAATCAATGTCTAAGAAAAAGTTTCTTTCTACCAAGCAAGGGTTAACAGTTTCTTCTCAGCAGGATGCTGCAAGCGGAGGCACTCCCAGGCTCCGCAAACCCCCACGTGGCTGAGCACCTTCTCCCGGAGTTTGGGGGGAGGAGGGGAGTGAGCACACACAGAAGGCACTTCCACAGTTTTCCACCCCTCCATCCTGGACGGGGCAGCTCAGTTCCAGAGTCTTGTCCATTCTCTTCTCCCCCCCCCCGGGGGCTCCGGCTTACCTGAGCCGACCACGTGTTTCCCCTCCCCCACCCAGCCTCGTGGCCGGGCAGGGGAAGGAGGCCTGACACGTCCCTCTGCTGAAACCAGGATCTGAAAAGGGGCCGAACCTCCCAGACTCTTGCTTTTAACTCTTTGTGTCCTCAGAGGCGTGTCCAAACCTCCGAGTGACCAATCCAGGTGCTAGCAGAAAAGCTGATCACTGATTGGACTGCCCACATCTCCCTGGAAAAATTCACCTCCCCCCCAACCACGACAAGTTGTAAGAAAGCTGTGACAAAGTACAAAGAGCCATTTGAGATAAGAACAGGGGGAAAAAAGAAGCTATGATGGCTGAGATACAGGCAGTAAGTAGCCTGAAAATTCAAGAGGAAAAACATTGACCTGAAAAGGTACAGAACTGTATAAAAGGAAATCAGGGAGTCAGCAGACAGAAATTCAGCAAGACTGATGATCAGCCCATTCCAAGGAGAAATGAAGGCCAACACTTCCTCCCCGGGTCCTTTTATCAGGAGTACTGAGCATTCCAGTGTTCAGCCTAGAATCTTGCATGTCCCAACCAGGACCAATAAAAAGCTTCCCTCCTCTTTTCACTTGTCTTTGTTCTGCTTGCAGACACTCTCTGAGCACAGCAAAGGATGCCTGAACAAAATAGGAGAGTTAACAGGTGGACACAGTTCCTGTGCTCTCAAAACACATTTAACCAATTCTGCACTCACTGTCATGCCAGGGCCTTAGAATTTATATTTCTAGAAAGTAATCTATACAAATATTAGCTTCAACTACTAAACTTAACAAAAATTGTTTATAAGTAACTGAAGTAGTTTAGAGGTTTAGTTTAGAAGTAACTAAGGTCCAGTCAGAAGTTGGAAAAATAATTTAAAACTTAAAATTAAACAACAGCTTTATCAAAATGTGTTCCCTAAAACATCAAATATCTCAACATTAACTCTAGTTCATAAATGTATGTTTTGCTTCCTATTGCACAAAAGGTAAAAAATGTAATAGCTTTTTGGATTTAATGTTGTATTATTCAAAGACAAAAGGATTTAATTAAAACTTTTTGCATAGCTGTCTAAATAGAAATATCACAAAGTCATTCAGTCATGTACCCATCACAACGTCTTGAGTAAGGTAGGCATTACAAAAGCTAGTACTTTCAAAAACAATCTGAAAAGCTTTTCAATTTTTTTAATTGATATATCAATCATTCTTGATAGAAATACTATAATCTCCTGTGAGTTAAAAAAAAAAAATCTATACCACAAAAAAGAATTTCTAGGAATGAAGACAACTGAAAGCATTCATACAAATCCTTGCCTTTCTGAGGTCTAAATTTATTCATGGCAATAAAAAGCCTATTATTTGGACCCGAGTTGAAGCACTTAGTGCTTTATTTCAGGAAAATATTCAATTTTAACTTTGTACTAATTGTTAATTATGCTAATTTGTCACTGTACATTTTAGGAAAGTTAGGAAAAGCAATGCAGTCATATGTATTTTTTCTACAGCCTTATTAGGACATTTAGTTTTTAATTCTCTTTGTATTGCTCTTGTTCCAAGCCTGACAGTGCTAGGAGGAGAAAGGCAGAGCAGAGAATAGACTCGACTGTGCATCCTGACTATACACAGCATATTTATCTCTACAGTAAGAACAGAGTGTGCATTGCTTTAAAATCCACCCCACAGACACAGCAAATACACAATAGGAGTTGAGCTGGCAGCTTGTCATACAGGCCAGCAGTACTCCAAGGATATGATGACAATAAGGGAAGCTTTTGAGGGGAATTTGATGGAAATGGAAGGTGCTTTGGTTATGGAGGAAATACAAGGTTAGTACCAAGCATGAAAATAGGAGAATTGGAGAGAGAAATGAAATACAAATTCAAGTGGATGAGACTATAGGTACCATTTATAGTAGGAAATTTCAAGTCTTTGGCTAGATGAGCAGGATTTTCAGAAAATAAGTTGATAATATAATACCCAACATTACATTTCTTGCTTCTTCACTAGTGCAGTGCAGGGGCTACCCCTCCTCCCAATGCCTTTTTCTTATGTCTTCCCCCATGTAATTCCTACATACTTTGACTTGTGGTAGTTGTCAGAATTTTAATTCTTCTTTCCTGATTTCCTCCCCTAAGTGACGGTACAAAGTTTTAAACAGGAAGCTAGCTTCTTTCTGGATTAGAAATGGCTTGAACTCTGCAGAGTCTCTCTGCAGAGAATAGTCCCTGAAGATGCTGCTCCATTCAGCTTAAATATAACTATGGGCCAGCCAGCACATTTTATTTCTCTTGAAGACATTCAGATCAAATGTAGTTTTGATCAGGAGATACAGATCTACAATACCCTGGATAAAACTCGGGCTCCTCTGGAAGGGGTTGGGTGGCATGGAACCCACCCACACTGACAGATATCAAGCTGTGTGCTCTACTAATGATAACTTGCCTGCATATGTGTTGGCCTTGCTCAAGAGATCTGTGCATGCATGCATGTCAGCAAAAGCACGAATCCCCAGGCAGTTGATAGGATGAAGTTGGGATTCCAAAAATTCACAGCAAGTCCTCTTCACATCCTGCAGTTGCAAGAGACCAGCTGCTGGGAGCAGTACCTGAAAGGAGAAGCAACAGCTAGTTAATGTCCCACTTCAATTCTGATGTTATACAAGAGAATTATCAATATTAAGAAAACAAATCATTAAAAAAATCAAGACTAAAACAAAGAGGAAGATTTCAGCATTATGCAACTGAAGAAGTTAAAACCAGCACGAGCATGATTTTACCTCCCTACAGATACCATTTAGAATAACAAGCAACATCTCGACCATTCGGTTCACTGGGGAAGTCATTCCACAAACTGTAACTCACACTTTATTTAAACTCTTCCCAACATTCATTCAGAAGTTCCCTTCTCACATTCCCCAGCATTTCATAATTACATCTCATTTCCAAGCCTTCAATATTGGATATTTTTAAAAGAAAGTTTTCTAGACAATGATAGAATACATAAATCTTATTTGCATGACAGCACTGGACACTGTAACATTTTTTTGTTAACATCAAAAATAAGCATCTTTATGCAAGAGATTGCAGTAAGGACAGAATTCAGCTTTCCGAAAACTCTGTGACCTTCTTGGAGGAATTATAATTCAAAATTGTCTGGCAATCAATATAGACAGGAAAAATGAACGATCACACATTTAACAAGAGTTTGATTTGAATAACAAATGTTAATGAAAGAGAAATGAAGAGAAGACACAAATGTGATTGCACTGAGATACACTGACTATTGCTAAGCAAAATACTTAAAAATTAGTTTAAATCTTAGATAATTATTGAAAATATTTAATAAGTCTAACAAAGTAAGTGGAAAAGACGTAATAAGCATAAAAGTCAGTCACACAATTCAAAATAACTTTAGTAAACTTAAAGGTTACTAATTACAAGGTTGAAGGAGTACAGTGAAATCGTTTTATTTTAGCATATATTTATGTAAATGTTAAGATAATGTTACTAATACTATTTATATTACCAGAACACAGTATGATTAGTTATAACAGTAACACAGTATGATTAGTTATAACAGTGAGTAAAAAATTTCATTTGATAGTTAATTCTATGATAAGATATAATCATTAACTTAAATAGCAAAAATCAATGCTAGAAATCTACTACAAGTATTTATTTATACAATTTGTCCCAATGAAGCAAACATTTCATACCTGCTCACAAATTCAGTAACTAATTTAAGGACAGTCCTAGATCATTTTAGTCATATTATCAGTATAGCTGAACAAATAATTCTGAGAACAATCCTTGACTGCATAAATGGATCCAGTAGAAAAATATGTAAAATCATCATCAAATCAGAATACAAAATGGAAAGAAGAAATTTGAGAATGGCATGGAGAAAATAATTTAATATTTGTATTCACAGTTACCCTGGCTTACTTATATGAACAGTAAAGGAATGTTCAAAGAACCAGATCACTCTTCATTATGGGAAATATGCATCAGTTCTGAGATCACTGTAACTGGGCTTGCAAAGTTAGAGATTTCAATATATTTTAGTTATCAGAAAACAAAACACTCAAGTCTAAACATATTTTATATTCTGCTGCTAAAAAGGAAAAGAGAGGCAAAGTGCAAATTTATCTCATTGAATTACACATTGGGCTTTGGTTACTAGGCAACAGGAGCTGTGATAACATCTAGCTATTTTCATTTGTACCTATAGAACTGTTGGTCTGAAAGCCGTAACAACCTGCATTCAAAAATAGAGTTCCATCACAGTCGGATTTACTCTGCTGAAGCCAGGGGCAGAACAAAAGAGGGGAAAAATACCAAAACAACTCAAACTCCTCACAAATCCATAAGAAAAAAAGAAAATAAATAAGAAGACTACATTGAAACTGTGGCACAGATTAAGTTTAACTGCTGCTGACTCTAAATTGGTCAGTTATAGCTGAAATTTATT
Source organism: Prinia subflava (assembly GCF_021018805.1). Taxonomy (NCBI): domain Eukaryota; kingdom Metazoa; phylum Chordata; class Aves; order Passeriformes; family Cisticolidae; genus Prinia; species Prinia subflava. The sequence goes on from NW_026960607.1 coordinate 4,022,582, forward strand.
TCCAAAAATAGCCAGTAGAGGGTATCATAACTTTCCTTTAAAGATCAAACATACTGTAATGCACATACTGCTTTGTACTGCAAGAAATGCAGAGGTGAAAAAAATTCCCTGATTTCTTGTTCTATGAAAACATATTCTCATCATGGATATTTTTTTTATAATCAAAGAAAAATGAACAGATTATTATTACAGATGGCAAATAAGAAATTATGTATTCTCTTTCTTTGTGTCAAAATTGGGGTGATGAATCTTGGAATGACTGCTAGATTTCCTAGAGCAAATGATTTAACCCTTACGAGCCTATGAAGACTCTTCCCTGATTATTTCCTTTTGGTTCTCCTTCCTGCAATAACATGCCTATTCCCAAAGATCTGTGCACCCATCATGCCAAATACATCTTTTCAACCCCACTGAGGCAAAAAAGGACTGTGACCAGGTGCAAGTATTTCTTTTAAAATCCACCTGAAATGTCACCTGCATAGGCAGGAGGGCTCCACTTAAGGCCTGGAACTTGGGTCCATGTTTTCACTGGAGTAGATTCAAGCCCTTCACAACGACTCAACTAGATCATCAATGTGTAAACGAGGCTGCTGCCCTCTCTTGTGGCCCTTCAGGTACTTGCCAGGAGTATGTCACAGGCTGAGGGTACTAATGATGCCTGCAGCTTTTCTCCCTCCATTTTTACCTGACAGCATTGTGACTCTGTTCATCTTTGTGCAGCTGGACACATTCACCTCACGTGACCAAAACGTGCGTTGAGCTTGGAAGTGAGGAGCAGCTGGTACAGGCAGACACCTCTCCAGGTCCTCACAGGCCCACGAGGAACACATTTACCACAGTCCCAAAGAGATACAACGTGCCTGACTGATGAACAAACCTTTACAAGGAAAGAAGGCTCAGAGGAGATGGGCAAGGGTGATGACTCGGGGAAGAAATACAAGAATGAGCATCTAGCAACATAAAGAAAGTCAAACTTATGTCCACATAAGGGGGACTGGAGGGTGACTTTTCCTTTAGACATATGGCTGTACCAGTAAGTCAAACAGCCTTTTCTACAATAATTACTAGCATATAAGGTCTCCCCCAGCTAGCCAGGCCAGCAGGGGGAGAAGTATGTACGTAATGTGGCTGAGTCCCACAAAAAGTGTAAAACCAAAAAACCCACAGAAGGAGCTCTCAAGAGAGCAATAGGCTTGAGAGGGCTTTAGCCCACATATTCCTTCCTGGTGAACTGGAGATGCTCACCATCCTGACAGTGGGCATGTACAGATCAGTAATGCAAATCACTTTTGCATAGTGATCCAAATGTATATTGCAACTGCTATGTCATGCTTGCATTGTGATTTCAGCATACTGCAGTATGTCTACTAAATCAAAACATAACACTATGTAGTACCAAGTATCTTCACAACAGTAAATTTCATGGCAAACATTAAATATCCCTCAAGGACTATCCAGAAGAAGCTGGTCAGAGCAGCTGCCCTGGAGTGCCTCCATACCAGACAAGAGTATTCATCCTGCCTGAGGACTGCCAGATGACCTGACAGGCACAGCCCCTTGACTGGTACCCCTTCTTGAACACACCAGGTTTTAGTAACTGCCCTGCTAGCTGAGAATGGGGGAACAAGTCCAGTGGAAGGAGCCACTAGGATGATCAGAGGGCTGGAGCATGTGATATTACAAGGAGAAGCTAATAAAACTCAATTTGCTCAGCCATAAAAGACGAAAAAAGAGAGACCTTATTACAGTCCACAGCTACCTAATGTGAAGGTATTGAAAAGTGAGCCAGACTGTTCTTGAAGATGCATAGCCATAGGACCAGGAAAAGTAGGAACATAATAAACTCTGACGGTAAAAAAAGGAGTTAGGTTGCTTTTTCTGTTTTGTGTTGTGTTTTGTTGGGTATTTTTAAAGTGAGGCTGGTTAAGCTCCAGAACAGGTTGTCCCAACCAGGTGCAGAATCTCCATTCCTGGGAGATAATAAAAATTGAGTGAACAGGTCTCTCAATGCGCTTTTAAAAAGCTCAGTGAAAAGTAAAATTTAAATTGATTAAAGATTTCTGCGTGTTAATTCAAATCAATTTGATCAGTAATTTTATATCCATCCAAGCTGTCCTGTTTGCACTCCTTTTTGTACCGTGAGGTTCTCCTAGACAGACCATATTGTGATACCTGACATATGAAGATGCTTAAGACAGTATTTTCTTCTCTACTACTTTCAAATTTCTTGTAATCATCTTAAAATTTCTGCCAGGAACAATTGCCCAAATTCAAATTTATAGCCACCAAAACCACACTGAGATCAGTATAATGTCAATAGGAAAATAGTGAAAGATCATATTGAAGCTTTTGAAAACAAGATCCCACAACATAAACAAACCCAAAATTTCTCAGAATACTGAAGTACTTTTCAAGGAAATAAGCCAATATAAATCAGAGCAGTGTATGCCAAGATGTCCTGGTTTGAGGGGGAAGTGAATTTTCCAGGAAGTTGTGGGTAAACCAATCAGTAGTCAGGTTTTATGCTGGCACCTGGAGTAGCCACTGAGAGGTTGGACATGCCTCTGAGAACACAAGGAGTTAAAAGCAAGCACTTCAGAGGGATTGCCCCTCTCTTTGGTTCCGGTTGCGAGGTGAGCACACATCTCTCCCCTTCCCCTCAGCTCGCAGGGCTGGGTGGGGGAGGGGAGGGGAAAAGCCATGTAGAGCCCCGTTCAAGATGGAAGGGTGGAAAACTGTGGAGGTGCCTTCCGTCCCCGTTCTCCCCCCCCCCCCCAGAGAGGTTGCTGCTTCAGAGCTTCGGAATTGATACTGGCGGCAGCCAGCAGCGAAGAAAGAGCAAGGGGGGAGAAAAAGTTCCCGGCTGCGTAGGGATGTGCCGAGCCTGCGACCCTGCCGGGAGCCAGAGAGACTTTTAACTCCTTCTTGGCAGAAGAAAACATTTTCTAGACATTGATTCTTGTGGCTGGTGGTTTGTGAGAAGAGAGAGAGAGACAGCCTGGGACTGAGATGACAAAGGAAGATGAAAAGAATCCCAGATGGGCAGAGATGAAGAGGAGTGGCTTTTTGGGCTGGACTTTTCTTGCATAATGTTAGCCATAGACTGAACTTGAGTCCTTTTGAACATAGACTGTATTTGACTGGATGCAGTCGGCTCAACTTTGCTGCAGTGACTGGCACTGTAGGAGTGGAGTGAACAGAGAAGAGAGGGTGTGGTGGCGCCCTCTGCCCTCAGGGAAGATCTCTGTTCTTGGAACCCTCGGCCCCAGGGGAAAGATGGGGAGGGACTGCTGTCCCGGCATGCCAAGCATCCTTAAAAGAGCCCTATATGCAGCTTTGGCCCATGGACAGTGGTGAGAGCACTGAACATGGAAAAGAGGGTGTCACCACGGCAGACCTCTCCGGGCGGTTCCATGGTGACATGGAAACACAGGAGGGTGGACCTGTGTTTCCTGGGGGGCAGTCTATGGTGCAAGAGAGACTCCTCTCTCCCTTGCTGAATTGAAGATTAGTTTTTTTGAGTGGTGATTGTTTTGATTGAGAACCTAGGGTTTGGTTTGAGCGTGGAAGAGTGGAAATTGGGGGAAGAGAAGCAATGTTCTGCAAAGTTTTCATTTTTGCTTTTGTGTGTTTAAGTTTTTTTCTTTTCTATTTCTGTTCTTATGTAGTTTAATAAAGGGGTTTTTTTAAGTTTTGTGCCTGCTCTGCTCTGTTCTTGATCACATCCCACAGTAGTTGTTAAGAAAACATATAGTCATGGGTGCACTAGCATCTGGCCAGTGCCAACCCATGACACAAGAGAACTGAATAATGTGCTGTCTAAAATAGAAAAATTCCATTCTTTACTGCATAGAGAGGAAAGAAAACAGATCTGTAACATTAGGAAAGATACTAATCTAGAAATGCAGATGCATGAGAATCCAAACACACTACAATACAATATAGAAGCACACAGTTATATTAGCAAGTTACATCTTTGCTAATCCCAGATATTGCATATTTTCAGTTACAACATTAAAATGAAGTAAATTTCAGAGAACAGCAGTTATGTTAATGCCTGTAATAAAAATATCCTGAGGAAATAGATTAAGGTTTAACATTTATTTCTAAGTTTTAAATAACCATTTCAGCAAACTAAGCTCCTTCATTTGCTGTTCACATTATCATAGCATGGGGAAGAAGGAAATAAACATAGTGGTTAAATATAATCCAAATTATCTTATTTTTTCAACCTCATCTACATGCATCCGTGCTGTAATTAAAACGGTGGTTTACAACTGAAGAGTATTCTAAATTCTAGTAAAATCATTCAGCACGGCATTGAAATTATGCTATTTGGAAGTATGCATACAAAAACACTAAAACAGATAAATATTTTCAGGCATCTGTGGGATAAAATGTGGAAGTTTCAATTTTGGAAGATTCAACCCTGTTTGAATTTCTGTACAAACAACATGTGCATGTTAAGTGAGGTGTTCCAGTGTTAAAATACAAAAATAAGAGGCTGCACTGGAATTAAAGATGTACATGAGCTGCAAGTTTAGAACATGATGTCATGTAGCCTATGAAGTATACCTTCTGGATATCTTAACATCCTCAAGGCTACTGCACAATGAAGACATGGATGCATTAATTTTTCCTTTAGCTTAATGAGCCCCATAATAATCTCCCTAAAAATCAGGTGCAGGTGGCAGTTTCACAGTATCACAGGAAGGAATCAGATCACAAAACAGTCCTATTCCTTCACATTCCCCTTGTACTAGATACAAATTGGGAGAGCATCACTTCAGTAGAAAATTATTAAATAATCATGAAAATGTAATATTTTAAATTATTGACACAATCTGCAAAATACTTAGCAGCTTCCAGCTTGGAAATCAGTGTGACAGATTAAAATGGAGGATAACAAAAAAGTACCTGTTTTACATATGTGCTTTTGAACTTGCATCATAATCTGTACTTAAGAGTCCACTTTAGTTAGTGACATGCAATTGATAGGAAGTAACCAATGTGCTCAAAAAGCAGCTTTTGAAGAGACAGCACCTTAGAAGATTAGTCTGAATGAACTACTAATTATTAATAAAAACATTAGGTACAGAGGTGGGTTTTCTGTTGTTTTCTTGGGGTTTTTTTTGAAGGGGGACGGTGTGGAAGTCTTTCGAGGGATTTGGGATGCAGTTAGTGGTTGCTGAAGTGCAGAAACAAGATTCATGAAGCAAATCAAATTACAGAAGAGTCACTTATTTAAGTAATACACTATAATGAGGGGTACCCATCTGGTCTACAAGGAAGAATCATGTAGTCTTGCTTGGCTTCATGGTTTTCCTACATCTTCTCTACCAGAACAGCACCTTAATGATCACATGAAAATGTGTTTTGGCATAAGCTTTCACACAAGAGAGACAGATTGATTTCCTAGTCTAATGGTTATTTTTGTTAACAGTCAGAAGCTTAGCCTTTCATATCCTTTTCTTCTCTGAAAAGATACTGGCAATAGAAATGAAACACATTCTCTCACTTGGAGTAGAACATCATTAACCTAAAATCATTTTAGTCAGCATTGTAGATTTTTCTTTCAGTGAAAAAAATTGTAGACATTTTGATTTTATAGGAACAAGGTTCTTGATTTGAAGTTTAGCCACTGCATTTAAGTATGTGTATAGTAAGTAATCTAAAATGAAAGTTCAGAATCTTTCATCATACTTTAATTAATTCAGTTTTTAAAAGATTACACAGCTGCATAAAAACACCATCATATTTTCTTAGGGACAGCATAATTTAAACGAGACTAACTTGAGTCTGAACAAAGCTACTTCTGATATTGTGTCATTCAGGAACTGGACAATTTGTTCTTTAATTATGGCACCCAAAGTGCTACCCAGTCAAATCATATACATAGCTACCCCGCAAAAGGATTAGAAGAAGCTGAAAAGGTTAAGTAGGCAGGATAACATAACTTGCACTACATGGTCTGCTTTCTTCCTGTAAAGGCTGACCCACATAAAGAATCACTGCATCAGCTGATGCTCTGAGCTTTCAGCCAGCTTCAGCCATGGCACTGAAATGCAGCATCGCAACCTCCAGCACCAGACCACCCTCAGCTCAGACCCCACTGACACATACAATCACTTTGGGTATACCAAAGCTTACTGTGATACAAACGCTTTCAAAAGATTGCCTAAAACTGAAGATGTAAAGGGTTGACAAAAAACTAAAAATGTTCATTTGCTGTTTCCTAAAGTATACAAAAAACCTTTGAAGAGGTGGGGAGAGGGGAAGGAAAGAATTGTTGGTTTCCTGGAGTTTTTTGTATGTTACAGACTGGCCTGTGACAAACAAGGTTTGTTCTCCTAGTATAACTGAGCATTTTCTGGCAATTTAAAAGAAAGGGGTTGAAAGGCAATTTGCAAAATCCTAAACCTGAGCAGGAAACAAACAGCAGCATAAGTGGGACAGTAGATTGTGAGCCTTTGCTTGCTCTATTATTTCATTCTCTGGCACAGAAGATGCATCAATACTACCAAGTCTTAAAGTAATACAAAACCAAGAACTAAGGACAACAGAAATAGCATGAAGCAGAAATTATTTCTGTGCATGGTGCTTATCTTCAATACAAATATTATGTCAAGATTAACATCTAATATGCAGTAAATGGTCCTTCAGTGGACTCAAAACACATTTGATTACTTCAAGCTTTTACCATAATTATGTTTTTGTAGTTTATTAAGATAATCTTTTACTTATCATTCAGTTTCCTACAGCAGAACATAATTATATTCTAGAAATGCCACAGAGGATTTCCTTGAAAAAAAAAAGCATTAGGCTTAGTGACAAATTTCATAAATGCTTTCATCTAAATGTTGTGCTTAAAAAATTCAGGTATGTAGAACCAAAATTCCCAAAGTAAATAGCATCTACAGCTTCCCATTTGTTTTTTCTTTGCAGATGCAGGTTTAGTACATACATTTCATGATTTAAACCACAACCAATATCAAGAAAACAGAAATATTTTCAAGGAAGCCTTTATGCAGCTTCCAAAATTTCATCTTATGGGTCGCAGCATATCCTGAACCTACTTGCAAGTAAGAGGTCAACCGTGGAGTCTCTAAGTGACTTAATTTACTCATAATAAGCACCTTGAATTTTTACAGGGAGGTGGACAAGCACACATCCATTCATTTGAGCAAACAACCTCTGCACTTTTGGCAAAGGCTACTTTTCAGGTTTTGCCACAGGTAGCTTTATGATGCTACAAAGAAAGAGAGACATGGATGCATGCCTACAGTAAAGGTAGTAGCTGAGACAGAAGTAGCTGCTTTCATCCAACTTGACATAGAAGCATCTCTAGCACTGCCTAGCAGTGTGATGATTTTAAAGACTCAGAAAAGTTGTACAAACTTTTGGTCTGAGAAGGCAGTTTATGTGCCTTCATTATTAATGTTAAGCTAAAGGGCAACCACATCCTAGCAAGACAAGATGAAGGCATCAGGTTTAGAATCACAAAACTTGTGATGTCAGTCCTGATTACTTCTGATCTACCCAATGGTCATCATATCTGATACTCTTTCTTTTTTCCTTTTTTTTTTCCCCTTTTTTTTTAAATCATAGAATGGCCTGGGTTGAAAGGGACCTTTAAGATCACCTAGTTCCAACCTCCCTGCTACAGGCAGGGACACCTTCTATTAGACCCAGTTGCTCAGAGCCCCATCCAACCTGGCCTTAAACACTTTCAGCGATAGAGTAGCCAAAGGTTCTCTGGACAAATAGTCTATTCAAGTCTGTAAACTCTTTTAGGCAACACCAGACTTAGAGCTTGTTGCTGTAATAGCACTCAATGGAATCCCAATTGCAGCTGGCCCATAAAACAAAGAGTTAAAAATGTTTTCCAGGCTAGTCTAGAACTTCACAGTTTTCCAGAAAAATGTTCAAATAATAGGTAAAATCCAGGTCTTCTAAAATGAAAAACCAACACATCTCCCTAGTCAACCGCACAAGAAAAAAAGAGAAATCTCAGTTTCCTTCTACAGAAGGAAATGGCAAATTTTTTGCCTTTGTTAGAACAGTTTTTTACTAGCTCTGCTACAACCAGCTAGGGATCTCCTCCAGTCTCAGTCACACTGGAAGCAATTTTGCCACCTGGTTCAAGACAGAATCTGTTATGTCCTCCATCCTTCCCCAGTATGTGGTTAAACCAAGTATTTACTGAAATTAAGCTTCACAGCATTGCTCTGCTTCCACCAGTACCATACCTTCCCCTGTCTTCCCCTCTCCTGAGGAAAAGGGGAAAAGGAAACCTAGGACAGAGAAGATTAGAACAGGTGAACTCAACCCAGATCTGGACCTCACATGGTCTCACCTAACTAGGGAGGTAAACCTTAGGTGAAAATACCTGCTTTGAAATACTATCTAATCTTTGTTTTGCTAATCCTTTGAAACACTGTTTATCTGTATCATTTCCAAGGTTCACAGGTAATCATTTCCAAACCAACCAGCACAGCTAGAAAGCAGCACTGCTCACCTTGGGCATCCTAGGCAGCTGCACTCATGCATTTTGCAGCAATGTGTTCTATTCATTTAGGCAGTCACCTTAAACATAATAACAACTACATGGATGTACTTATATGTTTTTGTGCACTTCTCTTTAGGTATTCTAAAGAAAAGCTTGTTATCTTTCAGCATAAATTAGTAACTCACCCTTTTACCCTTTACAAGTGTATGTAGAGTCTCTGAAACAAATAAGACACTCGAAAAAAAAATAAGTCCTATTTTAGTCAACTCACAGTCAACCTAGAAATGGCCTGAATTCCCTTCCTCTCTCAAATGATAGCTTCTCATGCCTTTAATGGCTTTAAGCCTTTCCACAAAGCATGCTATTTCTGTCATATTTTAGACCATCCAACAATGTTCCAGGTGATGATGCAGATTTCTACAATGACATACAGATACTGCTGTGCCATTTTTTATGCTTTGTTTTAAAGACACTATTTTACAATAGCAGAAGTTTTTCTAAGGTGACTACAGTATGTTATCCTATACTAGGAAAAGCTGTTAATGTAAAACATAGCAATACGTAGGAGTAATTCAATGTTTTTCTTTTTATGCATTACTTTACACTTTCCAACATTAATTTTGGTCTGTGATCATGATAGCCTGACATCTAGCTTAGCTAGAAAGCAGTGAGATTTTCTATTTTTGTCTGATCTTGAAAAAAATACTTAAACCAGTTCATCACCTACATCTTTTGCTACCTACTTTTTAAAACTAAATGAAATAGGTCCTTTGGAAGCCTGTGACACACTACATTCACTTCGATACAGCAAAACCCAACTATTTATTCCTATTTGTTCCTTTCCTCCCTAGGGATTTTTGATCTATTTATTGCTCATCATGTGACAATTTAGGAGGGACTATAACTAACTTGACTTTCAAAAGCCTTTGATATGATTATTTCTGGACCATGCTAAGAATTACAGGAGGATTTAGTAGCGAACAACTCATAAACAGAATTCTAAAACATATGAGAAGCTTGAACTTTCCTTATCTCACCTGTCACTAACAAAAACCAAATCCTTGATAGTCTCTATAATGCACAGGTGATGTACTATTTTGACATTGTGGTGATTAGCTAAAACATGAGCTGAAATTGCAAGGAATAGCCAGCTAGAGAACATAACATTTTCATATAGTCTCAGCCACCTCACTTTAAAAATTTCTTTTCTGTGGGTATACAAGGAATATTTTTACAAATATGTCTATAAAATCCTATTTACTCTAGCAATTGGATGTTTTTATTCATTTGCTTTTGTGCTTCATCTTTTGACCCTCTCTCTAAGCCTACCCTTGATATGTAAGAGGATGCACCTTGCACAGTCCATTGGCATAATTGGGACTTTCTACCTGAATTCGTTTTTGGCACCTTTCTCATGCATGGCTCTGACAGCTCACGTGCTCTCCTAAATCACTCATTAAAGAAGCAATATGCATGAAACTAACAGATGTTATATTTAGAGCTGCAGTGCTGAGTATAGTGTTTTATTCTTTTTATCATTTAAATTAAACGTGCCTGTTTAAATCCCTCGGTGACTTCCCATTCACCTCCCACAGTAATCAGAATCACATGCTTCTGAATTGCAGGATTACAGATCAGTATCTCTTCTGTAACACACTCCTGCCTCAACCCCACTTCTCTCTCACCCCATCACCTCCTCCAAGAGTTTCTGATTCATTCCTTGGCTCTTGCTTAGACCATGCTGACATAGCCAAGCTACAAGGCTCTTCACCGCCTTTGCCCACAAGTCCCTTCCAAATAAGCAGAAACAAGTGGTTTCATAAACCTCAGCCCACATTCCCCCTCCCACAATAAAAAACCCAAATCAAAACCAAAACACAAAAACCAGAACACCCAAACATCTTCTGAAGGTACAGAGATTTTGAGACAGGGGAAATCTGTGATTCAGTCCACAAGACAACAGTCTCTGGAAGAAATATGACTCTCTGCCTCCTACACACACTGGCACTTGATAGTCCAAGACAGCCTTTTACAGCCTTGGGACAATTTTGATTCACTCCTCATATCTTTTCATCCACATTTTAGATTAATTTTCTCTTTGGTGCTCATTCTCAGTTCTGTTTCTCCCTTATGTATTTCTCTTTGGCACCTATAAACCAGGGTACAACAGCTCAAATGTCCATCCAGGTTCATCTTTTCATTCCTACAAGGCTCATACTCTTCTGCCTATGCAATTTTCTTTACGAAAAATATTCTTGGATCCCCATTCAGCCAGCCAAAAAAAAAAATCAAAAAGCATAATTTGGAGGACAGAGAGAAATTACACTAAGATATCGCAGGAGGGAAAGGAAAAAAAGGCAGGAACATAAAAATGTGAATACCTCAGGAGAGAGTATTTGCCATATCTGTGCAACATCTGCTTCTCCTGGTTCTGGTGGTCCTGCCACCATTTTTCCCTCTGCCTTAACCACAGCTACAGCTGTACAGACACAGCAATTGCTTTCTCTGCAAATTCCTTTTGCTACTTACCTCATGAACTTCACCATCCTCTATAATCCAGGAGAGGATGTGGGAAAGAATTTTATCCCTAAATGAAGTTGTGTGAATTGTATTTATTCAGTTTGTCTTAACAATACAAAAGATATTGAAAAGACATGTCCAAGAGACTGTTTCAGGAAGACAGCCCAGCTCGAGAGAATTGAGACATGAAGTGAGTGTTTCTGTCTGCATTGATCTGAGGGGCTGGCAGTGTGTTCTGTACACGTGACTGTGCATGTACCTACTGCAAACACATGCTCAGCCTCACTACCAGGCTGCAGCTTGGAGATATGGAGCTGCAGTCACCTAGTCGTTATCAGGCTACCAGTTTCAGCAACCCTTAATGCTTTCCTCACACTGAGCACACAGTGTGATTTCCTCCTGTCACATACCCACCAAGCATGCCAGATCAGAAATGGAAATCCTTGAAGAGAGCATCAAACATCTATCAAATAAGTGTGAGGCTTTGGAATACATCTTCAGCCACATCAAAAACCCAGTTCCTCAGTTAAAAACAAACATAGGGGAGTGACAATATAGCAACAATAGCTATTCTGCAGTGCACATAATAATAATGTGCCCCCCAAAACCAGGCAGTTCTACTTTGCACATATGTAATAGCTAAAATCACAAAAGATATGCTACGAAGAAAACCAGAGAAAAATACATTTTAAATGCATTTAAAAATTGTCAGAGAACAAAATATTAAATTTTCCAGCAAAGCTGTTTGCTTAGTATTTTGGTCAGCAGCTCTTAGGTGAAGCTTACTCATTTAAAGTGCAAATTAATGAAGCTTATATTTGTAATAAAATACACCTGTAAAAAGATTGCACTCCTCTTTTCCCTTCCCTCCTACACTCATTCTCCTGACAGGCAGGCACATATAAGCAAATGAAGAACGCCTACTAGGTTTATTTCACTGGAAAAAATGAGATCATTTACTATTGCCTGACATGTCTTACAATGCATATAAATTCAAGGAGTGTGCCACTGTCTCTCCTCCAGCTATGCCACATATTAGTTGTGCCCTCATATTATTAAAATCCTTAAAGCTGTTGTCATAAATACAAAAATAGGTCAAAAGGAGGTAATCAGATGGTTGCTTGAAGCCTTAAGTATAAAATACATACAAACAGCAAAACACAGTGGTGGTCTTCCAGCACACACAAATGAAGAGCACACTATAAGGCTGTTTAGTCCAACATTAAGTTCTTGCCCAGTAAGACCTAAACATGTTTCTATGAATAGGGTTTGTAATGAAACTCATGTCAGCTTGGATTCAAGTACCTCTCTGCAGTGTCAGCAAGCCCCTAATATTATTAGAACTGTGCAGTCATAAAAGAATAAAAGTGAAAGTTTGGATTACCATGTAGTTTCAACATACATCAGAATTTAAAAAAATCAGTTAATCCTGTTTTAATCATAAACTCATTACGATGAGCCAGTTTTATAAAGCATTTTAACCTGAATGACTTTGAATACAACTTCAGAATTTGACAAAGCTTTCATTATTCAGTGTCTATGCCACAGCAGCCACAATGGAGATGAGCAGAAAGGCCAAAGGCTTGTTTATTTTTAAGGCTCTATAAGATGATCCAATAAAGAACTCCATCTCCTCCTAAAGCTTTAATAATATCTATGTCAGGGAAATAAGATCAACAACCGCCAATAGTTTTTGACACTCGCATAGCTCAGTTACATAAAACGATTTTTGAAGAAGAAAATGCTTTCAAGAACTTGTGCAGTTGCCTGAAACCTGTTAAGAAAGAAAGAAGTGAGTTTATGGACAGAACATTTTAGGTTTTCATGAAGACAAAGCAAAAAGTGATGGTAAAATGAAATATGATGGTGGAAATATGGTGGTTTCAAGATTAATCTAAGTCTGAAAAAAGCCAGGATATGAAAGATAAGGGAACCAAAGCCCATGACAAATACTTTAATTATCTCAGAAACAAGCAGGATTGTAACCTGTCACCTCAGGGCTCAATAATTAGCACCTTACTCATGATATATTGCAGGCAGGAAGCCAAATCTATCCAAAATTTTATAGGAGATTATTTGGGAATCAGAAATCAGTATCAGCTCAGAAAAATAAAACTATATGAGCAGCTTAAAAGACAGCTGTACAGAAATCTTTTAAAGAAGATTTGGCCTACCAGTCTGTCTAAAAGAACATGTGCTGCACTGGGATACTTTGCTGAGAGTCTCTGACAAGTTAAATTTTAGTCACAGGAAATAGAAATTCACAGATTTCACCTCTAAAGATGCTATCAACAAACTAAGGTAAAAGTCAAAGCTATTTTCATTTTTTGAAAAAATCTACTGCAGCTATTGACAGGGAAATCAGTGCAATATTGCTTCACTTTTTTAGGAACAGTAAGAGAAACAACTTATAATCATTTACTTCAAAAAATTCTCTAGAAAGAAAAAAAACAAAACCCTACAACAAAATAAGTATCACTTATCTTCAACAGGATTGGTATTATCTGACCTAACTGCATTCTTCTTCAGAAGCATGCAGACTTTAGCAACAAATCAGTTCAGAGGAATACTCACATGGTCCAATACTCTGTCTCTAGCATCTAACATGTAAGCAGCCATGTATTGCAGGAAAGACTTTGGAAGCTAAACTAAGATGGAGTGACTATATAGGCACTGTGGTGATGCAAGAGGAAATCTCTACAAAGAACCAGTGGGGACAGGGTGAGGACAGGATGGAGACAGGCATAATGACAACCCACTGGCTTAAAACATACCTCAAAATTCTATTCAGTTAATAAATAATAAAGTGATTAATTTTAAATGCTTTCATCAGAAAACTGTGGTTAGTAAATAGAGGCAAATGCAAGTAAATAAAAGGCCTTTATCAACAACCACTCAGCAAACTTCAGAGAGCCAACTTGAGTAACCTGTGGTACAGCAGTAACAGTTTTATTAAGTTACTTGCATCTGCTAGAATGCTGTGACTGCTTCTAGCTAGAAAAACTGCTATCATGACCCATCTGCATCACCAAACTGCACTGTCTAGAACATCATCATCTATTTGAAAACCATTCAGCAGTTGCTGCTAATTTAGAATAAATTCTTCTTTAGGAGCCCTGCATTTCAGTAGAGTGCATGACTGGGGACGTACTGGACCTATATTAAGTATCTGTTGGTCTCTTGGTGACACGCAAGGTGTTAATCATGACCAGTAGGAATATAATTGCCTAGATCCAGCCTACCAGCACCCACTCATCTCAAGATATACTTCTATTTAAGCTGTTTCACTTTCCCTGATTATCAAAAGGATTTTAAAGAAGAGGTGGCTAGAGGCACATATGTCAATGCATCAAGATCCGACTTATTCCCATCTTGCCCCTTTTAGGGCATTTTTCCACACATCTCTTTCTTAGTTTCTCTGAAGGAGAACAGCCAATTCCCATAGAAGCAATTTCAGCACTACCTTCTCTCAAATCAGTTTCATATACAAAATATGTATTTTATATTTGAAACAGAACCTACTGCATTATAAGATTCAGTGAAAGCTTCACAGGATTCAGTTCAGTTGGATAAATATTTCTTTTATCTCTTCCACCCACTTACACAGCAGCAGGCATACTTCCAGGACACAATGCGTGTCTGTTCAAGTACTGAATTCAGCTCCCTCCTCTTACAATGCCCAATCACACATTTGTAAAGAACCTTTGTAAAGTCAGCCTTGGATTCTAAAAAGGAAAAATCTACCCCGATTAACACAGAAAACTTCCTATACTCATAAGGAAAATATACCCCTTTGGATATACCCCTTTGAAAGCGAGGGACATATTTTTGATCCAATAAGGGAAAAGAGAAGTTCTGTAGTGCTTAAAGGTATACTTTATTGGCAGGCCTCATAAACTCTTGAAAAACATTCCAAGTCAGATAGCTAAAATGAAACTAGTTCCAAAACACATGCTTTATGCTCTTCACACATCACAGTCTTGCTAACTCCTATAAAGACACTTAGTTTAGTCAACTGTTCATATACACAATTTGTTTCCAAGGATAAAGCTTGACAAGTATCACAATATTCCTAGGAGTATTTTGACTCTCAGTTCAGATACAAAGATAGTATAGCTTTGAGGATTACTGGAATATAAGCTTTATTAATTTGGTCATGTAAGTGCTCAAAGACTATGGCAAATATCAAGTAAAGAGATCAGTCTTATAAACTGACTTATATTAAGTCATTCTGTATTTTCTTCAAGCTAAAAGCACACACAACTAGCTGCTATTGTTCAGTTGATGTGCAATGGTAAGTTGTTAAAATGGATATTCTATCATGATCCTGAACTCTCTTTTTAATTAAACTCCTGTAAACTGTTGTACCTGACCCTTAATAGAAAGGGTACTGAAGGACAGAATCTGAGACCATCATGAGACACAGGTGGGAGGAAAAACCAACTCCATTACCAAATCTGACATTCTGGTAATACAAGTTTCAGAACAAATTGGTAGCCCCTAAACAGGTTATTTCATATCCTACCCACATAACAGTGCATAGAGCTCATCATAAGCACACCAATGCTAAGTACAATACAACAATTTATTCTGAATATTCTTATCTGACTTTATTCTAGTGCTTAGCAGAAGAGCAAATAAAGAATGTTTCATGCTGCACAGAATTTTATTTTTGCCTTTAAATTAATATTCAGTGACAATTAGGCATGGTAAATGCAGACCCTACGT
The DNA here is from genome assembly GCF_021018805.1 of Prinia subflava. Taxonomy (NCBI): domain Eukaryota; kingdom Metazoa; phylum Chordata; class Aves; order Passeriformes; family Cisticolidae; genus Prinia; species Prinia subflava. The sequence goes on from NW_026960607.1 coordinate 4,038,339, forward strand.
ATGCATGGACTTCATCTTATTGATCATACATAGTTCTACTGCATTTTATTGAAATTAATATATCCTCTTTGCTGGTTTGTTGGGGGTTTTTGTTCTCCTCAACATACACAAGTCTGGACTGCTCATTATTTTGCATTCTATTTTGTGGAATGCTCTCTTCTACATTTTTCTTTCAGTTTTAAAATAATTTGTACATATCTTGCTTCTCTCCTGCCCTTCCACCCCTAAACCAGATATAATTTTACAAGATTTTCAGCAGGCTATTTTTTTTCTGTCACTGGTGCATTTTAAAATATAACTAAACATCTCTCCAAAATGAAAATAATTATTTTCTTTGCATTTTTTTTAAACCAATTTTAACAGGTGGTTGTACTCTGGAAACAGACTTGCAAATTAGCATCTCTTTCTAACAGAAAATTCCTGGTGTGAACCTGAAGTCTTGCCCACTAAACTCACTGAAAGACACTCTACTACTATTAAATCAGATTATGACTTCCACTGGTTGCAGTTTTGGTTCATTAGAAGTATTATGCTAACAAGCATAAATGCTTAAAACAACAAATCCCTCAAAATGGCTTTTACCAAAAGGAAGAGGTGTCACAACTTCTTTCTCCCACTGTATGATAACTACTTTCATGTTCTCATTCTCTCCACCAGCACAAACATATAGTGACTACCAGAATTCATGTCTTGTTACTGGAAAATTAATGGCATAAAGAATAAAACACTGTATTTTTTATTCACAAGACAATAGTTTCACTCTTGTCTGCAGTAACAATGCCTTAATGGACCAATTTGGCCATTGCATGTTAAATATGCAGATATAGGTAAAATGGAAAGAGTCTAGCAGAGCAAGAAGAATGGTAAAAGATTCAGAAACTACTGTGTCCAAACAACAGTCTATGATGTTTAGCCTAAAGAAAAAAACTAAAGTATATGAATAAGAATAATCATTCAATACATGAGATTATTGCAGCAAAACAGCAACAAGTCGCTTTACAAGATGACAGAAGGAAGTACCATTAATTAGTCTAATATAGACCAGAACATTTAAGTCAGATACTACCTGCCTTTTGAACTAGAAAAACTATTAAAGCAACTGAAATAAACCAGCTAAGGATTATCATCCAGTTTCCATTGTTAAATATGTTCTGCCAAGTCTAAATACATTCAGTCACTGCTTTACAGAGCTCAGGAGCAATTATCTTTTACACTATTCCCTGTAACATCACATTCCTTCTTCTTCATGCTCCTTTAACATACCCTCAGTTCAACTTATGGCATGATGCAATGCTTGTGGGTCATGCCACAAATATAATTCTGAAGCTGACCATCTTAAAAAGCATACATTTCTTTTCTTAAACTGTGGGACTTGTCTGGATTTTGGTGTGAAGTACAGGCTCATTTTCAACCTTGAGGATTTTTCAGACTCTAACAACCCTGCAACACTGATCAGCTAGAGGTGATGAGTTGTGGCATGAATAGTCAAAGCCCGCACTACCAAACATGGTACTGTAAAATGTCTACCTTAGTAAATAGCTGGGACAACATTAGGATCTTCTTTTTTGAGGATTTCTTGGGGAAATCAGCTGCTTTTTCAGACCTTGTTTTGACAGCACCTTAAATCAAATGTGCTGTCAACTCTTATGTCCACACTCCATGACACCACATAAATAGAAGCATCTCTGTTGTACTTTTTATGGCAATCTGCGTAAACAGTAATAGTTACAAAAAAAAATCCATACATGTTACTGTTCATAATATGGTTATTACTGTGCAAACGTTCTTGAATAATTTCAGAAAATGAGCAGAAAAAATGATACTTCTTGAAAACTACCCTATTCAGGATTCTGGACTTCATGTTTGTTGTACCTAACAAAATTCTTGAAAGGAAAAAATATGCCAGGACAGAGTTATACAGTTGTAAAAATAGAATTTTTTGTGATTTTCTCTTCTACTATCTCTCATGCACTCATCTTGTTCAAAAGCAAGATAGCAGTAGCAGCAAAGTGAAGCTACATGTAATGCTTGCCCCAGGCTGCAGGGAAACATCTACGCCCAACACTGGTGTATGTTCCTACACTTCAATACACTAACCCCAAGCATTGGGTGAAAACAACTGACAGGGCTGTGATCCAAGGTAAGAATAACTCAAAAATCCCCCAAAACCCCATGTGAGGTGGAAGTAGAGATAGAGAGTTATGCTGTCAGATTTTGAGTTCAGCAATCTGCTTTATAAAACAGTCCAGCAAATAGTTGTATCAGCACAATTAAAGGAAAAGAGACCTGTAGCAGGGAATCAGAAAGGAACCCAATCACCTAACTTGTGTTTACTCAAATCACATTCCACTCAACCTGTATCAGCAGGCTGACCTCTAAAGCCCATAACAAATCCACAGCCTGTCAACAACTGCAGGAATTTCTCCTCCAATGTATTTGTTGTCAGGAGAGCCCCGAGGTGTACAGTTGACTAAAAAGGGGCTGCAATGCATATGCATAGTGTGGGAGAGTTACTCACGCATGAGCTTCTTATAGTAACTAACTCTCCCACATTGTGCACTGCATGTAGTTAATACCTATATGGATATCAAAAAAAATTTGATATGCAGGAAAGTTGATTTGCCTTCTGGAAACATTAACCTGGATAACCCTTGTTAAAATATGAAGAATGAGATATTGCACTAAGTCTGACATTTAATTTCCTTCCTAAAAAAAAAAAAAAAGGGAAAAGCAAACAGCTAAGAATGCAGAAAAATGTGACTTAATACGTAAATACAGCAGAAACACTGGTATGGCATTATGCAAAGTGAGTGCCACTAGAGATGAATTATAAAATAACTTGTTCTAAATGAAGGACAAACACTAAAAGAATGTACACATTCATATATCAGCTGTCTTATTGTTGCAGGCTGGGGGGACCCTACTGAACCAAGAACTGAAGAAAAGAACAAATGTTCTTTTGTATTTAACTAATGTAGTGATAACATCCAGTGACCAGGGCCTCCTGTGTTGATAGTTTATGGGCTAAATGAATGTGGTTTTCTCCTAAAACACTGACTTACACCTGATTTTTCCACTTGCACACCTGCCCAAAAACATACATAAGTGAGAACAGCACAGTGGGGAGAAAAAAATGGACAGTTCTCACTGAGAAGCTGCAAAGGCACAGTGAGGAAGCACTCTCCTGTCCACATCTAGATGAAGTAAGATTCTAAGCAAAGAAGCTCAGAGTTAACCTGCCCCTTGAGAAAGACCAATGAGCTGAGCTATGATTATGTATTCCTTTATAATTAGTTTTCATAAATACACAATGCAGCTATTTTAATACCAAGAACTACTTAGCAATTTTACATTACTTAAACATGAAGCTTGCACATCTTCTTCAAACATTGTATCGCATATTAGAAATTAATTCAATACCTATTCTTACTATGTATAACCTGAAGAGATGGAATGATACACTTGAAATCCCATAAAGGGTAACAGAATAAGAATCATAAGCAGCTACCAAGAAGCTGAAGCTCCAGTTCAACACATTAATTCAAATATAAAATGGCATCTTAGGTTTTCACGCGTCTGTTTTACTACAAGATAAATTCCTAACCACTGCCAAAATTTCACAGTATCTTCTAGGTCATATAGACAAGAATTTGAGAGATAAAATTAATCTCAATAGCATGCAACATGCTTATGGAAAGAACACATTTTTAACTAAGGCCTGACAATCTGCACTAGGTTTCTAGATTTCCACAAAGTCACAGGAACATTTTTCCCATCTTGGCTTTCAGGCTTAAGGAAAAGAATTTGCATCAGCATATTTATTTTTATCCATAGTGTTTATTTCTGCTGTAATGCAAATAAACTCTACATATCTAGTAATAATAATGCAAAAAGGATGAAAGTGACAAAGAATAAGTTTACATTCAGTACAGTCACATTATAAGTATATTCACCATCAGCATTAAAGTGCCACTATATTGGAAAAAAAAAAAATCAAAACCCAGTTTAGAAGCCTTTCTTCTCAGTACTCAAGTAACCACAAACTTGTAATATCACTCACCAAGCCATATTATTTATACAAACATCCCCAGCATCATCAGATATCTTTCTTCAGACAGATAATTTGGAGCCATTCAAATTAAAGCCCTATCAGAGCCATGAGCATTAAACCAGTCAATTTCTGGCCTTCAATTACTCCTGTGAGAGGAAGAAATATAATGCTTTTCCTCCCCATTAACATGGAGGAGTCAGCATTGCCAAGGATGGGTGATAATGCCTCCTCCTAGGCAGCACCTACAGCCAAAATACAGTAGGGCTGCCTGTTAAGTCCACTCCAAAGTTATGGATCAAATGTACAAGATTAGGGCCATTAAGCTCTGTCAGCAAGACACAATATTCTACTTTAGGGATGAAAAGCCAGAATGATCAAGCAGCAAGAAGTCTGTTAGGGAATCTCTGACAGCTCTGGATTTGTTCAAGTTCTTCCACAGCAATACAGAGATTTGGGCAACCACCAGATTGGTAAAATACAACAGAATTTCAGTCTTTTTTTTCACTATGTACATTCATCATCAGACCAGAACAATTCCTTAAAAATGAAGATTCTTAAGAAACAAGTCATTAAGAAAGACAAGAAATTAGTCTTGCAGAATTAAATGACTTATGATAATTTTATGACCCAAGATATGGAAGTCTTAGTAGCAGGATATTTTGTTTCAAGATGGCAGCATTCTCATTTCAGGAAGTCTTCAAACAAGCAGGGCTAAAACAAGCAGCGTCCCCATTGGATTCAGCAGCCAATAAAATGCTATTAATTTCAGCCAATTGTCCAGTGAAAGCAATTAATTTCAGAATACATAATTGCAACAGAAGTTTTCAATGCCAAATACAACAACATGGTTTTGCACCCTGCTAAAGCAGCAAAATAACTGCTAATAACCAGTTATTTGGCATTGGGCAAGAATAGAAAGAAGAGCAAAGGAATACGAAGAAAAATATGAGAAGTAAATGTATCACCCCTTATGCAACTAGTTTTAAACTTATCAAACCTCTACAACAAATCTCAAAAGATACTGGAAGGAAAATCTACTCTGTCCATTTTAATTCCATCTACATTTAGAAAATATTAAATGCAGGAGGCTATGTTTTCTAAGCTTGGTTTGTTTTATTCTAATTGAAGCTTCATCTTAAGGTACAGCCAATTGGAAAAAATTATTAGCTTTGTGTGGGATGGACAAAACCTTCATGATAGATATTGGTTGATTAAAAAGCAGAAACTAAAAATTTCTGCACAGTTGGTCACTGGCAAATTACAGAGATTGAGCAGGAAAATGTACTTTATTGTACAGGCTAACAGGGAAAAAATAAACAGGACAGCTTAATTGGACAACATGGTTTCACATTTAGGAATAAATCTACAATGCTTATGTAAATTTCACTTAAATATTAGAGAAGGGGTGATACAGAGGTGCCTGACAGCATTAATTTTAGGCAGAGTAGACCAGCTATTTTATTGCATTACATAAGGTTTGGTTGCAAACCCCGCTGAAGTCAACTAACTCTTCATTTATTTGAATTGTCTTTGAATTTGACCCACAATTTAAAGAGCATGACTACTTGCTTTGTAAGCACAAGGTCTGAAAAAATTCCAGTTTACAGATGAGATTTCCCATGTCAGAGTTGAACCACATGGACAAAAGAAATTACTCTGCACGTTGCATCTCATTTGTTGCAGAAAATAGTCTCACTCTTACCTGCACATTTTCTTCTGTAACTTGAATTTCAGCAGTGTAAATATAATCAATAAGCATCCTTAGAGTCCAGCCATCAACTTGCTTTATTCGAACTTTTTTTGCTCGGCTTTCACTCATCTCACCTACAAACACAGTTTATTAGTCAAGTAAATAAGATGAAAATACAGCATGAACATAGAAGTTTAATAGCAGCAGAAATTTTGTGCATGAACAGTTGTGACAGTAGAAAAACTTCAACACTAATAATTTAATTTCTTTCTTTCTTTCCTTCCTTCCTTCCTCCAGTGAGCAGGGTAGATTTTGTTGTTTCCATCTTGCAAATGCTACCTAGGTCAATACTTTTAGTGCAGGTGACCTATTTTTTCCAGTGTACAGTATCAGGAAAATATTGTTATCAGACCTAAATAGGACACTTCAAATGCATACAAAAAACATTGTGCTGGGAAAGAAAGATATTAAAATACTCTAGCTTTATTAACTTCTTAATTGAAGGAGCACACCAAACACAGTCTGGAGTAAATTTATTTAAATAAGAAAAGTTATATCCGCACAGAAGAATTAACATAAATATTTTTTTACTTGCCTACTTATTATTCCCTAAGTGATTTCACCTCTTTTACAGATCTAATTTAGCAGTTCAAACTCAAGCTAAGACAAAATGGTAAGCAAAGGAAAACTTGTTGGATCTCATTTTGCGGAGGCTGACATGTTGGCCATATGCCACAACCTATCTTCAGAGAAAGGCCTGCAAAATAATTTCCACCTTCCAAAACATGATGTTTCTCAAAGTGCAATATTTTCTTTATGGCTGAAATAACTATCCAAATAAATATTTTGAAGTAATGACTATAACCTTCTTCATGACTACCAGATTGGGTCATCTCAGACCTTTAAACTCTCCTGCACTTGTGAAATACAAAGTTATGTTTCGTGTCAGGGAAATGAAGAAAATCTGTGTAATTGTAGTTGTGGAACACGGCCATGGGACAGTTATAAAGATGAGTTCTAATAAACAACTGAGGAAAGCATGGAAAGAAGTTTTTGAATAAATCTTTTGCTTGCAATTACCTATTATAAGTCTTAAGCTATTCTGTAATAAGTGTCTTATAATTATAACCTTAGAAGCTTGCTTTGTATTAAAGAATTTTTAACTGTAGTTTTAGACTGTAAAAAGGCTTTTTAGACAAAAGAAGGAAGTAAGAAGGGGGCCCAGGCTTTCACAGAAGGTGAGAAAACATCCTAGACACGAAAACAAGACTTCAGCTCACTAATTTATGGCTTCTGAAGAGGGAAACTGGACATCACTATCGGAGATTGATGGACCTGGAAAATAGAAATGAGACCCCCACATCTGGAAGCCAAACCCCACCATCTGGAAAAACATATCCTGAATGTACATCCTAGAGTATTGAAATATCGAAATAGATCACAATAGTCTATAGAATTATACAAGACAATCTATAGATTTATGGCTGTTAAGTATTGAATTGTGACGTTAAAACTAGAAATGGAAACTGCTGAGAAAGCCTATGAATATGCATGAATATAGCAAATAAAATACCAGCAAGTCCAGCAATCGGTGTGCAGTTGGAAGGGAAAATCCCTACCACTGTACCCAGCGCTGCCTTTGCTCACACCTTACCATATTAATTAATTATTAAATTGCTGCTTGATATATTGGCCATGTCAAGCGTCTCATTTCTAACACACTGACTTTCAGTGAGAAACAAAACATGAACTACAAAAGTTGTGCTGGAAGATAGATAAAATTTGACTTGGGAGGAGTATATCCCCATCTCTGAATACATTAGTTTCTTATTCTTCTATGTCAGAGATAATTTCTTTCCCTTAGGCACAGGCATCTAGAGATAAGGGCACTGGTGATATAATAAATTTAATGTATACAACAAGAAAAGCAGACAGGACAGAGAAGTGAACAAGAACATGCTAAACACTGCTGATATTTTCTTATGAAGTCGTACACATTTTCATTGTTTTTTACCCTCTGGTCTCTAGGGTTAGTGTCACACTGCATTTTACCCAGTGCTTTCAGCAGAGATCATCACTTTGAGATCAACACATTGAGAAATGTGTTACCATTATTCATCATACCATACCTTTTTTTGAGCTGAAGGGTAAAGAATGGCATTGCAAATCAACCCTTTAAGTGGCAAGAAGTTCAAAAGACCATCTACCCACATAAAAAGCAGCAAAATCCAGCCCCCACAGAACTTTCTCCTTTCACCTGCACTTCTGAAGCATTCCCCTACACCTTTGAAGGATGACTCCAGCACATTCCCTGCAGGGCCCTGTATTCCAAGTTCCTACTTCTAGTGTGACACAGATTAAACCTATTGATCTTCAGACCATGTAAGGTGCAACTTATTTATTATGCAAGGTGCTGTGGAGGTGGCCCTCTGGGAAAATTGTGTGTGTGGGAGAACAGATTTTGATATTCTGCAAGCACATTAGATTTGTTTTCAGATTTTGTGTCAAGGCTTTGGAGTCATGGATAGGCACTTTTTCTGTTTAAAAAACAAGCCCAGACTATAAAAATAAAAAAAAACCCTAAACAAGAAGGGAAAAAAACCAACCAACCAACCAACCAAAAAAAAACCACCACCCCAAAACATCCCACAGCCCAACAAAAAACCCAACAAAAATACTTGCTTCCAACTTTCATGCGAACCAGACATGCAATCTTACTACAATTCTAGATCAACCCATATCTGTTTGATAGATCATATAGAGGAAACCAGAGATGCACTCAGCAGGCAGTCTCAGTCTAGAATTCAACCTGCTGAAGAACTCAGTTTATGACTGGTAAGCAGCACCACCATGTCTCCACAGTTCTTAATGATAGGAAAGCATATTGTGAACAGAAAGAAAGCACTGAGCTGATCCAACCTCCCAAGCAGCAGCAGCAAAGCACCAGCTGAGGTGAAGATACTAAAGGGGCTACCTAAAAAGCTTACATGGTTCCTCACAAAGTAACGCAAAAAAGGTTCTTTCCTTCTTTTTATTTTTTACCCAAGAATTTTACAAGTGGAGAATGGAAGTGAAGAGAGCAGGTAAATCCCTAAGGATAACTGCCGTTGCAGAAAAGAAAATTAAACTTGGGTCATCCTTGTCTGAAGTGAGGCCGTACAGCCACTGAAGAGTCCCTTCTCTGATGCTTTATAATCAATTCCTCTAAACATTTAAGTAGATTTAAATCATATTTCAAAATAATTCCACTGTATAAGAAGAAAGAAATATTCCTATTAACATAAATTAAATAGCAGGGACTTTCTTCCCCCCTCTCCTCATCAGATAATTGTCACTAACTTACTACATTTTATAACTTTAAAAGACAGTAACTTTTTCTTTCCAGATAATTATTAGGGCTACCATTAGATGTACAAATACAGAAAAGGAAGAAAAAAAAGACAGAGTTTGAATCTAGTTAATGCCATATCCCAGCCTGCACTGCAGTAATATTTAGTGACACAGAGAGTGATGAAATCAACCTACAAACACATGTCTAAATATAAGCTCCTAATTTCTAATCAAGAAGTAACCCTAAAGCATAAGAGTGCAATATTTTTACTGTCTTTTCTGTCCATGTTTCATTCTGGATTGAAGAAGATACTTCTCCATTTGGTTGTGGCTGGTTAAGGGATCAAATTTGCTTATTTGAACTTGCAGATTACTGGATGAGAATAAAAATCCACCTAAGAAATGTGGATTCCAGGTTTCATGGAGAGAACAATCACAATGAAATTCAGGATTTTTTGTGTAGGGGATGGCTGAAAAGCACCAATACCACAGCTGGACCATGCTGCAAGAAACCTATAAGCCTAGTATAAAATCTGCTAACTCTTAAAGCCACAGCTGAATTCTACAAAAGCTCCCACCTATTTGGCTCACCAACTACACAAACCTTGCCATAGATACATTAGTTAAACACTTCACACTCATTACTCAAGCAAGCATTCCCACCTCCTGCACCACTGGGGCTAAAGAACACCTACATTAAAAAACATAAAACAAGTAAAAAGTTTTAAAAGGGACTGAAGCAAAGGAAGAGAAAATTTCAGTAATTCTATCCAGACAGCAGCTACAGACACTGCTGCACTGGCAGTCTGAACAGGTAATAAACTTCTTCACAGAAGGGGCAGTCAGGGCAAGGAGAAATGTCTTAATCACAGAAAACATAATAAAAGCTATATTCTGAGTAAAGAGTATTTTCAATGTGATAGTCAACAACAGTTAATCTTTAATACAGAACTAACATAAGAGGCTTGCATTTCTCTGCTACTAAGGCAATAAAAAGGAACTGTAGAAGCAGCTTTTTCTATTCTAATTTTATAGACAGCAGTAAAAATTAAGAAAGAATTTATCAGACACCCAGAATGTTTGTCTCAACCACAAATGCAAACTTAAAGAACTGCTTGAGGAAGAGATATTTAATTTTACAAGCAACTTTAAAGCATTGTTGTAGAAGTTACTCCACTTCTGGCTTTGAACATGTCAAAATATTTGCCTATAAAACCAAGAATGATGAGCTGCTTCCCCAGAACACAACAGTATTTCAAATTTCATCCATCTTGTTGCATATGATTAAAATTATTAAAACACCAATCTGTTTGCATATGGGCAGGCCAAGAGTCATATTTCCACCTCCATCTGAGCTGGTGGTCAGAAGCAATGGATTACAGAGAAGTCTTTTAATATCAGGCAGTTGACATTAACTTTGTAGCTGGCACAAGATTTTAGGAGGAACAGTCAAAACCTCAGAAGTTAATTTTAACAAACATTTAGTAGCATTCTTACTTTGGCACTGAACTTCACATTATTTCAATGTGATTTATAACCATGATGGAATTAAACCCACAGCACAGGAATTTCAGCTGGAGGCTCTTATGACCCTGAACCTATCTTAGCCTTGCAAGCCCTCAGCATTCCTGCTCTAGGAGTAAAGCAGTAACTTGGCCAGCATTGAGGGAGCAGAAGTAGAACCAAGCCTGTACAGAAAAGTAGTGGCAATGATGCAGAGTATATATATCATGGAGAATTACCCTAAAAATACTGAAACACACACTCCAGCTATAGGCTGCCAAAGCCACAGAAAGCTTTCATATCTGCTAACAGCCTAGAGCACTCATGGGCTGAAGAATGTAGCAGCAGTTGTTGTTAAAGGACATAATTTACTCCAAAATTCACATGAAAGTTATTTTAACCTTTTGGACAAGTGAGATTACTAGAGGCTTAAAGGGTATAATGACTGTTGCTGGCTTACTTAACATCTGTTTTTTAATTAAGGAGACTTTTTAAAGCATTCATCATGCTAACAAAGGCTAAGTTGACAGTATGTCCTTAGACTGCAAAAAAAGAGAAACATTAAGAATCCCAAATGTTCCTACCGGCTTATCTAAAAATCAAATTACCTCCTAAAAAGCAAAAGTAATGAAATTTTATTCTTTATACAGTTAGACTGGATTATAACATAGTAAGTATTGAAACATTTGGTACCTGTAAACATGGCATGGAAGTAGGGGCTGCAGGCGGCTAACACAACTCTATGCGCTGCAATTTCCATGTCTTCAGCTACTATCGTCACATCACACAGCAAGTTTTGACTATTTAGAAATATCAGAGAAGGCAATTTCACATAAGTGAACTACAACAGTAAAATATATATGATATCACACACAATTTCTTTTCCCATGCCATCAAAAGGGGCAGGCAATGTTGATGAAGCAGTTTTTACGTGTTACATGACCACATGGCTGTTACTCAACCAGATTACAGATAGTGCTTGGGTACACAAAACTATCTAAAAATCAAACAAGTGAATTGTGATTCATTGCATAGAAGTTTTCTGCATTGAATAACCATAATTTGTATCAGCCCAATTTATAAATATTCTCTCTGGAAGTCTGGGCCCCTTTGAACAACTATGATAGAAAAAAGAGAATTTAAGATACATAAGCATTACAAAAGATTACATAAGAAACAAGGCTTTACAGACAACAAAGAATCCAAACTTCAGCTGAGATGCCTGTCACATTACACTGAAAACTCATGCCTACTTAATTGTTCAAATCCACTAATCAATCTTCTCTATATTTACTGTTTTCCAAGCATTTTTCATATTCAGTCCATGCACACAACAGCAATTATTTTTTCCAGTCTGAGCAGTTTAGAATTTATTATGGTTAACTTCATATCTTGACTGACTTTGTATCTTCATTACATCCATTTGCATTCTTGTCCTTTGTGACTGTAACATATTTCCTCCCTGTTCAGTTGCAATAATTTAACATCTCATTTATAATCACTCCTAACACAGGTGTTTCTAACACAGTTTACAGCTATTGGCTATATCTCTTCCACCTAAACCCATAACATGTGTATTTTTCATAATCCAATTTTCTAGACCGAAAGAGGAGGGAGGAAAAAAAAAAGAAACCACACAACACCAAAAGGCTGCAATTTCACAGCATCTAAATAGCCATAGTTACAGTCGCTTTTTATTTCCTGTTCATGTTAGCACTGTCCCTGTGGAGGCAATATGGAATCCACAAAACTCAGAGCCACAGCAACAGAGGGAAAAGTATGATGGAACGTATGAAAACTATTATTAGGGATGGAACTAGAGCTGTACACCAATCCAGTGATTTCTATTCCCAGTACTTTCAAAAAGACAAATTTTTACCATACCTAAATACACATTAAAGACTTTTAAATAGTTTGCAACTACCACACTGAGTTGTAGCAAAGACAGGTGAGCAGCTGCATTTTGCTTGGACAGAACTAGAGTTCTCAGCCAAACTGCTCAGATATTCACCTCAGTGCAAAAGAGAATTCTGATCTCTCAGTTATGCAATCATCCAATTTTTATAAGCCCAGGCTCAAGGAAGGTGGTTTTGCAGAGATCACATACCAAAAAATTTGGTGGCCACAACTAACCTTTGGGGCCACATTGCAATCCTGGCATAACATTATATTTCTGCTTTCAGCACTTAATACCTACAGCAACTATGTAAATCTCATAAGTTCACCTTGAAATATTGCATATTATTATCAAATAACATGTACAATGTAAGGTAACAACTGTACCACATGAAACATGCAATTCAGAGGATCTTGAAACAACCATGACATTTATTATAAAAAAAATGGAAACAGAAAGCTACTCATAAAAGGGCATCAGATACCCAGCTTTATCAGACACCTGCACTTATCCTAACAACAGGAATGTTTTATACTTAGTTGCACTGAAATACTAAAGATAATGATGCCAGAAGCAACAGAATTACATCAATGCACGATTAGGGTTAACTAATTACATTGCACATACATAGACATAGTAACACCTCTAGTCTGGAACTGCATCAGGTGAACAAATATGCTCTGCATTACTACAGAGCTGATTAGCTAAACTACTGAAGAAACAAACTTAAAAACTTCATCATGTACTCTGCTGCAAGAATCTTGCGGCTTCCACAGCAACTCAGCACCTTCATTTCATGAGGGCGCATCAACTTATTTGAGAAAAGGTGGTGTTCTGAGGTGGTATTGTACCAATTTGCTTATATAGTGTGACTGAATGAACAGAATTGTGGGGGATACACCATCATAGTGAAGAAAACGAGAAAAAGGGGATAAGAAAGCATGCATTTAAGAATAACTGAGCAACTGTTTACCAGCTTGCAGGCTATTCTTCATTGATTCATACAAAGAAAGTTCATTATCCCCATGTTCAAAAGGTTTTGGTAAAGCCTTGTTTGTAAGAATGAGAATTTTAATAAATATAGGTAACATCAAATTCCATTGTGATAAAAGCAAATTATAATAAACTGAAAAGACAGGCATCAGAGTGTAACTTTGTTATATGTCAAGAACTAATTAGCTATCCTAATGAGCTTTCTACTTAGTGTTGAGGTGATGGTGTGCAAGGATTGACTCTGCTCTCTGACAATGGTGAGCAATGAAATGACAAAAAATACAAAGGACAAAATTGCTAAAATTTGTCTAAATTTGAAGGCACATAAAAACTCATTAACAAGCTACTAGAGCCAGACAACTTGACAACAGCCAAAAATTTAACATAAACACACAGACTTAAGCATTCAAAACCAAATGTATATAGAGGCTTAAGCAAATGATTTTTTCACTAGCTATTCACTTCCTGGAGAGTATACTGCTGGCAAACATCTGTTTGTGTGTGCTACATTAATGAAAAGCACTGAGATTCAGTACATTTTTAAAGTTGTTTCTAAATCAAAAATATCATCTACTGGATTAATATTAGATCTTTGTTTAGAGCAATGTAGTCTGAAACATTTTTAAGATTTTTCTGTTTATTTCAAATGAATGAATGCAACTAGAAATGTTTATAATTTTATTTAATTACCACTTACCATCTTAAAAGCTGTACTCTGCTTAAATTGTAAATATTGTTGTATCAACTACCTTATTAAATGAGAACTAGTTAAGGTTAAATGGCACAGCTCCTGTTCAAACTTCATGTATTTATACATGCAAGGCAAAATTGCTCAAATTGCTTCTACAGCAATTTGAATTCAGGTAACCATGGAAACCAAAGTACATTCTGAAAATAATCCATGGGCTTCAAAAATGCACTCTGCTGGAAGACGGTGAATTTTACTTGCAACACAGCAAAATGCAGGTAAGGTTTCTGACTTCCAAAACTATTGTTAAGATTAATTCTGGAAAACTTTCTCCATGTAAACTCTTGCTCATCCTCAGGAAGTCATTGCTACTGGCTCTAGCCAGGCTCTATCATGCTCCTTGAGACACCAAATCTGGTTACTGGGACACTTGAAAAAGCCAAGGGCATAACTTCATTGAAGCAACAACTGTCAGTCTATCCAGCACACAGGTTTAAAGATTTACCTATTTGGAACAGCAAAGGTCAAAGGCAGAGGCATACTTTAAAAGGGTATCAGTTGTTGTGTTTCTTTTCAGAGAAGCCTCTCCAATTTTTAATTTTATATGGGAAATAACAAAGAACTACAAGATTTTCACAGCCTCCAGTACTGTCTCTGCTAGAGAAGTATTTTTATTTATTTAATTTCTCCACTGTTGCTGTTAGTGCTAAATTACTATCAGTGATAGCTGTGAGTCTTGATTTCCAGAGCTCAGTTGTGAGCTCTAATTACCAGCTGTCACAGTTTTCAACATCACTTCACCTACTCATATGTAAAATATAAATCAATATGGATGCTAAGAACACCATTAGCACCAGCCTCCCAGTTTCACTGGAACTGATGGTATTATCCCTCAAAGTCTTACAAAACTTTATTGAGAAAAGTTACTTCCAACATTTGATTTGGGAGTTCATCAATTTCTCCCAGGGGGCTGTCATGGGTTAACACTGGCCAGATGTTAATGTACCCATGAATATGTTTTTTCCCTAACAACTACTGTGGGATGTGATCAGGAACAGAGCAGAGCAGGCTTAAACTTTGAAAACAGAAAAACAAAACTTTATTACATTACATAAGAACAGAGATAGAAAACTCTAAACACACACACAGAGACAGAAATAAAAACTTCTCAGAACATTTCTTCTCCTCTCTCAGTTTCTACCCTTTACACATTACCCTCTATAGACCAAACCCTTGGGTTTTAAATCAAACAATCACTACTCAAAAAAAACCCCACCAATCTTCAATTCAGCAAGGTAGAGAGGAGTCTCTCCTGCACCACAGATTGCTCTTCAGGAAACACAGGTCCACTCTTTGTGTGTTTCTATGTCACCCGTGGCACCGTCCGGAGAAGTCTGCCAGGGGACACTTTCTCTTTCCTATGTCTAGTGCTCTCACCACTGTCCATAGGCTAAAACTGCATACAGGGCTCTTTTAAGGATGCTTTCATTTTGAGCTTTCCCCATCTTTCTCTTGGGGCCGAGGGCTTTTTTTTTCTCTGCGGGCAGAGGGCGCTACCACACCCTCTCCCTTCTCTTCTCTGTTTGCTCTACTCTTAAAGTGCTAGTCACTGTAGCAAAGTCGAGCCAGCGGCATCTACCTAAAAATGCAGTTTATGTTCAAAGAGACTAGAGTTCAGTTTATGGCTAACATTATGCAAGAAAAGTCCAGCTCAGAAGCTACTCTTTTTCAATTCCCTGCCCATCGGGTTCTTTCTAATCGTGCTTTATCATCTCGGTCTTAGGCTGTTTTTTCTTTCTCTTCTGAAACCACTAGCTATGAGAATCAATGTCTGGGAAAAAAGTTTCTTTCTGCAGGGGGTTGCAGGCTCAGGCACTCTCAGGCTCGGCAACTCTCACGCAGCTGGGCACTTTCTCTCGGAGGGCGGGGGACAGAAGGCAGCTCCACAGTTTTCTACCCCTCCATCTTAGATGGGGGCTAGCTCTCAGTCTTGTTCACTCTCTTCCCTGCCTCCCGGGGCTCCGGATTACCTGAGCCCGACCACGTGTTTCCCCTCCCCCACCCAGCCTCGTGGCTGGGCGGGGGGAGGAGGCCTGAGATGTCTGTCTGCTTAAACCAGAATCCAAAAGAGGCCGAACCCCCCTAGAGTCCTGCTTTTAACCCCTTGTGTCTTCAGAGGCATGTCTAAACTTCCGAGTGGCCAATCTAAGTGCCAGCACCAAACCTGATCACTGATTGGCCTGCCCACATCCCCCTGGAAAAATTCACCTCCCCCCGCAACCACGACAGGGCAAGCAAATGATAACTAAGAAAATGTACGGTCAGTTGGTTTATACTGTGACCTATGTCTCCAGACTAGAAAATTTTAACATTTTTCTGGTTCACAGCCTACCACAAAAATCAACAACAGGCACACAAAGAGCCTAAGGCTCAACCAGAGTCACTTTTCATCTATCCAGGATCATCTATGTACAAGATCAGTAGCTGTAACTCCTTAAGTACAACCTGTAAATATTTTTCAAGTCTCATAAAACTATCTTTGATTAACTTATGAGGTGCGAAAGCATACTGCATACATTACTGCTATCATCACATGGCTATCATTCAGCTATCACTTCATTGTATATTTAATCCTTCTCCTCAACTATACTTCTGAAATTGCATGTTCTTAATAAACAAACTATTATTATTAACTTAACAAATGCAAATGAAAGTAAAAATGAACTACGGACTCCAGGCGGGTGTATACAGTGAAGTAATACCTTCTTAATTCATTCATAACTTTAAAAGCTTTCTTCATGTGCCATGGATTTACTGTAATAGGACAGTGAATTTCAGTGTTATCATCTTTCAGATCCAAGGGCTTCTGATGGCAAAGTTTGGTACACCTGGAAAGAAAGAGGAAAAAAAGTTAATATTTCTGTCTAATCTCCAGTGCTGTCACTTTATATTTTGTTCACCTTCCTCGTGGGGAGAAGGAGAAGATTTGCACTTGAAACTTCTTTAAGCAATTTTGGTTTCCTTATTACCAAAGGTGTAGAGGAATAGGTAGAACTCCCGTGTGTGCTGATTTAGCATGGATAGCAAAAACCAACTAGTGACTGGCTTTGAAATTGACAACCGGATTAACCAAATAAATATAGGGATACGCCTCTGGGCTACACAGGTTAAAAATCGGAAGAATCCCAGGAAAAACTAAAGCTCTCTTTCTTCTGGGATTTGAGAGAGGTAAGCCAGGGCTGCCAGGCAAGGGGAGGGGAAGAGAGAGGGCCCCATCTCGGCCGGATCAAACTCGAGTGGCTGTTAAACATCCTGCTGCTAAAGCCGCAGCTGGGAGGCCTGGCCAGGCCTGCCCTGGCCCCAGCAGCTCTGCCACTGCTGCTGGCCTGGGCCAAGGGAGGTGTCTGCCGGGCCCTTGATAGCAGCTCCGGGCTCGAGTGGGCCAGGCCCAGCCCTGATCCCTGCCAGGGGTGGGGGAAGTGTCCAGCCTGTCCTGGCCGCTGAGATCCCTGACCACCATTTCCCCAAGCCGCTCTGACCTCACTCCCATTGGCATGGCTTTGAAATTCAACAGCCGTGCGGCCAGAGCAGCGGGCACCTGGCAGAGATCACACAACTGTCCACAGGTCCGGGCAAGATGTCAACTCTTTCCTTGACATATGAGACTTACAGAGCACTAACCCATCTCTGAGTGAGAACAGACAAAGTGATTGAGACGTAAGGAGACAGCATAAAACTGAAGTCAGTGAAGAGAGAGTAAAAGTCCTAGGTTGGAGGAGGATTGAGGAGTTGCCTAGTTTGAGCTGGACTTCTCTTGTGAGGCCATGGAGAATGGACTAAAATATCCCTGTAACTTATAGAATGCTTTTTAGGGGGATGCAAAGCTCTAGTCATAGCTGTGGACTGATACAGCTGTGATCCAATGGAGAATTTTGAACAGAGTAAGATGAAGAGATGCCCTCTGCCTCCAGGGAAAAGAAGACCTCTGTTTCTTAAGATGAGGATGATTTTGGAGACAGATGAAGAGAACCTTTGTTTTATACTAGAATAGTCATCTTTAAACCGTACCCTAAAAAAAGCTGATATGGCCCATATGCAGTTGTGGGAAAAGCTGCTAAATGGGAAGGACTTCATGATTTGCAGAATACCCCAGGCAGCTGCAGATTCATGACATGGGAGCCATTAGAAAATTCTTTCTTGTGGTGATGTCTCTACGGGAGTCCTAAGAGAGGCTCCTCTCCCTAAAAACTGACGAAAGACTATTTTAAAGTGGTGAAACTGACTAAAAATCACAGGTATTGTCTCTTTATGTTGTCAGTGGGAAAGTGAACAATTGTGGGGTGAGAAGTGTTTTGAAGGTTTCATTTTGATTCTCATTCTCTTGATTTAGTGTTTGTTAGTAAACCTATCTTTATACCTTTTAATTTTGAGCCTGCTTTGCTTTTCCCTTGATCCTATCTCACAGCAGGAAAAAGAGTGGATAATTCTGGGAAACACTCAGACCACTACACTAAGTTTGGCAAACAGAAATCCGCGAACGTGAAATCACTACACAATGGAAGTAGTAAGTTGGTGACTAATACTAGTGACATTGACAGAGGCTAACAATAATCTCCACTAAAGAAAACATGATGTTGTTTTCTGGTTTTGTGAATATTATTTTATTTAGTGGAGAAATATTCTAGAATATTTCCAATAAGCTCTGAAGTAAGAGCAGAATTAAGAGTTTTGGGAACTTTTCACCTAGTTCCCATACAGATCAATGGCAGAATACAGCAACCATCACCCCAGTCTCTTAATGCCTCCACTGCCTGTCAGGTAAGAGCTCCTCTTTGCACTTCTACCAGGACCTCAGTTACTGTTTCAAGCAGTCCTAGTTCTCCTCTGACAAGAAGACCACACAATGACTACTGTAATTCTCCAGGCTTTCCCTAACTGCAGCATAAGACATGGGTGACAGAAAAATTGTGTAGTTTTGTAGATTCACTCAATTTTTTGAAAACCATAATGTACATAAGTGACCAGCCTCTTAATTTTTCTTACTCTCAAAACCCCACTCCAAATAGCAAGAGAACCAGGCAGTGTGAAAAATCATTACCTCTAGCTACAATTAATTCTTTCTGTAAGACATACTCAAGTTCTACAGACAGTAACTTCTGCAGAAAAATTGTTATATACACTCCTCAGTCACTTGGACTGTCCAAACAGCAAGCAGATTTTTCATGCCAAACCAAATCAACGAGTCTCCTGTTTACAGTCACAATGCTGTTCTTACAAAGCAAACTGTGTTGCTGTAGCACTTAGAAAATGCTTAGCATCAGTGATGCTTTATTCTGTAATCCTGAACCTCTAAGCTGGAAATAAGCAAATACACTGAAGTAATTTGGTAGGGCCACAAGCCCTGGTACATCAACGATCTGATTTCAAATGAAAATTCAACCTTACTAGCATTAGGTAAGCACAGTCGAACTGAACATATCCAGTGACTCACATAATTGGAACCTCTCTTCTACTATAACTGAAACTTTTTAATTGGGCATGTCTAATGAAGCTTAAAAGAAAAAACCAATTTAATGCAACAATATTAAAAAAAAAATCCAAAAAATCCAACAATAACTTAAGATTTTAACCGAGAACTCTAAGTTCTGTTCACTACAATAGCGCAAAGCCAAGTAGCTGGCTTTATTTTTCCTTATCCCAAAACTAGCTACAAAATTTTGGAGCAAAGCAGTACAAAATTGCACCAAGCAACAAAGGAATGCAAAACGTGTCCGTAAAACTAAGCTAGTAACATCCATCCGCAGAACTCTAACTACTACCAACTTAGTACAGCGTACCATGAAACTGATATGAATTGAAAGTTTCATGTTCAATTTTGAAAATTACACAGTTCATTACTGAAAAAGGACAAATAACAGACAGGAATTCTGCATCAATCAAAAAAACTCAAGTTCCATGCTATTCAGCACACATATGCTACTTCATAGAGGTAAAAAAAAAAAAAAAAAAGGACAATCTATCTAGCAAACTCCCTTAGACTGAAGGTTAGACATACGTTGTGATGAGAATTCCAAAAAATTATAGACAGAAATCATATTTCTGCAGAAAACATTCAGAACACCAAAGACCTATACGGAAGAGACCCAGCTTTTAATTATACCAATAACCTATCAAGTCCAAGATACAACACTTTCACTGCAACTTTCTACATCCCAAAGCAATGCATCATACACTTATGTCTATTTATCTGCATACATATACAGGCTATGTACACATCAAATACAGCTATACAAAGAAAAAAAGTGATCGAGTTGTCCGTAAAGAGCTGCCAAGTAACCTGGATTAGATGGAGTTCACATGAAGTGTAAATTAATTTGCTGAAGTTTCATTAGTTTGTCACAAAGGGTGACTTTGTTTCAAGGTAACGAACTCTATAAAACTATTAGTTCATACACCTTCTGTTTTGGAAAGTGCCAGTCTGCCTGAAGTATTGGGGTGTCTTTTACCATTTCACCAGTTGGCTCAGAGGTGTCTGCAACTGGTTTCCCTCGGTTTGTTCTCAAGAACCTCACCCACAGCGTGACTGAAATCTACCTACCAAAGGCATAGGATGAAGTTGCACTGAACCGGAGTCTGTGAAAGGACTGAGGAGGCCAGCTGAGGTGCAGCTGGAGATGGTTGCCTGGAGTGCATTGCCTGGGCACTGCCACTAAAAAAGATGCTTAACTAAATAACCAGAAAACCGGGAGTGAGATAAGCACGACTGCTGAGTCAAAAAAGGAGTAATTTGGGACCACATATGGAGGAAGCAGAAGGAGTGAGGGGGAGGAGGGAGAAAAACCCGCCTGTCCCCACAAGCTGGAAGGTACACGGGAAGGCGGCGGGGCGGGGGTGCCGGCAGCGCTGCCCGCCCGCGGGAGCCCCGCGCCCGCTCCCCCCGCCACACGGTGCCCGCGGCCGGCACCCGCAGCGGCACGACCGCGCATCTCCGAGCGACGGGCGGCCGCGCAGGCCAGGGGAGCGACGGCCGCCGAGCACCGGTTCCGCCACCAGGTCGCCGACACGACCGTCCTGCCGACGCTGCCCCGCGGCCGGTTCCGAGCGTCTCCCGTCCGCGGGCACCGCTCCCCCCGGTGCCGAAGGGCCGGCGGGGCCGGCCGGGCTGCGGAGCGCCGCGGCACCTCCGCCCGCTGCTGCGCGGCCGGGCCCGCCGCGCCGCCCCAGCC
The DNA here is from genome assembly GCF_021018805.1 of Prinia subflava. Classification (NCBI taxonomy): domain Eukaryota; kingdom Metazoa; phylum Chordata; class Aves; order Passeriformes; family Cisticolidae; genus Prinia; species Prinia subflava. The sequence continues at coordinate 4,059,717 of NW_026960607.1, forward strand.
CACGGACCGCACAGCGCTCCGCTCCGCACCACCGTCCCGGCGGGCTCCGGGCGCCCGGCTGCCTCCCCGCCCGCCCCGCCGCCGCCGCACTCACACGGGCGGCAGCAGCATCTCCATCGCGGCTCCGCTCGGGCTTCCTCCGTACAACGCGGGCGCGGCGAGCTGCGGCGAGCTGCGGCCAGCACCATACCAGCTGCGCTGCCCCGCCGCTGGTGCGGGGAGCGGCTGCGCCCGCCCAGCCGAGCCGCCGCCGCCGCCGGGAGCCGCCGGCGCTGCCGCTTCCGGGTGCCCGCCCACGGGAGGGCGCGGCGGGGACGGGCCGCTCTGCGCAGGCGCGGCGCGGTCCGGCCTGGCCCGGCCCATGCGGTGCCTCCTGTGGTGGTGGCCGAGCTCCGGTACCCGAGCTCCGGTGCCCGCGTTGGGCAGGGCCTGCCTCGCCGGAGCCCTCCACCCTGGAGCTGAGACAGCCTCGGCCCAAGGACTTTAGGAAGAGGAGGCTGAGACGCCGCTGCCCGTGCTGGAAGAAGCGTGGCCTCCGAGTGGGATGAGCCAGCGCGTTTCGCTCTTCGCAGGAAAGCGGTGGCTCAGGGCAGGGCCGGAGAGCGACATCCGGAGCTGCCCTGCGCGGCGACACGTCCCGCGGAGTGCCCGGGTCAGGGTGTCCTCAGCACCAGCCAGGATAGCTTGGGGCGCTCGCGTGGGGACACACAGGTGCTCTGTCCCACGGGGGAAAAGAAAACAAAAAGCGGTCCCCGGTCTCCTCAGTGAGAAAGCCACAAGCAGGTGCACGCCATAAGGGACATGGGCATCTTCTTGACGGGCCAGCCAAGGAGCTGGCCCCACACCGGCTCATGCAGGTGGTTTCTTCTCGAGCAGGCGCCGAAGGGAAGGGCACACTGCATCGGGACCGAGGAGTTGAACAGGCGCTAGTTCGCTGTGACTTGCTGGATCTCACTGGCTTTTTTTTAATCAAGTCCAACAGGAACACTGCCGCTTCAAAACAGCTGGCCTCATGTCTTTTGCAAACGTTGCTGATGGTGATCATTAAGTTCCGTTGTGTTTTAGTGTTTGCTGAAGTAGCCTCTGATACAAAATGGCAAAAAGAAAAACGAACAGGGATCTATTTCAAATGTATCTTTGTAAATAACACTAATTCAAGCAATGATCAAGAAGACTACATTTAGCAACTTCTGACTTGGGGCACTAAAGAATTTACTGTATTTAAACCTCTGTAAATTACTTCCAAATCTTTGAAGATTGTATAGTGGAAAAAGGGTTTAGCAAGCAGGCTGATCACAATTCAGGTATTTAAATCTGATAGTGTCTGTAAAATTAAAATGCTTCTTCACTGGAGTAAAAGATTTTAAATTGGAATAGTATCTCTAAACTAATAAATCTACTAATACCTGACCAACGCTATTTTTCTAAGATTGAGAAGAGTTTGAGGGCAGTATATTTCAAATAAGACACAACAAAATGGCAGGTGTGTTTTGGGTGAAGACTTTTATAGATGGACCCTGAAAGTCTTCACCAGTGTTTCTAATGAAATTACTGGCTGTTAAAACTAAATGTATTTTAATCTGTTATTTTCAGTTTTGCTAATCTCCAATAATACTCCTCACTTGGAAAATGCCATTTTAGTTTTCTCAGTTTACCAATTCTCTTTCACTACAGTGATGTTTGATTTGGGAACACTTCAAATTTTTTCATTGGGTTACCACTGGAGGTTTTTCTAAATTAAATAATCACAATTGGCAGTGCCTGTTTTTATGAAGTCTGTGGTTTGTAACTACTGAATTTGTCTCTTCTTGAGAGACAACTAGATTTGCCTCTGGGTTGTATTGGAGAAGACAAAGTACTTGCTAAAGATTTAAATACACAACAAAACCTACTTGCAGAGAAGTCTGCTCCAAAGGAGCCAGCCAAAAATAATGCTCTCTGAAATGGAGGTTTAAAAATCATTTGGCTCCATGTAGCATAGCATGACTGAGGTCTGAGTTCATAAACAGATGTGGTCTGGGTAGATCCGAGAGTGAATGACTGTCACATCACACTTCCAGGTTTCTATAATTTAGAGTAAACTCCTGGACATGTCACTTTGTATGACAAGGATCCCAACTTCTGCTGATCCTAAGTGAATCCTACTGTGTAAGACCTAAATGAATTCTACTGTGTTGTGTGTAAGGGTTCACACAAGACCATTGTAAACTTGTGAGCTACTCTGGAAGCTGAGGGGCTTTGTACACTCGTTGCATATAGATCCTGCAAGATGGTAGGCAGCTGCAGATTCTGCAGATTCTGCTCTATGCTAACACGGCAGAACTCTTTAGCAATGTTGTTGTGGTTTAACAGCCAAGTTAAACCACAGTTGTGGCCAGCAGCCAAGCCCCAGGCAGCCACTTGCTCACTCCCCCAACAGTAGGATTGGGTTCAAAATCAGAAGGCTAAAAGGTAGAGAATTTGTGGATTAAGACAGTAACAGGGAAAGCAGAAGCTGCACACACAAGCAAAGCAAATCAAGGAATTAATTCACTGCTTCCCATGGGCAGGCAGGTGTTCAGTCATCTCCAGGAGAGCAGGGCCTCAGCTCATCCTCCAGGAGAGCAAGGCCCCATCACACGTAAGGGTTACTTGGGCAGACAAACACCATCACTCCAATTATCCTCCCCTTCCTCCTTGCCCCCACTATACACTGAATATAATGTCACATGGTGTGGGAATGTCCCTTTGATCAGTTTGGGTCATCTGTCCTGGCTGTGTCTCCTCCCAACCTCCCATGCACCCTCAACTTCCTCACCAGCCTGGCTGTACAAAAAGCAGAAATGGCCTTGGCTCTGTGTAAGCAATAACAAGAACATCTCTATGTTATCAACTCTGTTCAGCACAAATCCAAAACACAGCCCCATGCCAATCACCGTGAAGAAAACTAACTGTACCCCAAACAAAACCAGCACAAACATTTATTCTTAAGTGAACTGTTGCCATGAGGTTTTTTCCTGGTTTGCCGAGCGTTCATATTAAAGGAGAAATGTGCAGTTTCTCACACTCGTGAATGTAAACACAGGACCATGTTTTGTAAACACTGCCCTTGTTATGAATTCCTTCTCAAGGAGAAGGGGAGGTTGAATGACAGTCTCCTTGACCAATGTGGTGGGGAGGTGGGAATTCCATCCTCCAATCCACAGGCCTCATAGGAAATGTATAAAAGTAGGTTTTTGTAAATAAACCTGGTCTTCCTGCCCTGCATGCTCTGAACCCAGATCTGTCCCCAAGTCCCATTTCTGGTTAGGCCCCGCGGTGATAGTGAACATTAAGCATTTCCAACCTGTGACTTCTCTCATTTTCTTGCAGTGTTGTTTTGGCTTCAGAGCCAAATGTTCAACATTAGTTCAGTTAACTTCTGTGATGCAAAGCATCAGAAAGAAACTAATAGGGCAAGGTTCAAGATTTTTTTCTGAAAATTATATCTTTGTAATTCAGTAATTTTAAGAGGAATTGAAGCAAAAAGTACTTCATCCAAAATACATTATGTGGTTAAGGCAAAACAACTTGTATCTCTAACCATGAGAAAATACATTCTTTAAATACAATGTCTAGATTTTTATGGGATTCTACTTGATCCAATACCTCTTCTTAGAAAAGAACTTTCAGAGAAAAAACTTATTTATATGTGTCTGTGGGTGTATGTATGTAGTTTCGAAATGAAATGGGCTATGTATCTTATCTATGATGGAACAGCTGTCATTTTTGTTTATGCTGCAGCAATTCAAATTACTGCATTGTCGTGGTTGCGGGGGGAGGTGAATTTTTCCAGGGGGATGTGGGCAAGCCAATCAGTGATCAGCTTTTCTGCTGGCACTTGGATTGGTCACTCGGAGGTTTGGACACGCCTCTGAGGACACAAAGAGTTAAAAGCAGGACTCCAGGGGGGTTCGGTCTCTTTTTGGATCCGGGCTTCAGCAGGGCAACACCTCCCCTGCCTGGCTTTCAAGGCTGGGTGGGGGAGGGGAACCACGTGGCCGAGCTAGAAGCGAACCATGCAGCCGAGCTGAGGTGAGCTGGAGCCCCAGGGGGAAGAGAGTGAACAAGCTTTGAGCTGAGCTGGCCCCATCCAGGATGGAGGGGTGGAAAACTGTGGAAGTGCTTTCTGTGTGTGCTCACCCTCCCGCCCCCCTCCGGGAGAAGATGCCCAGCCACGTGGGAGTTGCCGAGCCTGGGAGTGCCTGAGACTGCAGCCCTGCCAGGAGCCAGGAACTGTTAACCCTTTTCTTGGCAGAAAGAAACTTTTCTTAGACATTGATTCTCATGACTGGTAGTTTCAGAAGAGAGAGAGAAACAGCCTGAGACCGAGATGATAAAGGAAGATGAAAAAACCCAGATGGGCAGAGATTGAAGAGGAGTGGCTTTTGAGCTGGACTTTTCTTGCATAATGTTAGCCATGGACTGAACTTAAGTCTCTTTTGAACATAAACTGCATTTGGGTGGGTGCAGCTCGACTTTGCTTTTGCTACAGTGACTGGCACTTTAAGAGTGGAGCGAGCAGAGAAGAGAGGGGGAGGATGTGGTGGCGCCCTGTGCCCTCAGGGGAGACCTGCTCTTGCAACCCTTGGCCCCAAGGGGAAAAATGGGGAGAGCTCGGCATGCAAGCATCCTTAAAAGAGCCCTATATGCAGCTTCAGCCTCTGGACAGCGGTGAGAGTGCTGGACATAGGAAAAAGAGAGTGTCACCCTGGCAGACTTCTCCGGGCGGTGCCACGGGTGACATGGAAACATATAAGGGGTGGACCCATGTTTTCTGAGGAACAGTCTGTGGTGCGAGAGAGACTCCTCTCTCCCTCGCTGAATTGAAGATTGGGTTTTTTTTTTGAATGGTGATTGTTTGATTTATAACCCAAAGGTTTGGTCTGTGAAGAGTAATGTGTGGGGGGTGGAAACTGGGGGAAGAGAAGAAATGTTCTGAGAAGTTTTTATTTCTGTCTGTGTGTGTTTAAGAGTTTTCTGTCTCTGTTCTTATGTAATGTAATAAAGTTTTGGGTTTTTTTTGTTTCAAGGTTTAAGCCTGCTCTGCTCTGTTCCTGATCACATCCCACAGTAGTTGTTAGGGAAAAAACATATATTCATGGGTGCATTAACATCTGGCCAGTGTTAACCCATGACATGCATTTACTGAGAAAATTCCCTGTCCTGTTTCAGGCTGTCCCTGTAATAACTGTTAGCACTAAAATGTTGGGGGTTTATATTCTTTTCTTTCTTGTTAGAGCCGGGATTAATGCACGGGAGTCACAGTTTTGTGGGCTTTCAACACTTTTCCGCTTTTTTTAGTGAGTTACAGAGGAATGTGGCCAACGCTTACTTAGGATTACACGGTTCTGCAGATCTATTGACACTAAAAATATTTTACTGATAGAGAAACCCCGATACTATCAGTGAATTACATCCAGTGAAAATGAAATTATGCTAGCAGAGTTCTGCTTGCTAACAAGATTGTCTCACAAGTTAAACAGTCCTACAAATAGAATAACTAATCCTGGTAGACGTTGATGTGACTGCATACATACATGGTGTTTTATTAGCATGTTTAAGGGATCGTGCTCCATGCTGACATGGTCAGATTTAGAAGAAATCTAGGTTTAGGTTTATCCACAGAGGACACTGATATAAGTTCTTACTTATTTTTAATTGACAAATACAGGTTAGGAAGACATCTCCAAAAAGGACAAAAATAAGGTGATAAGAACATCTGCTCTTATTTAAGGTATTAGAAGTCATACCTTCTGAAGGATTTGGGTAGAATGCTTATGAGGACATATTGCTGAGGTTGGGATTCTTTTCATGAACAGGGAAGAGGAAAGGAAGGGCTCTAGAATTGAATGCTTATGTACCTCTCTGTACTCCTATTGCTTCAAACAGAAAAACAATGTGCTTCTTCACTTTGTTAGCTTTTAGATTATCCATTAGATTTGTATCTGTCATGGGTTAACACTGGCCAGATGTTAATGCACCTATGAGTGTATGTTTTTCCTAATGAGCTACTGTGAGATGTGGTCAAGAACAGAGCAGAGCAGGCCTAAAACTTGAAAACAGAGAACAAAACTTTATTACATTACATAAGAACTGAAATAGAAAGGAAAACTCTAAACACACACAAAAACAGAAATCAAAACTTCCCAGAACATTTCTTCTCCTCCCCCAATTTCCACCCCCTACATGTTACCCTTCATAGACCAAAACCTTGGGTTTTAAATCAATCACCACTCAAAAAACCTAATCTTTAATTCAGCAAGGGAGAGAGGAGCCTCTCTTGCACCACAGACTGCTCCTCAGAAAACACAGGTCCACCCTTTATATGTTTCCATGTCACCCGTGGCACCGCCCAGAGAAGTCTGCCAGGGTGACTCTTTTCCATGTCCAGTGCTCTCACCACTGTCCATGGGCTAAAGCTGCATATAGGGCTCTTTTAAAGGATGCTTGCATGCCGAGCTCTCCCCATCTTTCCCCTGGGGCCGAGGATCCAAGAGCAGGTCTTCCCTGAGGGCAGAGGGCGCCACCATACCCTCCCCCTCTCTTCTCTGTTCACTCCACTCTTAAAGTGCCAGTCACTGTAGAAAAAGTAGAGGCAGCTGCATCCACCCAAATGCAGTTTATGTTCAAAAGAGACTTGAGTGCAGTCTATGGCTAATATTATGCAAGAAAAGTCCAGCTCAGAAGCCACTCCTCTTCAGTCTTTGCCCATCTAAGGTTCTTTTCATCTTCTAACTTTATCATCTCGGTCCCAGGCTGCTTCTCTTTCTCTTCTGAAACCACTAGCTATGAGAATAAATGTCTGGGAAAAAGTTTCCTTCTGCCAAGAAAGGGTTAACAGTTCCTGGCTCCTGGCAGGGCTGCAGTCTCAGGCACTCCCAGGCTCAGCAACTCCCACACGCAGCTGGGCACCTTCTCCCGGAGGGTGGGGGGAGGACGGGATGGAAGGCACCTCCACAGTTTTCCACCCCTCCATCCTGGATGGGGCCAGCTCAGCTCCAGTCCTGTCCACTCTCTTCCCCCCCGGGGCCCCAGCCCAGTTGCGTGGTTCCCCTCCCCCACTCAGCCTAAAGCTGAGCAGGGGAGGAGGCAAAGATGTTTCTCTGCTGAAACCGGAACCCAAAAAGAGGCAGACCTTCTGGGAGTCCTTGCTTTTAACCCCTTGTGTTCTCAGAGGCGTGTCCAAACCTCCCAGTGGCTACTCCAAGTGCCAACATAAAACCTGACCACTGATTGGTTTGCCCACAACTTCCTGGAAAATTCACCTCCCCCTCAACCACGACAGTATCTTACTGCATTGAGTTGTGAGTAACTTATGTACAAAATCTATGTAAAGATAAGTGTGCATTTATCTAAAATACATGAGGGCACACATGCATTTTTTTCCCATGCATTTCACCCTCAATAACATAAACATCCAGCAGCAGAACTTTATGCAACCCAGGCCCCTGTATCAAAACTAATCCATAAGGACCTTTGTGGAATTCCTGACAGGACTTGAATTCAACACAGACACTAGCTACTACTACATTCTTTTGTCTAAGACACTAGCACTAATATCACCATTGCCTAATCTTAAAAAGCCTCACTCTAGTGGAAGAGACTCCTTTTTCTTGCTTCAGAAGCATGGAATATTTAAAGTTTCAGAGAACACTGAGCTAAGGACATTAATGCAGTTGAGAAGAATTACACTGAAAAGTAATGTGAAAAGGAAATGCAAGGAAGTGCATGCAGCAGACTGAGAAAGGGACCAGATTGCAGAGGAATATGTACTGGAGAGTAGGCAGAGAGAGAAAAAATAAAACATGTAAATTGAGATTGTGAAATAAGGAAGAGCAAAGCAGCTGCTATCAAAGAGAAATTGTACTGTGACCAAAATCAGTTAAATACAATTAAGCATGGATTAAATTATTTAGTCTTTTCTAGCATTTATTCTCCTGTGTGAACAATTGCTGGACAACTACAAATGACAGTTAATGAGAATAGGTGAATGGATAAGATTTATTCTGTAAAATTCATGGATCTTATAATGATGATGATGAAAATTAGTAACTATGAACTGTTTTTTCAGTGTTCAAAAACAGATATAGTGTAATTTTCACAAGGACTTGATATGACACACAGTCTAGTAAACAGATTTTAAATACTCTGATCCTATTTCTGGAAAAGAAGGGCCACATTAAAAGCAAATGACGCTTTTGAATTCTACTTGATGGAGAAGCCAGGTCCCTGTGGTTGGTGCTGTATTCCTTCTAGATTGCAGCTTCCAAAAGGAAGTCCTAGTGTAAGTGGATTTCTTAGAGATCATGGACATTATGTGTTGTGGAATGAGATTTGAGCTATCCCAAACTGGGCCTCAGATTTGGGCCTGCTAGGCCTCAGATTTGGGCCTGTGTAGAAGCAGATAAGCTTGTGGTGCAGTTAGAAATTAGGTTAAGGTGTGTGTATGGATTAGATAGGATAGTTAGAACAGAAGTATGGTAGCTACCTTAAGCTGAGATTGTTTACATTTTTGTTCATGCTGAATGCCAATTAGAATGCACCTGCAATTGTAAATTATTTCACACTGTATTTAAGCAGCCATTTTGGGAATAAAGAGGAGAACGTATGATCTGACCATATTGGTTGTACTCTGTGTTGCTCGGTCCAGCCTCCATTAATAGAGCCCTGGCAATATTCTAGCTGAAGTAAGAGTTACAAATGGAAGAAAATGTAGGTCATAGCCATGATTCATATTTGTACTGCAAACTACAAAGATGTGAAGTAGATATCTTGTTGAGTAGATCTAAGGCCCAGTTCTGCAAATTTCTACACATATAGTGTATTCCTGAGATGACTGGAGGTGGATTGACTCCTGCTCTCATACCTGCAGACTTGTGTTGCTTCCTGTACACTAGATAAGGCAATCAGGTCTCTGTAGTGAGTGTGTTCCATTCACCGAACCAGAAGAAAGCCCATCAAAAATTATCAAATTTTACCTTGTAGCTGTGTTACCACTTGGACATGATACAAAGGCAGCAGCAGAAACCTGCAGCAAGGATGTCTTGGGAAAAGTTGGACCATCCCAATCAGCAATGTGCAAAGCTCATGAGGAGTTTCACCCTTAACACAGAATTATGTTACTGAAATAAGTTATGCACCATTTTTGTGTACAGCCTGCATCACAAAAAAAAGAGGACTTTTCTGTACCATTTAGTTTTTAGCAAACAGTAATCATAAGCTGTCATTGGGGATTTCTTCTGATTTTTTTACTTTATAAGAGTGTAGAAAAGACTTTTGTTTATTCTTGCGTCCTGTCATACTTGTTTAACTTGTCAAAACATTGTTTTCTTGAAAAATGAAGCAAAGGTCATTTTCTTCATAGGTAATAACTGTAAGGTACCTACTACATGCAAGCCCATTGAAGTCTGTGTACTTCTCTGTCATATTTCCCACTCTAACAGCAGAATTGTGAGATAGTCCTAACCAGGTCAATCTTTCTCAGAAGAAAACGGCTACAGCTCATTAATAAAAATTACGTTTAAACAACTGATGTACTGCCATCTAGTGCCTCCTGAATGCACGACGAGACAGAGAGATGGACTCGTTTAGGTAGTCTTGGGTATCCAGGACTGGCCTATTGCAAACCAATAGTTAAAATCATCAGTTTCCTCTAGCTGTGCTCATTGTGAGCTTACCTAAGAACAGTAATTGGAAGCAATTTACACTGTGAAAAGTGACATAGTATGCTAAAGGAATAAATCTGAATATTTACTGTTTCATATGCATATAAACAAAACAGGAGGAACAGAGTCTATACCACTTGAGGGAACGTTCAGTGAAAATGAAAAATGCTGTAGACTGGGAAAAAGCAAGTGGGATATACCTCACACATTGTACAGATTCTTTTGTTGCACAGAGGCAATGAAATCAAAGACATTAAAATATTAAAATGTTATATTCAGAGAGGCATAGCAATAACAATCACATAGGTTTAGTTACTGCACATAATTTTGCAGAGAGGTTGTTCATAGAAAATGAAAAGCATATTACGCTGCTGTTCCAGAATTTGAATTAATCTTCATTTGGAATAACCTTTTCTGTGTGTAAGAAAGATTAGAAGTATTGCAAACTTATAGTTTAAGAAAATAGCTCAAGATCAGTACTTGTAGCTATGCAGAATGTTGTCGTTGTTTGCCACACTCAAATGACCACACGGAGACTTGGAACTTGTGAGAGAGAGCAGCAGAGCAGAGAACCTCCCTTTGTTTATTACATCCTATTATATACTTTAAGAAAGGTGACCATGGATTGAAGAGTGGAATCCTCACCTCTCAACCACATTAATCAAAAGGACTGCCATTCTGTGGCCGAGTTTCTCAGGTATTGTGGGCATGATATGCTCACAGATACCATTTGAGCTATTCCAAACTAGGCCAAACTAGGCCTCAGGCCTGGGTCTAGTAGGCCGCAAAACGTTCAGCATACGTAGTAGCAGATAAACTTATCTGCTACTAGGAATGTGTTAAGGTATGGACGCTCGCAGCATAGAGGTAATGGCACTAAATCTCCGTAGCTACCTTAACCCTAGATTGCTTACATACTTTTGTATGTTCACCGCCTATCACAGTGCACCTGCTAACTGTAAACTATTCGTTCTGTACTTAACCGGCCATCTCGCGGAATAAAGCGGAGTTCGTGCTGGAAACCATACTGGTTGGTCTCACGTTACTCTAGTCCCCGGTCTTACCAGAGCTCGGCTACACCTGGCGCCCGAATATTAGAGACTGAGCACTGGATGAATAGTGATATATAAGGCTTAAATGCTGTGAAATATAAGGCTTCAATGCTGTGAAATATAAGGCTTCAATGCTGGATTATAAGGCTTAAATGCGGAAAAGACCCTGCTTGATTTGATTTAGAACGTGTGTGTACCGCTTGCGGACTACTGTTCTGAATTCGCGGGGCAGACTGGGGAGCGTCGGCTGATTGGATTGATCAGAAGGCGACAGTGCCACCTGCTGTCAGCGGAGAGAAGGTAAGAGCAGCCACGCGGATGGATTTATCAATGGAACGCGATTTCATGGCTGCTACGCAGCTTTTAGCGTCCATTGTCTCGAAACGGGGCGAAAAACTTAGAGACTCTGATATTACTCAGCTGGCCCAATGGGCTAAAAAGAAAGGGAAATTACATCAGCCCTCGCTTTTGTTTAGCGAGGCAGAGTGGAAAGAAATCGGAGACTTACTGTGGGATTCGGTGGCCTCACAAGGGAAAGACGCGAAACTCTGCTCGGAGTTAGGCGTAACGTGGAAAAAAATTATAACCACGTTGCAAACCTTTGCCGCGGAGCGCAGAGCTGCCCAAGCCGCGATTTCCGCTTTGGAAAGAACGACTCTTTGCTCTCCTGATCTGGGAGCCGCCCCCCCCCAAGCGAAGGAGCAAAGAAAAGTATCCAGGGTAGCGAGATTTTTCGGGATCAATTCCACGCAGCCGGTGAAAGGGAACGCGGCCCCTCTCTGTTCCTCCCTCCGTGACGTGGTAGATGTGGCCAGCCATGCGGTTGAGAGACCGGGCGAAAAGCCGGAAATGCCCTTGCCGCGGTTCGGAGAGAGTGGCACGGAGGAGGGGACGAGCCAGCCGCCAGACCCCAGGGGCGTGGCGAAACAGGAGGAGGAGATAGGCGGAGCCGGCAGCGGCGCAGGGCGGGCACAAATGACGCAGCAAGGAGGCGGACTTAGAGGCAGTGCCACCGGCGGAGCGGAGCCAAACCCCCCCCTGCCGGAACCGGAGCTGACGTCAGCTGCCCACCTGACCAAAACAAAAACAGAGAACATGGCGGCGCCCATGTCCCGATCGGACACCCCGAGTTCAATTCAGTCCGAGACCCCTGCGGTCTCGCAGCCTGCATCGGCGGGACCCGCCACCCACCCACAGGCGTCCCGATGTCCTCTGCCAGAATCTGATTCGGATGAGGAAGTTTTGGAACCGGACGGCCGTTGTGCGGCACAATCGGCGGAAAAGCCGCAGAGATGGACGGAGCTACAGCAAATTATAGCCGAGCTTGCTAAGCTCTCCAACCGGCAAAATCAACTGGAACAAAGGACGATGGAGCTGTCTCAAGCATTCCCACAGAAAACATATAACGTGCAACCTTTGTCAACTATACGTAGCAAGCAGACACTGCCATCCAATGCCCAGCAGATGGCGCTGCCTGTCAACCAGCCTGATCCACTTCTTAACCGCTGGGCAGACGTAAAAAAGAATGCCATCCTAGATAAGGACTTTGAAGCGGCCAATGTTATAGCTTGCCCTGTGGTGATTGAGCAGAACGTTGCCAAATGGCAACCACATGAATGGAAAGTACTGCAATCTGCAAAGCAGACAGTTAGCCAGTATGGAATTCGTGCGGAAGCTTCTAAAAGTATTATCCAATACATCTTCACTGCTGACCTCTTGTGCCCTGCTGACAGTTCTAATATTGCAGCACTTCTGCTCACGCCATCCCAATTTCTCATCTTCGAAAGAGAGTGGAGACGGCTGGCAACTGAGGAAGCTAATAGGCATCAAACAGTGGGAGATCCACTTTACGGGATTCAGCCAGATATGCTCACGGGCCAAGGAGCTTACGCTACGACGAATGTACAGCTGACTTTTCCCATTGAAATTCATCAGCTGTCCCAGTCACTGGCCTACAGAGCTTTGCTGTTGGTGCCAGACAAAAAGAAGCCTCCATCCTATGCTAACATCAAGCAAGGAGCCACAGAATCGTTTGCACAGTTCATTGATCGTCTTTCCACAGCTTTGAGAGATGCTCCAGATTTGCCTGATGAGGTGCGAGACCATATGTTCCGCTCCCTTGCGTTTGAGAATGCAAATGCGCGCACGAAAACTATATTAGCCTCCCTTCCCCAAGGCTGTGGCGTGGACGAAATGCTGGTTAGAGCAGCAAGAGCAGAGCAGACTAACCAGACAGCAGCTTTCACAGCAGCAATGCAGAATGCAATGCAGCAACAGGGGCACGTTATCGCAGCTGCATTGACAGGGAAGCCCTTTAATCGTTCTACTAACGGCAAAAAACCACCAACGAACTTCCCTTGCAACCGATGCGGGGAACCGGGTCATTTTAAGCGAACCTGCCGGAAGCCTGTTTGGTGTCACAGATGCAATGTGGACACTCATGCTACAGAGGTCTGCAGAAAACAGGGAAACTTCACGGCCAGCGCGTCGAGGCACCGCGCCAAGACACAAGTCGATGCCTCAGCCCACCAGACTCCAAAAACGACTCCTTGAACCAAAACAGACCTGCTGTGTGGAGAAGTGTTGGTATAGACATAACAGCAGCAGAAGAAGTCACTTTGCAAGATAAGGAAGTAACCTTAATCCCCACTGATGTCTCTGAACCCATCTATAATACAATTTCTTCAGCTGGAGGTTTGATATTAGGAGGAGCCTCCATGAGCAAACAGGGTATTATGGTGGTGCCAGGAGTCATCAATGCAGATTACACTGGACAGTTAAAAGTAATGGTTTATGCCCTGCAGCCTCCTGTGACAATCCCAAAGGGGAGCAGGATTGCTCAGATCATCCCCTTTGAGAACATCCTGCCACGTCGTCAGTCCCAAAAGCAGCCTGCGGAAACCGAAGGCAGAGCTAGGAGCTTTGGATCCGTGGGACACAATGTTTTCCTTACAGTGGATTTACACGAGCGGCCACGGATTGCAGTGAAACTGCAACGAGGCGATGAAATTATTGGCATGGAACCACTTCCAGACACCGGCGCAGACATATCTTTAATTAATAAATTACATTGGCCTTCTCATTGGCCTTTGAAATCCCCCTATACCCGCGTTGTGGGCGTAGGAGGCCTGACTGTTCCCTCAATAAGTGCAGATCCTATTCGGATCATCTTTGAAGATGGACAAGTGGTTGTGGCTCATCTATATGTTGTGCCAATGCATGAAGAGATTCTGGGGCTGCTAGGAAGAGATGTGCTTTCCCAAATAGGGATGGTTTTGACTACTGACCGGCATTTTCCTTAGTGGCCACTGCAGAGCAGCCACCCATTTTAAAAATCACCTGGTTAACTGATACCCCTGTGTGGGTTGAGCAGTGGCCAATGACAGAGAAGAGGCTGCGAATTACCAAGCAATTGGTGCAGGAACAACTAGAAGCAGGTCACATTCGACCCTCAGTGAGTCCATGGAACACACCGATTTTTGTCATTCCTAAAAAATCAGGGAAATGGAGACTATTACATGACCTTCGCAAGGTCAACGAGCAGATGCAAGCAATGGGTGCTCTGCAACCAGGCTTGCCAGCACCAACCATGATTCCTCAAGGGTGGGACATTGTGATCGTCGATTTGAAGGACTGTTTTTTCACGATCCCACTCCATCCTCAAGATACTCAGCGCTTTGCCTTCACTGTACCATCTATTAACAGAGCAGCTCCAGCACAACGGTATGAATGGGTGACTCTTCCTCAGGGAAGTCGTACCTCACCTACCATGTGCCAGATTTTCGTCAATTGGGCTTTGCAGCCAATTCGTCAGCGTTTTTCCAATGCAATAATTTATCATTATGTTGATGATATCCTCATTGCAACTAAAGAGCCTCTGCTCACAGAGGAATTAACCTGGCTAATCACACAATTAAAACACCGTGGTCTGACTGTGGCCCCGGAAAAAATACAACGATCAGCTCCGTGGAAATACTTAAGATGGTTGATCACAAGCGCACAGATCCGGCCACAGAAAATTACATACCAACATTTCTACATTATATGATGCTCAGAGACTTTTTGGAGACCTGCAATGGGTTCGCACCATTGTAGGAATCACCAATGATGACTTGCAACCGCTTCTGCCATGGCTACACGGTAATGATGCCAGTAGCCCTCGACAATGCACCCCTGAACAACGACGAGCCTTAATAAAGGTGTCAGAAAAGCTACAACGTGGTTGGAGCATTCGCCGTACAGAACACCTCCCACTGTCACTGTTCCTCTCCAACGCAGATGCCTGTCCGTTTGCCATTATCTTTCAATGGCAAAAGAAAAAGGGGGAACACCAGTCTAGGTTACAGTCGACAGCTGGTGTGATTGAATGGGTGTTCTTGCCGGTGCAGCCGAAGAGTCGTGTTATGACAAGAACAGAAGCCCTTGCCATGCTCATCAGGAAAGGGAGAGATAGGATTTTAGAGATCGATGGGGAAGAACCGGCAGATATCAGTGTTCCGATCAGAAATGAAGATCTGGACTGGAAGCTGAGACATTCTGTGGAGCTGCAAGAAGCATTGTTAGGTTTTACAGGTGTGGTTCACAACCGACAGCCAAAGGGTCCGATGTGGACTCTGATTGTACGTCATCAGTGGCTGGAGAAGCCTCTGTGTTCCATGACACCTGTGGAAGGCAGAACAGTTTATACAGATGCTGGCCGAAAGACACAAAGAGCTGTGTGTGTGTGGAAACAGCAAGGAGAATGGAAGCAGCATTTAATCCACAGTGAAGCCGGAGACAGCTTGCAGACCCTGGAACTGGGAGCAGTGTGTTGGGCTTTGCAAACCTGGAATAAGGAACCTCTTAATGTGGTGTCAGATTCTTTGTATGTGGTTGGAGTGGTACAAAGAATCGAAGATGCACTCATTAAGACCACTCAGAATCAGCGCCTCGGAGAACTATTTCTACGACTGAGGAGTATACTCAGACAGCGTCAGCATGCCTTTTGCGTGATGCACATTCGTAGTCATCAGTGCAGCAATGGTTTAGGAGAAGGCAATGCACGGGCAGATGCTGCAGTCAGTTGCAATGCCCATGTCCCTCCTGAAAGCAAATTTGTAAGAGCTCGCAACAGCCACGAGAATTTCCATCAGAATGCTAGAGCTTTCCGTCGTCAATTTCAAATATCTATGAACGATGCACAGGGGATTGTGCGTGCCTGCCCTCAATGCAGTCATCACGGGCCAGGTCTTGGCCTAGGCACGAATCCTCGAGGAATGAAAGCCCTGGAACTGTGGCAAATGGATGTAACACACATCCCAGAGTTTGGAAGGTTGAAATATGTTCATGTCACTATTGACACCTACTCCAAATTCATTTGGGCCACAGCACAAACTGGGGAAAGAGCTCTGCACGTTGAGAGACATTTGACTGTTTGCTTTTCAGTGATGG
Source organism: Prinia subflava (assembly GCF_021018805.1). Classification (NCBI taxonomy): domain Eukaryota; kingdom Metazoa; phylum Chordata; class Aves; order Passeriformes; family Cisticolidae; genus Prinia; species Prinia subflava. The sequence goes on from NW_026960607.1 coordinate 4,075,885, forward strand.
GAGTGCCTGCAGAAATCAAAACTGACAATGGTCCAGCTTATGCGGGACAACGAGTTGCTAGGTTTCTGCAAAAGTGGGGAGTCAAACATACTACCGGGATTCCTCACTCTCCTACTGGCCAAGCCATTGTGGAACGGGCTCATCGGACGCTGAAAGAGTATCTCACAAAACAAGCAAAGCAATGACCTAGATGTGACCAATCGTTTATCTAAAGTACTGTTCACTTTAAATTACTTATGCCTAGCAGAAGGGCGAGAAGAGCCTGCAGTTGTCATCCACCACCAGGCTGTGAAAGAACGGAGACCACAAGCAATTCCAGGACTTTACGTATATCATAGGGACATGCGAACGGGTGAATGGCAGGGACCCAGTCCAGTCTTGTTTAATGGTCGCGGTTATATGTGTGTTTCCGCAGGAGAAGCAGGACCTGTCTGGGTGCCGAGTCGCTTTACCCGTGCGTGTCCACAAGAAAAGATACCAACCGGCGGTGACACTCCTAGAGACACTCACAGAGACAGCGACGACTTACCTGAAGCACCTCAAGAAGACGCGGAGAGTGCTGAAAATTGACTGTTTTAATAATAATCTATCATTGCACTAGCTTGACACTTAGAGACACGATAAGTTATTGGTTAAGGTTAATAGCCTGTGTGCTACACTGTGTGCTTTTCACAATGGGTGAAATGTTAAGCATGAGGGTGTTGGTTTTGATCAGTGTGGTAGTAGAAACAAGAGCAGGGATGTTTAACATTGACACAAGGGAGAACATGTGGGTTACTTGGGCCAAACAAACTAAACAGGATTCCTTTTGTTTATCTCTAGCGACGCCATCCAATCCTTTTAGAACCTGCTTGATTGGAGTTCCACTGACCTCCATGGCAGAGTTCAAGTCTTTAACCCCTGTCAGCATTGACCCAAAAGGTGCTTTAGGGCCACAAGCTGCTGCCATAGCGCGAAACCTTAGAACTGCTGGTCCAGAGCCTCAGGAGCTTGATCTTTTAGGTTCTGTGCCAGGAAACTATTGTCTTGTCTTTGGGCGCTTTGCAGTGAATTCAAGTCTATTAATCATAGATGAGCAGCAGTTGAAAGGCCACGCTACGTGGCTATCCCCTCATTCACCATTGTATTACAATTACACTGAGTATTGTAATAGTTGGGTCAGATCTGTCATGCAATTGACAACAGCTGCTAAGAGATTGCCACCAGGAATCTTTTTAGTTTGTGGAGATAGAGCATGGTCCACAGTACCTCCAAACAGTGTCGGAGGACCGTGTTATTTTGGTAAACTAACTCTGTTTGCACCTAGTATTCACCAGGTTCTAGGCTTGCCAAGAAAGGCTCAACGAGTCAAGCGCAGTATGTCTCAACTAGGTCCCAACTGCAGAGATCAAGTTAAGTTATGGCAGCCTGCAGCCGTGATCTCAGCATCCGTTTTTGCCCCAGGAGTTGCTTCAGCACAAGCCCTCACACAACTGAAACATTTAGCCTGCTGGACAGGGAAACAGATTAACATAACGACGAAGTTGTTGAGTGAGCTTGCTGAAGATGTTAGTGGCATTCGCCATTCAGTGCTCCAGAACCGAGCCGCGATTGACTTCCTTCTTTTGGCTCAGGGGCATGGATGCGAAGAGTTTGAAGGCATGTGCTGCATGAATTTATCAGACCACTCACGGTCGATGCATCAGCAGTTAGCGCAGTTGAGGGACAACATGAAACACCTTGTAGTTGAAAACACTCCGTTTGACAATTGGCTGAAGTCTTGGAATCTCACCGGGTGGATTGTGGATTTAATTCGTTTTGGTATAATGATCTTTATTGCTGTCATAGTAGTTTTGACAATAGTGCCTTGCTTGATACAATGCATGCGCAAATTAGCCGACCGTGCCTTAACGTCAGTTTGGATAGCCCAAAAAGAAAAAGGGGGAACTGTGGCCGAGTTTCTCAGGTATCGTGGGCATGATATGCTCACAGATACCATTTGAGCTATTCCAAACTAGGCCAAACTAGGCCTCAGGCCTGGGTCTAGTAGGCCGCAAAACGTTCAGCATACGTAGTAGCAGTAGCAAACTGTCTTGGTTTGAAAGACAGGTATCTGCTAGGAAGGGGGAAGGAATTCCCTAGAGATGGAGAATTCGAATCCCCTCCCTCCAAATTATTCTAATTTAGAAAATTGAAGGGGCTTTCAGACAGAGGTATGGGGATAGGAATAACAGTTCTTTACTAGTATATATGACAAAACAACAAACAAACAACAACTACAGCATTAATAATAAACAGAACTAAGAACTTTGAGGGCTTTCTTTCACAAAAAGCCCAGGGTAGTTTGATCTCGGTGCCCCTGCAGGACTCTGAGGGGCTGAGCTGGAAGGGAGGAAAGTCCTGGGCCGGTGGATGAGAGGAGGAGCTCTGCGCTGGTAGCTGGAGCGGCAGGGGGTGTCCCGGCAGGGCTTGGCAGTGCTGGGCTACAGAGTAGCAGGGGAACTTCAAAGCTCTGAAGAAACAACGGCGGTGCGGGGAGGGCTGGAGAAAACGAGCTCAGGATTCTTGGGTACACAAGCAGATGACGGTAGCTTTCCCAGGACGAGGCAGAGGCAGAGTGATGGCTGTGAACTCTTCCTGCAGCGAGGGGCAGCTTGACTGTCTTCTTCAGCGTTGAGAGCAAGAGTGAGTCCCCCTCCTTCAGCTGTCTTTTTACCTTTCCTAAAGCTCGTTATTTCTCTCCTCTGAGGGACACTTTTAGAGACTTAAAAACAATAGGTGTAGCCTTGTGCTGCTATGTCTTTTAACTACTTTTTTTTGTTCTGATTAAGTACTGTTATTAGGGTTTTTTAGAAACTTATGGGAAAAAATTCTGTAAGTGAAAAAAGAGGCAAATCTAACCCCCAACTATTACATAGTTACCATGCATAAATAACCCTTTGCTGCTCAACACAAAAAGTTGACACTTACATGATGTGAAAATCTGAAACTATACATGAAGTGAATGGTTCCTTTGTATTAAACGTATTCAGCAGTGAATATCGATTTTTTTAACCTCTACAGGATTGAAAAAAATTACAGGAGCTTGAAATAAAATGAGTACTTCTGATGTATCTGTAATATGAGGCTAGAACATAGACTGCACTTAGTACAGTATGGTTTTCAGGATTATTACAACCAATTCATGCAAATAAAATTTTCTACTGTTATTTTTACTATTTTACTTCCCATTTGCATTTTAAGTAATGCTGGAATCTGTCAGAACCCCATATTCTCAGAGTAGAGACTGTATTCTTTACATAGAGCTGAATACAGTTTAAGTACTAATTGTACTTGTAGTATAAAAAAGAAACCGTAATGATAATTGTATCTTATAGCTGAATGTGAAAAAGTTTGTGAGCCCAGTCCTGTTTTCATTCATGCCAAATGTTAAATTAAACTGAGAGGAAGGAAAGTACATATTATGCCTCTTTGTGAGGATACAATTGTGACAGGTAGTCCCCAAATATTGTAATTATTACTGATATGGCAAAGGTAATGCCTGAGTAGAGCATTTACTCCTGTGTATCTAATGTCTAAGTAGAGCTTTCCTTAAGGGCAGCATAGCATTGTTGGGCCACACCACATTATTTTATCTTACTCCTATCAGACACCTTTATCATTACTGATGGAGTTGCAGTGGAAATTATTTAAGAACAGGTCCTATCTTTATCTGTTTTAGACTGCCCAGCATTAGGCCATCCTTCAGGAGCCAGACTTTCAAGTTTGTGTACACTAAAATGACAATGTCTGCAAAATTTAATGGAAGATGGAACAGGAATTGAGCAGAAGAGAATGTTACTTTATTAAAACCTATCTACATCACTAAAACCTCTCACTATAAAAAATACTGTAAATCTAGTAATTAAAATGATATATCAAAACCAAAACAAAGATTGAGTGATCTAGTAAGAACAAGAGTGAACTACTACTATAAAGACTACATACTTGTTTTAAGTAAAACAGTTAAAACATGCAATCGCATACTTCTAAATATGTTGAATATGGTGTTGTATGCAGTATATATGCGCTTCAAATAATTAAATTTGTAGTTTTTTCCTCTTACTCTTCTCTTAAGTAATCCATTGAGAACTCTTCATTTTCCATTCAATAGAAACAAGGTTTACAATCATATATAAAATTATAGCTATTCAAATGAGTACTAATAATTGTAAACTTACCGGGACTTTAGGATTTTAAAATTACAGTTAAATTACAGATAAAAGAATTTGTTCTTTTAATTTTATCTTAAAAACTTGCCTTGGCATGTCCCCCACACACTGCATATACGTGCGCAGATTGTGGCTTCACTTCACTGTCAATGAAAACTTTTGTTGTCATCTTGCTGATCAGTAGGATCTTGTCAGGAATGAAAAATAAGAGGAAGCACAATAAGGAGGAGGAGGAAAAAGCAACATTTAGGCTGAGAAACTGGAACAGAGCAGGCTCTTATCACAGGAGCTGGACTTTATCTGTGTCAAACCAGCAAGTTTAAGGCTTCTTTTTAATTTAAGATAGTTTTCCAGTTCATTAAAAGTGTGTATCTGTATTAAACAAGAACAAATGAATGCAAGTGATGAATGTAAATGCTCTGGGTGGGAGGTTTCAGTTTAGTATTTTTTCTAGAAAAAGATAGACAGGAAAAGTCACAGAAACTGAGATAATATACTTGGAAATTCTCTGAAGAAGCTCATACCTCAAGAGCAGTTTTCACCCCTTCAATACGCTTTCAAGAGAGAGCCACTGCAGCTGTTCAGGGTGACAGTCCTGGCTTCTCTTAAATAGTACATCTAGAAAAATTACAACCTTGAAAAGAACAGGGCATATGCCTTTATTAATATTCAGCTCTTTATTAAAGTGATCAGCTCATGATTAAAGTCATCAGCAGGATTGCAGAGTCTGATCAGAGTTTTCCATCCTGCTGCAGCCATCCGAAGGAGCAGGTGCTGTCCCAGCTCATCATTCCACTGCAAACAGTAGATGCTGAGTCCTTGTTCCCATAGGAACAGCTAGGAGTTCTCTCTGGTCAACTATCAGAAGGCAGAGCAGTGGCAGTCTGTCACTGGAGTACAGAGTCAGCTCTTTGCCCTCAGGGAAAAACTTCAAGAGTTTCCCGTTGTCTGCCTGTGTCGCTTAAGCTGGCTGGTTCCCATTCCATTCAGACTCCTCATAGGTCATGGTGAATCTTCAAACTAAGCTAGGGAGTGCATCTACTCCTTGCTTGGCTAGGGCACTATCTAATTCTCCTCTGACACATCTAGCTTTTTGTCTTGGGGTGCAGTTTCCCTAAAAAACCCTCCCAGGATCCACCAGGGCAGTTTTATTTGCATATACAAATGCATATGCATTGGTCTTGGTCGCAGCAGAGGTATTCTTGCTGAAGGAGGTAGTTACAAAGAACAATAACCAGGCAATCAAGGCCAGAGCCGCTCCTTTTCACTTTTTAATGAGGTAGGAAAGTGTTGCCAGGCAACCTTTCTTCAGGGCATCTTCCCTCCTTACTCAAACTGGCTGGGGTGTGGGGGTTAAACAGGAAAAACCCCCATTCCTCCAAAAGGCTGGGCGATGGCACAAACTGGGAGGAGGGGGGGCTGCACTCCCAGAGCTCTTTTAACATGCCAATGCATGCTCTGCGCTTTCCCCCGGGGGGGACCGGGCGACCGTCCCGCTACGGGGCCAGGACAGGGGCAGCCCAGCCCCTCTCAACTGGGAAACTTGTTCATAACAATGTGGAGAGGATACCACCTTACTGGTCTTTCAGACCCCCGTTACAGCTTTGATTCTCTTTCAGAGTCCTCACTAGCATTAGCTGAAGGTTAAGGGATGATCGTGTAGAACAAACAGAACGTTAGGAAACATTAGCAGATGAACAGAGCACACAACAGATAATAAATATGATGCTTTGGAAATTCATACTTTGCATGTGTTTGAACACGTTCAGATCCTTCTCATTTCAGAGGTTATAGCTGAAAACTGTCAGAGAGGCTAACAAAAATTACCAAATAACTAAGCACGACTAAGTGGTTGAAGAGTATCCAGAATACACAAGGCTGTCAATGTCAATAAGACAGAGATCCATAAGGGAGTAGTCTGGACACTGAGTGGCCACAGTGTGTCTCAGTGTGATCAAAAAGGGTAAGAAAATGAAATTACCAAGCACACGTTTTCAAGAAAACATGTTCCTTCCCAAAATATACAACAGGGCCAGAAAAATTTTCGTGATCTGAAGGGGCAACCAGATCTACTGTAAACGGTCACTAGCTGGAGAGACTTCATCCTTTCCTCAAGAAGTCCGTGCAAGACCAACTGGAGGTGCGAAAATACTCTGCACTGCAAGCTGACACCAACTCTATGCTGCCTTTACCCCACACTTTGGCCAACCATCTGATTTATTAAAATATGAATATCGATCTAATATCAATATTCAACTGTGACGGACAAAATACTCTCTAACAGTTAAAGTTAGAAAGTGTATGTTTATTGCGACGCCGGGCAGCGCGTGGGATAGCTCCATAATGCGCACTGCAAAGATCACAGATAATTACAAAGCCTTTTATTTACAAAAATGTTGAATACACAAAATACAAATGCATATTCATACCCCTGTCACTTCCTCTTCTCCGCTTCGTATGCTAATTGACAAAAAGGCTATTAAGCATGCGTAGTTTTTTCCCTGAAATGGGTCGGTGGTCCTTTTGTGAGGAGTGGTCACCAAAAGGAGGAAGTAAAACGAGTCTTCCTCGTTCTAAACTTTCAACCTTTTCAATGCAGATGTGATTGATGGATGGTAGAACTCCCTGTTTCCTGTTTTCCAGGACTATTTCAGTGGGTTTCTGGAAACAGGAGGTCTGGTGTTGTATTGATTAGTTTCTCTGTTTGACATGCAATGAGTTATTAAATCTGGGGTAGCTTATCTTAAATCCGGTTTCTTTTAACCATCCTCTAACTTTTAACTGATTTCAGCAAAGCTTATGTATTCATTTCAGCTAAATCAACAACATCTACTGTTAACTGTAACCTTAGCTTTTCTCAAAGCTTCAAAATTAGTGTCTCACATCTTCTACTGGGGTACTTTCCCCTCCTTGTGCTGCCTCCCCAGCCACGGTCCCCCAGGGACACCAGCCCGGAGCCTGCTCTAAGCGGCCTCCGTTTTGAATTCAGTCGCGGGCTGCCAGGAGAACTGCACCGAGCGCGGCCACGGGACAGCGCGGCCACGGGACAGCGGGGCCACGGGACAGCGCGGCCTCGCAGGGCGGGCTGGGGGCCACGGTTCTGTGCGGGGCGGCGAGACGGGAGCTCGGTGTGACTCGGGCCCAGCCCCGGCCGAGGCCCCTCCGCCGGCAGGGCCGCGCCCCGGGGCGGTGCTGGGGCGGTGCGGGCCCAATGGCGGCCGGGGACGCTGCTTGAGGGGCGTGGCCAGCCCGTGGCCAGCCCGTGGCCAGCCCGTGGCCAGCCCGTGGCCAGCCCGTGGCCAGCCCGTGGCCAGCCCGTGGCCAGCCCGTGGCCAGCCCGTGGCCAGCCCGTGGCCAGCCCGTGGCCAGCCCGTGGCCAGCCCGTGGCGGCAGGGCCGCGCCGGGGGCACCCATTAAACGCCGCGGGGGCGGCTGTGGCGGGAGGCGGCGATGGCGCTGACGCTGACGGCGGGGAGGCGGCGGCAGGACCTGGACAACGTGAGCGCGGCGGGCGGGAGCGGGGCTGTGGCCGCGGGGACCCCGCCCGGGTGAGCGTCCGAGCCGCCGTTGAGGGTGGGCGCCGCCGGGCGAGCGCCTCGTGTTCCGTGCCGTCTCTTCCTTCCTCCTCTTCCTGGCTGTTTTCCGTCCTGGGCGCCCGAGGCTTTATCTGCTTCTTCCGGGAGCGCCGCCGGCCGAGGCGCCTCCCCAGCGGCCCTCTCCGAAGCGAGGAGGCCGCCAGGCCCCTCGCTCCCCGCGCTGCCCCTCCTCAGCCGGACTTGAAATATCCCCAAGGCATGTGGACCTGGGCTTGTTTTTAATCGAGATTATTAGCCTGTAATCGGGGCTGCTCGTGTGGCTCCTTCAGGTTTTCTGGGTTATTTTTCCACAGGCGGGTCCTGTCTGTGCCATCTCTGGATTATGTGCTGTTCGCTGGCATGAGAACGGCGTTTTTGTCTTTGTTTGAATGTTTCTCCCCGCCCCAGCTGGAAGCCTGCGTGGGCAAGGCTTGCTGGCTGTGGCTTGTTCCTGCCTGCCCTCCCCCTTCTGGCGATGAGCTGCTGTGGAAGCAGTCACATGCTGGAAGTGGATCAGGGAGCCAAGAGCTTTAACCTGTGCTCAGCAACAGTGCCAAGCAAGTCTGGATTTAAGGCATTTTGGCTTTTGACAGCTGTGGTTTTGGCTCACCTTAATGAAATGAAGCCAATGTTTGCTCCAGTTAGGAAGGACACTTACTGGATTTTCTTTTTGTCAGATTGACTGCATGGGATCATCATATCCCATACTTCTCCTCCTCTCCATGTTGTCTCTAATAAAATCTATTTGAAGAGATTATGTCATCTAGTGCTTCCTAATACTAGCTGTATTTTAGGATGCAAAGATGGACTGTAGCCAGTCTTGTGAGAAAGTAGCATGATAAAACCTCTGATAAAGCTTTATCTGTGAAGGAGTGCCCTGATCCCTCATGGTATTGCAGAAAGGGTGAATCGTTTGTTCCCATGAGACAGAGGATATTGTCCTAAGGAGAATTGCTGTATTTGTGGGAGATGAGCTGTTAACCCCGCTATTGATTCTGTGATCACAGAATGGTTTGAAGGTTCTTTAAAGATCTGTTTCCAACCCCCCCTGCCATGGGCAGGAACACTTTCCACTAGACCAGCTAGCTCAAAACCCCAGCCAACTTGGCCTTGAACACTTCCAGGAATGGGGCATCTGTAGCTTCACTGGGCAACCTATTCGAGTGTCTCTCCACCTGCATAGTAATGTATTTTTTACTGATGTGTAATCTAAAGAATAAGGCAAGATGCCTTAGCTGCTGGAGTGTTGGTCCTTGCTTTCAGAGCTTAAAATTACACCTGGCCTGTGAAAACAGGCAAAGGAGGGAGAGAGGGCATCTTTGCTATCAAGCTTCTGAATTTTGTATCAGTGCCATAAGACGAGTGCCATTTGTAAACATTTAGGTGTGCAGTAAAAGGTCATCTTACCAGGCAGGTATTTCAGTAAGGGTCATTTACAGTCGAAGACTGTGTTAGTGTAGGAAAACATATAACCACATGAAGGCGATCATATGCAGTTCTTTATTTGAGCGCGCGGGACACAAGGGGCATGGAATGCCCAAATCTTGTGCCCAAGAATGCAGAGTTGATTTGTGATTTTTATAGTTTTAAGTTATACATATGTTAACTAACCTCCACCCCTAGATACTGATTCTCCTATTTCTTAGTTACTGTCTTAAATCATACCTATGCTTTACCCTGAGTTATATTTGATTTGGTTAAAACAAAGCTTCTCAATTATCTCCTGGGCTGGAGTCACACTTGATTCAATTAAAACAATAGTATGAAGCTGGTTGCAGAAAGCTGACACGCGTTCCAAGGCCAGGCTGCGTCAAGTTAAAGTTGTACGTCTTCTACCTTCCCCCCACCACCCACAGTTAGCTTAAACAGAAATTATTATTTTTTAACTCTCCACTATCAACTGGGCTAATTAAAAGATATCAAATATCTGAGGGTGTTTATCCTTCCTGGAGCTTCAGTCCGATCCCAGCTGCCGTAGGTGTTCCTGGATAGAGGGTACCACTAAGTACCTCCTGTCCAAGTACCTCAGGCGAAGCTCCCAGGCACAGAAAATTCGTAGCAGCTCAGCTATCAGTGATTTCAGCTCTTTGCCGTATCTGCTCTTAGTGATTTGCAGCTCATAAGCTTGCTAAGTGCCTCGGCAGACACAGGGAGAGAGAGAAGTGATGTATGAAGTTCCACAGATGAGTCTTTATTGGCATCCTCTGCGAAGGATTTCAGGGACAGCTCTTCTACTGAACTGGGCAAAAGTGGGGTTTTTATAGGGTACCAAGGTTTTGAGAAATGGTCCAATGGTATGAGTCGGGGTAGAAAGTGACCTATTGTCTTACATAGAGATAAGAGAGGGTTTGAGAGCAGGAGAGGGGTTATTTGGTCCAGTCACCATGACTAGGCATTTCTTTGCCTTTAGGCAACTGACCACCAGAGAGGCTTCTCAGGCCTCATGGCTGCAACAAGGGTGGTCTGTTCACACTCTTCTGTGGTAGGGCAAGTGTAGAGTTCACGGTTCTAAAATAAAACTGGTTGTTGACTGAAATAACCCTTGATGACTATTTCCTTCACTGTAGGCAGTTGTCTGCAGGTGAAATAACACTGGGGAGACAATCTACATTGTCCTCATTGATGTGAAGTATAAACCTAGACCCAACCCCTCTCTTCCTGTGCTGGTGTCTGGAATGGCATGCCTTATTTGTCTTGAGGCTTATGCTGCTTTCTCTCATGGCAAAGAGAAGTCCTCAGTTTATAAAACAGTAAATGGCCTGGTGAACCCTGGCATGTCTGAATAGTCGGAAGTCTGGAGTGGGATGGGGTCTGCCCTTGTCTTGTTGTTCTGGGCTGTGGTTGGTATCACGAAGGAGAAGAGCAGTCAAACCTTGAGTGGAAATCTTGAGTTGCTTTATCTTCTGAGGCAAGGGATGTAACAGAATGCTAAGAGAGAAAATGTAGCAGTTTTGGTCATCATAGTGCCTGTGTATGTTCTACTTAATCTGTATTAAATGACCTTGTCCTGGCCTGAAAGGAGCAGGGATGCACAGCTGTGGGGCAAGTTCCTTGTCAAAGGTTTTTCCCTTCACCCATACTTAGTTTTATCTTCTACTTAGTGAGAGACACTACATTTGAGCTGAATGTGAAGTCCAAGACCTAATACTTGGCTCCAACATGATTAGGGCATGCTGCCTTCTCTCTAGTGTTGGCAGAGATTGTCTTGCTCAGCACTTGGTAGCATCTTCTTCGCTCTGTGAACTGCTGTTTCTTTCCTGCCTGAGTTCAGCTCTAGTTACTGCTACAGCTGTTTTGACATGTCAGCAGTATCAGAGGCTGAATACCCAAAATTGTTAGTTACACTGCAGCTTTGTTGTTGCTTCCAACTGTAATTGGACAAAAATAAGAGCAACAAAGAGTTTTGCAGTACCTGTAAAAAGCATGTGAGAGAGACTTTGTCACTTTTTCCCATAAAAATACTGATGCTTCTGACATCTCTCAGGGTTGAAGCTCAGATACTTGTAATACGTTTTAAAGACTGAAGTTCCTGAAGGCTCAGTGTGGTACTACGAAGTAGATTAGTGTTGTATTCATCAGAGACTGAGTTATCTCATAAAGATATGATGAGAGTTTACCTAGAGTTTAAGAACTTTCTCAAGATACTAACCCAGTGGGGTTTTTCCCCCCTCAAGGCTTGATTTGCTAACAGAAAATTCCTAAACCTTTGTACTTTACTTTTAGAGCTTACCTGTTGCTGTTGTTTGCCCTCTCCTGTTCCAGAGTTCCTTGGAAATAACACAGAGTTTGGAAGATGATCCTCTACTGGATGCACCACTCATTTCATCTCATACATTGCATTCCCAGCTGAGGCCAAGATTTCATGCTATCCCAGCAGTTCTCCTTGCCAATTTCCTGTTGCTAATACATGTAAGTTTAAGAACCATGATTTCCCTAAGAAAATTTGCTAGCTCTCTTCTGAATCCTTCAGAATCTACTGTTCATGTGACAGAGTTCTGATGATATGAATTGCATATTCTGGCTGTCCTTTCAAACCAATGAGGTCCCCTTTGCCAATAAATCCTGATGGTGTATACGCTATCAAATACTTGCTGCCTTCTCATTCTGGTTGTTGGCGCTGTGACGCATCTTGTTAGGAGGAAGAGTATTTTAAATAGTAGTTCTTCTGTGCTGTTGGAAATGTGCTTTTAAAATAATATTATTGCCATGGAAGTGCTATACTAGTTACAGAGGCCTGAGGTAATTTTGGTGCTGTGCATTCTGAGAGCAAGCCTAATTTCAGAGAGAAGGTAACTAAACAAGTAAAACTGGACATGCTTAGGGGGTGTTGCATGGTAGTGGATGGAGAGAGAAATTAATCCAAATGTTACTTCCTGCTCTCACTTCTGGAGGTTAAGAACAAGAAGGACAAATACTGAACAATATCTAGGCATTTATGGGAACTGGTAGACAGAAGCAGAGAGTCCTGCCTAGTAATGAGTTTTTCCTTGATAAGCTGAAGAAGCTTCTTGTTGCTTTTATGTGGCAACCAGATATGAAGAAGGAGGGCTGAAGAGCTCTAAGATCTGACTGAAATGACACTTTCATGTTGTTTAGGGACATGGGTTAGTTGTGGACATGATAGTGTTAAGTGAAGGATGGACTTAGTGATCTTAAGGATCTTTTCCAACCTAGATTCTATGATTCTGTAGTACCAGTGACATGAGCTGTTTTAGAGCTTCATTTGATCTCAAACAAAAAATGCAGTGCCCAGTGCTCTTGAACACATGCTCTTTGCCAGGGCTTTAAAAGCACATACCAACCTCTAAGGTCTTTCTTTGGGCAGCTGCATAAAGTTGTTCAATGTGCTTTAGCCTTCTAACTTCAGGAGTAGGTGTTTTGTGGGCCTTGTAGTAGTATCAAGAAATGCCCTTCTGGCTGTCAAGTAGACTTAAGAGCTCTGCTGTTCTGCTGAGTAGGCTCCCAAATTTCCCAATGGAAACCGTGTATCCAGCCTTATTTCCTTCCCCTACCAGAAGAACTCTGTGCCATTCCCTTACAGAAGGCACTTGAAGTCTGCTATTGCTAATAGAGCAGTGACTATTTTTCTGCCAAGCCTTGGGACTTTGCTATCTACTATCATAACTGATGCAGCCAAATGTCAGTCACCCAGATCCTAGAAAACTGCTGCCTATTCTCCTCCCACCATTTCTTCTCTCCTGCAAATGGAGAGAAGTGTGGGTAGGTGAAATGGGAAAACTTTTGTGGCATCTGCCAGCACACGTTTTCATGGGTTGTCTCGTTGCTATTGCTGAACCTGCTTCTAGTGACCAGTTGGTCCTTGGAGCAAAATGGAGAAGTATCCTTTTCTGTTGGCAAAGCAGCATTATAATTGCTACCTTGAGTGGCACTGTCTCTCTCACTGAAAAGATAGTGTGGAAAACAAGCTCATTGGATTTCCTTCCCTTGTGCTTCTGCAAATGTGCATTAATCTTGTGGAATGTGGAGAGAGGCCAGGTTAGCTTCTGATGCACAGCCTGCCAAAGGGGTAAATGTCCTGGAGAAGTTAAGCCATCATAGTATTATGCAGTAGAGCTGTAATGCATCTCTAAAGCCATTTGTAGCTTGGAGTATTTCTTCTCCACTTCCATGTGCCAAGAAATGGAGTTAGGTAGCAAAACAGCTGCTGTGGTGCAGCTGCCAAGTTACATGCAATTCTGGAAAGTGGGTATGCTGGACTGTGGTGGGACTGGGTTTTTGAGTGCCTTTCCTTTTGCCAAGCCTTGCTTTTCTGAAGGCTTCCCATCAGGAGGCTGGAGAGCAATGTGAAGTGTACAGGCTAGAAATAATTTCTTTATATTAATCCTGTCTTTCCTTAATCCTCTCAGTGTGTGCATATACACAAAATGGAACTTAAATACTACTCTTTATAAGAATGACTTTTTGTATATAAAAATATGTGGGGGGTGAAACAGCTATTATGCAACCGCCCAACAATGCAAGAAAAACATATTTAATAAATACCACTCTAAATGCCAGCTTCCTGTTTCCTCTTGTATACACTGCTGTAGTAGTTTAGTAGAAATGCAATGCTAGGTCATTCCTGCTTGCGTCAGTTTAATATAGCCATTTTCTGTACTGAAATGCGTTCCTAACACCTGGAAGGAGTAGAATTAATTGTATCACTATTGTAAAATGGCAAACCAAACAGTAAACAGATCAAATAAATAGTTGAATTATTCTTAGCTTTGTAAGAAAGAGGTGGTAAAATAATAGATTAAAAAAAATTATAAACTTTCCTCTGATATCACTACTTAATCTAGCAACTTAACCTATCTCAAGACAATATGGTATTTAATTTGTATTTGAAGTTATGGTTTTATGGGTAATGTGGGGTACACTCCTATTTTGGTTTGGGTTTCTTTCCCTCCACCTTCTATCCTATCTGTCCTCTCTAATGTCTTTTTTAGGTATTGACAATTGTTTGAAAATTATTCCCCTTTCTTGCTCTCTCCCCAATTACCTAACTCTGGTCACAACCAGAGCAAGCTAAGGGCAGTTTGTCTCAAGATTTATTAAGTGGGTCTGAAAAGTTAATTTCTGTAAAGAAATTAATTCTGTGTTGCTTGAGAAAGTACAAAAATAGGGAATATAAATTCAAGAGGGTGGAAAGGGGATGGTGGGATCTTAAATACTTAAATACTCATAGAACTAAGTATGGAAACAAAGGCAGCAAATGAAAATTGGGTACTTTCTTCTGTCTTCAGTTGTGATGTGGTGTTTCTGTCAGTTATGACGTGCAGAACACCTGACACCTTTTTTTTAAGCTAAGTGTATTAGAACTCATTTGTAGACTTAAAACTAATTGATTTTTTAATGTTTTGTGTATTAGTAGCTCTCCATTTATTTCTGTTTTGATGGGAGTTGTATTTCTTTACAGTTCTGTTTTAAAAATATTCCTGTTCTGTAGAATGAACTAGCATGAGGAACTATAATATTGTTCTTGTTCACTGAACACAGTAGAGAAAATATTTTCTGTGACAAAACTCTGTAAATATTATGAAAGCCCTGTGTGTATACATATACCACAGGTAATATGCAATATACCACAGGTAATATGCAATATACCACAGGTAATTGCTTTCTAATTGGCCAAAAGATTGCTGATGCTCACTGCGGATGCTGAAAATTTGGAGGGGAGTCTAGAAGACAGGAAGTTATGGCATAATGGCAGTAGTCTGAAAGGATAAGTAAATATACAATCTGACTATATATGCAATCTGACTGACAATCTGTCTGTTTTTTCTGACAAAATTAATAAGGTAACATGGAAATTCTGATGGTAAATATACTAAAGAATGATTACCAATTGGCAAAGATGCCTACCTAGTGTTAATAATTCCCTTTAAGTTACTATGATGATTCACTTTTCTAATGTCAACCTGGAGATGGTCTTTAGTGGCTGTAGGAAAGCATTGATTTTCACTTAGGAAATGTCAATTTAAGGAAACATAGACTGTACCATTAAGATAAGAGCCTGTTCCACAGAGCAGCATTAAGTGTAATTGAATGAGTTTTAAAAGATGTGATTTCTCTTTTATAGGAGCATAAATCAAGTTTTCCTTAAAGTAAAAAGGCATAGTAAGGAGGGTCCAGAAATGAAATAAATTCACTATGAAGACTCGAGGAATGGTGAAATTGATTTAGTAGAAATTCTGGGAAGGGTCACAATTACCAGTTCTATTCTGCTGGAGACTGGTTACCTTCCTGGAAGTCTGTCTTACTACTTAGCAATTTCAGTCATCTCTGTGTTCCCAGAGTGACATGTAGTGGTTGTAGCAAGTATCTAATATTTTAAATGTTACCTCAACTCTAATAAAATCAATTCAGAAAGTAATGCATAATGAATTAACTACATAATCCTGGTTTTGTGTTTCAGGTTCTTTTTCATATATATAGATAAATGTTGACTAATGATTTTTCTCTCTTCCTTTCTCTTCCAGGTTGCTTTTGTTGTTCTAGTATTTTTAGCAGCTATGTTTTGTTCTTACCCCAATCCAAACCAAGATAAGTGCCCTGGAAACTACACTCACCCACTTAAAGTGCAGACTGTCATAATAATTGCAAAAGTAGTTCTGTGGGTTCTGCATGTCCTTTTTGAACGATATGTCCAGCACCACCACAGCAGAGTTAGAAGAAGAGGTTACTTCTCCATATACCGATCAACAAGGCATCTGAAAAGGCTTCCACTGCTGATACATGCCACAGGTGAAGTCAACTTGGGTTTTTTCCATCTAAAGCTTTAAACTGTGACACAGTAAAAGACTGAGCACTTTATATATAATTGTGTATTATAAATTATGAACTTTTACAAACCTGCCTGTGAGCACTTAAAAATTATACTTTAGTCAGATGAACCTCTGTACTGATCTTTCTGGTCTGCCAGATGCAGGTTGTAAGGAACTGTTTGTAGTGCAAAAATGCTCACAACTGTGAGGCTGAGTAAAACATTCAGTTGTTAGCATTTTTTCAGCCATGAAATATTCAGTCAGCAAGGTCTGTGTTTGACTGCTAGTGATCTTGATTTGCATATTCATTTGTCTGGTTGGATATGTAGTAACACTGCTAGTCCTTCCAGGAAATATGCTGCTCTTCTCCTTTCAAGCTCAGCAATCCACATAGAAACAGATGAATTGCTTGTTGCCCAACAGCTGTCTGAATTCAGTGAAATAACCAATTTTCTGACCTTTGCTGAGGATCTATAACTTTCAACTCTGTATCTGACTGCATTTTTCTACTTTCTGTGGGCAAAAGTTGGTTAATAGGAGTGATTTAACTGTATTTTAAGTTACATCTCTGGCAAGTTTAGCTGTAAAGGGTTGGTGCAATTAACTGGTGAAGCTTTTCTACAAACCACTTTCAAATCTGAAATCCATCTAATTTAAGGGGATTTTCCCCACAAATAGCAGTGGAAAAGGGCAGAGCTATGGCTTTTGCAGTACTTTTGCCTCTTATAATCCCTCCTCCCTCCTGGAGCAGATCTTTTTTTCACCAGAATTAATAAGTGAAATGGTCCCGTTCTATATAAAAACCTAGCTTTCTTTCCACACAGTCCCTAAAAGAGCTAGTCAGCTTGATAAATGCGCAACACTTCAGGCTCTGGCCACTTAATAGAGCTCTGAAGATGTAGTAGTGTTTGGAGTGCAGTGACAAAAGCTGGCTACAGGAGGCTTAATGATGCAAAGGATTGTTTCTGTCTGTTGCAGTATAATCAGCAATACTGAGCCGTGCTTTCAGTCTTAGATAGAGTCCACTTCTCCCCTACTAGACAAAGTCTGGGCATTTGTGAATGTTCAGATGCAGTCAGGTGTGTGCTGTAGAATTTTAATCATCTGTTGTTCAGAAGGTAGTCTTCCATTACTGCAAGCTTCCTGCCATGCTAATGACTCCTGATAATATTTCCTTCACTAGACTGACACAGTAGGAAAGAGAGCTGCACAGGTCCTAGCTACATTAGTGGTCTTGATAAACTTAGTTCTTTATCCAGACACTACTTATAACACTTTTATGTCAAGGAAGAGAACTCTTCACGCTCGGTATCAGAAAAGATTTTTAGGCCAGTAACTCAGTATTTTTTCTCCTTGGCTAATTGTACTCATTTCAATTAAACTTTCAGTAATGTTCAAGTGTTAAGATAATAGTTGGGCAAGTGGAAGCCTATGCAAGTAAGCTTTGAAAGGAAGGTGTTTAGTTTGTTGTGGTTGTTTTTTGGTTTTGGTTTTTTTTTTTTTTCTCTGTTAGCCTCATTTAAATATATTTTAAATCTGCTGGAAGGTAAATACTCCTTCATTTTCAGCTGACTCATGTGATCACTTAGGAATTGAAAAAATGGGTAGCATCAACAAAGCCAGAACCTGTTTAAGCCCATGTACATATTTTAGGTATTTCTAATGTGTTTCTTCCACTCTTGTTTTTTAAGTCAGAAGAATCTATAAGAAAACTCATAATTGTCTACCATTACAGGCATATACTGAAACAAAACCTCATTTTGCTACCAGCAGGTATAAGCTTGCATGTTAAGGAAATGAGCTGAAGGGGCAAGTATGGTATGAAATGGAAAAGCATTACTGAAGTGTTGCAGCCTAATGCAGATATGGGGAATGAGAAAGTATTAATTTATTTTTAGTAGCTAATAAAATTAGTAAATCTGTAAAATATAACATTTGTTTTCTAGGTAATACAGCCCTGCTCTTGATTCTGTCAGTGCAGCATTCCTTTCCTGATCACAGCAAAGTGTACCTGTATCTTATCCTGGGAGTCCTGAGCCTGGAGATGATTAGTTCCCTGACATGCTTAGTGATTTACACAGGTGAGAGAGGCAAGCTTTGCCTTCTTGTGTGACATTCATTATAACTGGTACTCAACTCTTTTGTTTGCCCTCACAGTAGTTCACTTGGCATACCCCAAGGAGTTTAACTACCATTATAAATACAAAACGATTCTGTGCTTGTAGAAGAACTAAGGCAAATCCAAAACAAATTGGGAAAGGTTGTCAGGCTTGATTTGGTTCCAAGGGCTGCTAAATGAAAGCTCCTTGTTATCTCAAAACTGTTAATCCAGTGAAGTGGCAATAAATGTCTATTTGTTTCAAAAAGTGTCCCAGGAACAGGTTTGCCTGTTTATCAGTGTTTCTCAGATGCATGCATCGCAAGCTGTGAAGCAGTAAGAGCTGGCTGGCTTAGTCAGACCTGCCTCTGGGATTTACATGTGGGGTTTGCCTACCTGATTGTGTGATTGTGCCTTATCCAGACTCTTCCTCTTTCCCTGGTACCACCCCAAAGGCTTCAGTTTCTCTTTGACACTAAAATGGAAGATTCCTTCTAATGAATATTTAAGAGATGCATGGGTTTTGGAATCTGTTATCATATCAAACCCAGTAGTGCTTTATAAAACTGTGAGGCTTTGCTATCACTGTTGGTTTGTAAGGTTGTCTGCTTTAGGTTTGGTGTAACTTAAGAAGACTTGATAAAACACTTGCCTTTAAACTTCACAAAACTATCTAAAATGTTGATAAATAAATGCTTCAAAGAAAGCTTTGGTGTGTTCATAGTAATGTGATGGCACACAGAGAAGTACTGCCAAGTAGTTTGTTCATCTAGGAGATGAAACCTATTCTTGACTCTCCTACAACAGCATCAAAAATGCACCAAGAAATAAGGTCCCAGCCCTAAACTGTGTCTTTGTCTTACAATGTGCAGAAGCCTGAATGCTGCAGGCTTGTCAGGCTTTCCCCTCAATGGCCCAGCATGGCTCAAGTAGACTGACTGTCCTCTGGAAGAATAAAGGCAGTGATGAGGGAATGCAATCATGGCAGTCCTAGAAAACTATTCCAAGAATGCTGGAGATCATCCCTTCTTTGCATACGCATACTTACTTTCCTGGGAAACTCGGGAAATAAGAGATAAATTGTACAACTTTAATAGAATGTCAGGAATTCCAGAGAAATGCTATTTCTAGCCCTTAGGCCTGCTGGAGCTCAAAGAGCTACATTGTGTGACTCTTACCTTGACCAAAAAGGATAAGTGCAAGAAAGATGACCTGCATAGTAGTAAGGTCTGAACCTGTACTTCTGTAAGAACTCTTAAACTGTTTTTCTGCTTATTTGTCACCAAAAGGGTATTGTTTCCTGACTTGTATTATGCCAATTCCTATGACCTTCAGATTCATTGACCAATATGTACAAGGAAGTTGTGGGGTGCAGTGTTGTGCTTTCTAGCTCAAAGAGGCTTAAAGAAGGGTCTAGTGAATCCTGGAACAAAGGGGAAGAGTTGCATTGCTAGGAAAGAGTCAGGCAATGTGTTCTACCAACAACTACCTTATCTGCTGAGCAGCCTCAAGTCAATGTAAAATTCATTCTCTATAGCTTGGTGTACAAAATTAAGGTTAGTTTTTATGTGACTTTACACCTGCTGCAAGATGAGGAAGACTTCCAGTCACCCTAGGTTGCGTTTTCCAGTGGGTAGTGTAATTTTGTTTTCTTGTTTTCCATCCTAATGCTTGTTGAGGTAAGCTGAGAGACTGCTTGCATGTCTGTGTTATCTGTAGTGGTGGGTTTTAAGGTTTTTCAGCATTTTAATATCAAATTAAGGCTGTACTGAGGCAAAACAAATGTATTTGGCCGATTTTGAAAATACCCTGAGAATCTCTAGTAATAATGATGTCCAGATGAGTTTTTTCTCTCAGACAGAGCAGAGTATGTGACTGGGTGGAAACATGAAGCTTCTTTAATGGGATAGTTTTAAGGGCAGCCCTCTGCTGAGGTTTAGAATTCCCCTCTTCAAGGCAAGCACTTAGCAGATACTGCTAAGATAGTATCAGCTGAGCAACAATGGGGAGACTAAGGTAAATTTACACTAAAACTACTGGCCCACCCTTTTTTGTATTAGCATGTTACTCCTAATTTTGGAGAGAAGGCAGCACCACTTTACATAGTGTTTCTTCACAGTGAAATAATTATTTAACTATTAGAATGAGACATAAATGCTTAACTGTAGAAGGTTCATGTACCTGACATAATTTCTGTTAAATAATTCTGTCTCACAAATCAGGAATACCTAACTGTAATTCTAGATACTTCCTCTTGCTTGTTGGAGCTGTTTATGAATTGTATGACAGATAATGTCCTGTGAAGGACTACTGCCTTCCTTAAAATTATCTCCATGCAGCGGTGTGTGTATATAGCTGTAGGATGCAGAGGCAGAGATTCAGAAATCTACAAGCAATTGCTGTGATTGACCTATAATAGTCTTGACATATATAAATTGTTCAAATGAGGTAAAAGTGCGTGGAATGAAGTATGATACAGACAGCTCTAAATGTCAGCTTACTATTGTAAGTTTTTTACTGCTAGGATAGGGAGTAAAGCTTTGAAAGACTTACTAAATATATGTATTTAATTACTTTCTCACATACTTCTAATATAACTTGAATAAAAGACCAACATTCCCACAAACAACACATGTTGAGAATTCCAGATCCATTGCTTTGTGGTTTTATTTGTAGAGAAACACCATCATAGAAATAACTAACCTTTGAGCCTAACTTGTAGTTAACCTCTGGAGGGTCTTAGCATTGTTTTAGCAGGGTGGCCTGTAATAAACTCCATCACAGTACTGACTTGTAAGGACACTCCTTCTCTGTTGCAGTACTGTGGATTTCTCACAGAGCTGTACTGTAATGTTTTTTGTGGCATTAGATGTATTGTTTCACAAGCAGCCCTAACTGCAGAGTCCTGAATGCATACTCTGGATATTTTGATATTTTCTCTGAATCAGGATCTGACATTTAATGGCTTTAAATATTTTCAGCTTCCTTTTTGAAATAATGCAGAGGGTGCCTACAACTTTTCCCACCCATCCCCATTCTACATCTGTTAAATTTAGCCTGAATCTTTATTCACAGGTGCCCAGGGATGACTTCTGGGTTTGATAGCCAAGACTGCTAGGTTCACAATGGCTTTCTGTAGCAAGTCTGCCCTAGTCTGAGCAGGCAAACAAGCTGATGTTTCACTGCAGCTGGTCTAGTTAAACTAGTACTTATTGAAGAGCTTGAGCTAGAAGTTCGGAACCAGCTACCAGTACAAATTTTAAAAAATTCTTACAATGTTTTTTATGGCATGTTGCTTAGTTTTGCCTGAACTTGGAGACTGGATCTTGAAACCCTGTAAAAGGTAACTTAGGTTTCACCCTCTCTTAGGTGGCAGATTAAACTTAGCAGATGTTAAGCCGTATGTTCAAGCTTCCCCATGCAGGTCTTTTAAGCAGCAGGACTGAGGGGAATAGAAGTGAACCAGCGAATAAATCAATTTGCCAAACTATCACTGACTTATAATCAAAGCAATTACAGATTTTTATAACTTGGACGCTGTTGTTAAAGCTTTTTTTTCCCCCACTTTCCAACTGATTTTTAAGCTTTCTTGCAGTGAAAATAAGCAACTTCAATCATGCCAAGCCAAGACCTGACATAACTGAAGAAGAAAAGATGTATGCCTACCCTAGTCACATTATCTCAGAAGTTGGATTCGGGTAAGAACCCTGTATTCATTTTGTGCTGTGTTCGGCCATGGTATATTGGTAACATGAATGGAATTGCATCATTTCCTGTAGACTTGCATGCAACCTTAAACCTGTCAGCTAAACCAGAGGTGGAAATAACAGCTCTGAAGGAGCTATGCATAAGCCTCCCATTTTAGATGCATAGATGAGATGCAGCAGTCTTGTACTTTCTCCATAGTAAAGGATGATTTACTGTGATACAGAAATCCTCAATATAAGGATGGAGGTGATTTATGGCTGGTTATGTGAGTCTTTAATATAAATAACTGTGCTTAATCTGGTTTTGTTAATTTTATATGGGGTTTGAGAAAAGATAGAGTTGTCTTACACTGTTACTTAAAGTAGGCCTACAGAAGCCTAGCTGCTTCAGCTAGTTTTTTCAGGGAAGGAAATATATTGTGGGCAGTTGATAGACAAAGAAGAAAATTTAGTAGCTCTGTTCTGTGCCAGCAGTTGGACATGAAATTCTAGCAATGGATTTGGAATGCATTTTGAGTTTGGGAAGGAGCTTTTAAGGTGTGGAGGGCACTTAAGGAGTAAGGAAGGTCTCAGTGAGAGTAGAAGTTGTCCAACAGTAACTGAAACTGTCCCAGACACTGAGACATATTTTTCGTTTGTTCTTTGTGTACCTGCCAATTGCTCAAACATTTTCCAGTTGCTGAAATCAGTCTGGTATGATTTAATAAAAACTAGTAATTGAAAGTAACATGGATTTCTGTATAAGAATTGAGATTTTCTAATATACTATGACTTGCTTCTATACGTGCTGCCTTCATGAAAGGTTGACTAATGAAAGATGACTAATACTTTGGGACTTCCCCTGGTATCACAAATGCAGCATGCACATGCTTTTATGGAACTTGGAAGTAGATGTCCAGGATACAGGAAGGATTTAGAGTTGTCTTGAATTTTGATACCATGTCTGACTTCCATTTTGATATAAAAACCGTGGTGACTGCATGGTGGACCTCATTTCTTTCTCATTCATCTTCTCTGAGAAATTCTCAAATGCCCAGGGAATGTGTCTGCAACAATGACCAGCTGAGGAAAAGACTGCTTATTTTTGATTAAAGAGTGCAAACTTCCTGTGAGAACTGATTGCAAAACCATTGTTTTAATTTAGCTCTATACAACTCTGACTCTCTTTCCCTTGGGAGTTAACATCTATTGAAAAGTGAATCCTGTCAGCCCTTCAGTTGACCTTGTTATAAGAATGTTTTTTGAATATCATGACCTCTGCAGCCTAAGCTACTGATCGGGAGCCTTAAGTTGGTAGTGCACGTTACTGGTTAAGGTTGCAAGTTTTCTGTTTACAAAACTTGTGTTCTTTACTTTTCTGTTTAGCTACAGTAGGTTTTTAATTGGACCTAAGCTTTTTTCCACTCAATATCCTTCTCAGCACTTTTTAAGAACTATGAAATGGGCAGTGTTCCTCTACAAAATGCTGTAAGGCTGAGGAACAACTTTCTCAGCACTAAGATGCTCACAAGTGTACTAAGAGGGCAAATTCCCAAGTCAGCTGAGAAGAAATAATATGTAAGGAAAGACTAGACTACACTCAGGCACTGGTACTTTATCTTGCTGTATTTTAAAAATTCCTAATTAAATTTGACAAAATTCTGTACTTTTTTCTTTTCCTCAATTAAGTGAGCTTTATTTAAATGTTGCAATGTTACTATTGGAGTTAAAATGAGAGGTATCTGAAAACTGGATATATTTTAAGGGGGGAGGGTAGTTGTACACAAGGTTGTATATTGGCGATTGATGAGAGACGGGAAGACTGATTCGGTGATCAGAATTCGATTTTACTCAGGTTTCCCAAAAGCTTATATACTATTTCAAACAGGTTAATAATTTTTACTACAATAATCAGGTTAAACATCACACAGAAAACTCATGCATTTTACAACAATTCTTTGCTTGCAGAAGTTGATTGAATCTTCTCTCTTCCCGTAAGCAGGTGTAATCCCATCTCCTGTAATTTTCACAGTTCTGTTTGTTCCTGCCATGGCATCTTGGTTATCAAACTAGCTATGCTAATCAAGTCTGTTTGACTCTCTGTCTTGTGTATTCCCATAGTTGTAGATCTGAAATAACACAACTTTTTGGTACTGATGCTGCCATGGCATGTGACAAATATTGCTGTATATAGTAGCATATAATGTATGCTACTCCAAGTTAATCAAGAGATGTCTGTCTTGAACAGCTTATGATCTTCCACAGCTGAACAATATTATGCCTGCTCAAATCAAGCTTCCTAATGTGTGTGGGAAAGGTTCCATGGTTCTTACTACAATTCCAGCATATTGTCTGTCTTGGTTTCTTAAACAGTAAGATCCTCACTCTGTCTACCAGGGAATATGTAACTCAGTTGTGTATGCATGGCATGAAGTTCAGCCAAACTTTCTCTTCCTACCTTCTCATGCAAAAGAGAGTTAGACATATAGGTGTTGTAGATTGCTCTTCCCTCAAAAATTAGTTGATCCCAGCAAAAGTGAAACTAAAGGAAACAACTGTTTAGGTATGTGTTGATTAGCTCTGACATTTCACATGTTATAAGGCTGTTGTCACTTACTGAAACCCATATTTACTTTTTTTACTTCAAGGGAAAATTCCAGTTTAGAAGAGATAGTTGAGAAGCAAGGAGATGTAATAGAGTATCTTCAGCGACACAATGCACTGCTCAGCAAGAGACTGTTGGTGTTAACATCTCAGCAAATCAAAACTTAACAGCATTTAGAAAACTGCTGCTGGAGCTCTGGAGGGGAACATGAAGTAATATAATATCCAGACTGATTTGTACAGATGTGACTCTTCAATCATCTTTCATGTTTTGAAATAGAAGTTGAGCTAGAAGGATAAGCCCTGCTTACACTATAAACCTATTACAACTGGACACTCTGGCTCTCTTCAAATCATCAGATCTGGAAAAAAGTTCTGCAGCTTCTAGGATTTTTAATTCTTCATAAATTGAAGTTGTACATGAGTTAATGGTTTAACTTTGCCCAGTTGTTGCTATTATTTTGTACTGCTGTGTAACCTTTAAGCTTCAGGCTACCAAAGTATTTTATATTTCTGGAATACAAATTTTTTCTCTAGCAAAATGACTTTCCAAGGGATGTATTGCAGTTTCTACTGCTGAAGCTGAGACGTGCTCTGTCACTGATTGCCTTTGCTTCCAGGGATAGAGGTGGTGTACTTCATTAGTCCAATACAGATACTTGTTTTCTAGATGTCTCCTTTTCTCCTTTGTCAGGTAAGTGGAGAAATTTGGCATCCAATTTAAGATTATAAAAAAGTGGTGAGTGCCCTAAAACTGTAAATTTTACATACAAGTTTGTGGTATAAAACCGTGCCATGATAAGCAATTGGTCAGAATTGTGGCTTTAAAACTCTTAAGAGTTTTATCCTTAAAACTGATTGTCAGGGCTGATGACTATACCATTACTAGGAGTTTGTGTTGATAACAAGACTCCTACTCTGCCAACTGAAGTAACAAAGCAAATATACTTGAGCATAAGCTTTTCCATTGATCTGATAACTAACTTGTGTTCAATGCTTTTAAGGAGGCTGTCAAAAATGCCTGTTGTATACATACTTGTTCTTCACTTTGGCCCTTTAAAAAAGTCAGCATCTCAATTCAAAAGCTGAAATGGTGTATGTGGGGAAGTAGAAAACAGCAGAAGACAGAAAGGTCTTTTAGAAGTTGAAGAAACAAGAATTCTTGGTTTTAATTTATGGTGAATTAAGGCTTGTGAAAGAAACATTTTGTTCTGGGTACTATTTTGTCTACCAATGTAGACAAAGAATTATTTTAGAAGCCAATACCTCTGTGGGGATAGGGTGATCACTAATCAGAACTGGGAAGAAGACTCTCAAGAGGAGTGGTCTTGTAGTTGAATAATTAATTCATCCTACTTTGGTGTTAGGGTACAACTTCAGAAGTACCTAGACAGTTTAGTGTGCAACAAATATGGGGTGTGTCTCATTCAAAGGAAAACAATAAATATTGGAGGTTTTGCTGCTATCCAACACTAGACTGTTCTCCTTAGCTGTTGTTTCTTGAAAATGCAGCCAGAATTTTATAGTATACATGTAAGGAATAAAGTTATTTATTTTTAGAACTCAGGTTTTGGTGTGATTGTGTATGTCAATTTATATGATTTCTATGCAAAGCAGTAAAATGTGACTGTGAAGTTCATGCACAATAAATGCAACCAAGGAAGAGTGTGAATTCTGTTATTTCCAAGCTCATGTACATCTGGTTCCAACAGGCAATCTGTGCAGATTTTTCTGTTATGCAGAAGTTCTCACAGCAGTGTTGGCACTTAAAACTAGCCAAACAAGGATAGCTGTGCACTTGTTTTGAAGCTTTAAGTTTAGTTTTATTCCCCTTTCTGGGTAATGTTTTTTTCCATCATGCTTCAGCCTTCCTCGGTTGTTGTTTAAAATTTTGGGGGGTCCCTGGGGGGTCCCCCGGGAGACCCCCGGGTCCTAGGGTCATGGGTGTTCCCGTGCTGGCAGGCAAAGAGACTCAGACGCCGGTGGGGTGCTGATGAGGTGAGGGTTTATTCACTGAGGGAGAGGGGAAGGGAAGGGGGGAAGGGGAAGGGGGAGAGGGAAGGGGAGCGTCCAGAGGCCTCCAGGGGAAGAGGGGCAAAGAGGGTGAGACCCCTTGCGTTTGCACTCTTAACACAGAGGTTCAAAGGGGCGCGGTAACATTCTCCAGCCAATCAGGTTACAAATACAGGATACTGCAGGGAGGGTACAGACTTGGGATAAACCATACATTTTCCAGGGGTGAGCCAGAGCAAACCATTTCCATAAAATGCAATTCCACATTCCTCTGCCACGTGTGTTCCTTTCCAGCACTGAGAAGGAGGCTGCATATTGTCGCAGAACAGCTTTCCTTTGTTTTGAGGTCATTACTCAAACCCTCCTCTTCTCCTCTCTGACTGCTCAAGGTAAACCCTGAATTAACCAGTAGTGTTGCTTCCTGTGGAACATGGTAGCTGGAAAGAAAAGCAAGTATGGCTCTCTGTGTGCACACCTGTACATCTTCTGTCCTTTAAATGTTACCGTTCCTAAGTACACAAGTGATAACAAATGATAACAACCACCCACCCCTTGCCCCAGTTTTATATCTTTATCATACTCCCAACTCTGTCTTGTTTTCTTAGTATCTTTAAGCTTTTCCTTTGGGTGGGGTGGAGGCTTTTCACATTTGTATGGGTTCATACCAGAAGCTGGTAATCTTTACTACTCACCCTGAACACCTGAACCTCTGGCCATGGTAGAGCTACAGTGAATTGTCAAGTAGGAGGTGCTGCTGTGTGTGGCAGCCCCAAGGCCCTTGTCTGCAGCAGATGGGCCAAGGCCAGCCTGGTTGGGAGGCAGAAGTACTCCCCAGCCCCAGGCTCCCTGTGCTGCCTGCCCCGGTGTGTGGCGTGGTGTTGCTGGGTTCTGTGGGCCCAGGCTCCTGCCTCCTCCTGGCCACCACCCTGCCCATGGCTGAGCTCAGTGCTCTGCAGAAGGTGACTGCAGGGCTGCTCAGGGGGGCTGTGTGCAATCAGCTGCTTGAAGAGTCATGTGAGAGGGGTGAATGGCTGCTGCTGTGCAAGGGAGATGAAGCTCAGCTGTAACCTTGCTGTGTCTGACATGCCAGAGTGCTAAACTGAACAATGAGTCCTAATGGTTCTGGTTCTGCTGTGTCCTGCTTGTCGGACACCTCTGTTGCTGCAGGTTGGGTGCTGGAGTGGCCAGTGCTGTCCATCCCATGTTGCAGCCTGGGTGTCTGTCCCTGCAGTGTCAGCAGCTGCTCATGGGCTGGACTGTACTGAAGTAAAATCCATGGTGTGCTGTGCATGCAGTAAGCACTGGAGCATTGGGTCCAAATTTCACGGGGTAAGAAAAAGGTACTGCATTGTGAGCACAGGGGTTTGTACGTGCTCTGCTGCAGAGTAGTGCTTTGCTAACCATCAACGCAGCCCTGATCTGGTAAGATGTGGCAAACCCACAAACCTGTTATCCTGAGCATCTGATGTGATACTCTATGTAACTACAGGTGCTGAAATGAATCGGTATTTGCAGGTCTTGGTAAGATCTGCTGGATTGCAGCTGGGGCAGCAAGAAGATAACGAAAGTGAAGGAATGTTTCCTAATATATGTTACAACTGTACCTTAAAATAAAAATTAAAATAATGTATTGTCATTTTAGCCCCTTTTTTATTATTCAGTGCTTCTCCAGTAGCTTTTTATTTCTGTAGAAAACCAATATATATGTTTTTTAGGTCTGAAAAAAGAAGTATTTTGTACCACCTGTGGAATATATTGGATTGCCTGAAAAATGTTCACATGTGCTAAATATTCTGTACACATGAAAGAAAAGATGTGATGATCTCTTGTGAATGTACATCTTACATGAGGGAAAACTCTCAGTCAGTATTTGTTTTGTCTTTCTGAATTACTCATAGTGGATGGTCTATATAAACACTTCAGTATTTCACTCCATGAGGGAAATCACTGATTGTAAAAGATCTTAACAGGATTTTCCTGCTTTAAGGTTCTACACTAACATGTAAGTAACTAATGTGGAGTTAAGCAGGCTTGCTGTACTGGAAGTGATTCTTAATGTAAAAAACAAGGTTGCAGCAAGGACCAGAGACTTGGACAGACAACAGTCTGAACAGGTAACTCGAGACGGAGAAGTAGCTTCAGCCTTGGAATGAGTTAGGCTTCTAGGCTTTCTTTCTAAAAGCCATGTTGCCCTGTTTGTGCTGTTGGAGTGTTTCCTGCTTTGCATGAATATTTTGCAGCTGATCACTAGCAAGAAAGAGAAAGGCCAGTAGTAGAGCAAGTAGTGAGAGATCAGTAGGCTAATTGTACTCCAAATAGTCAAACATTTGAAACTTAGTTGCCATACTGTTTGATTGGTGTCAATTTAAATTTTTTGTGACCCTTAGTAAAATTTGGCTTTGTGTAGACACTAAGATATTTACAGCATATGTGTGTGGCATAAGGAAAATATTTCCAGTCTTTATTCTCCTATAATTTCCTTTTTTCCATACTGGAAAGGGAAGAGGTGAATTGTTTATTATCCTTTGGGAACATGCTAAACTGCTGTTTCTCACTAAAGCCTTGAATTTACCTCTGTTTCCTGCTGACCTACTGTTACAGGACTTAATGAAACCTACTTTGAAATCAAGTTTTCATTTTTCCTATATTACAACTATGGACAAGACAAGAAGTTAATTCAATGTTTCAGAAACTCACGTTTTGCCTTCCAGAATTTGAGGTCTTAATCTATATTGGGATCAAGTCTTGTTAGATTGCATCCATGCAAACATCAATTCTGACTTTGAGTAGACAGCACTTTGTGCTTGTGCAAGCTGCCTTTAAGCATACACTGGTACATGCACAGGGAGAGCTGTCAGTTTGGCTGTTGCAGCACCATGTCCAAATGCTTCATGTTTATAGATGTGATCACATTGTTACCATGCAAAGCTGTTCTTACCATGAGCCTTGCATTATGCACAGCAAATAGAAACAGTTTTAACAAAGCCAAATGGAAATCTGACTTGAATCAGAATTTTGCATTTTTAGAAAGACAGAAAATGTCAGGAAATTATTTCCATGATTAATTATCACATATTTGTGTCAGAAATTAAGTAAAAAATTTTCAAACACTGATTCTATATGAATCTACAGGGAAAATAAGCAAGTTCTCATTTTTCTTAGATACATTGACTTTGACAGCTGAAGGATACAGACACTGAGGAGTGTACAAAATTTATTTCAAATAAGGTATTTGAAATGCATATATCTTTTTACAAAATATACAATTGATCAGCTAGTTGATAAACATATCTATCAAAGTTCACAATCAATGCCTTTTTCAAAGCAGATTTTATGGTATCAGAATACCTTCAAAGAACAGATATTTTGAGTAATTTTGTAGACTGACAGCGGGCTTCCTAGGGTGCTGTTTTATTTTTACTTCTGTGAAGGACCATGCATTTATAGCTTCCTGATAGATACACTATGTAATTTTTTTACAATTTTATAAAAGTTAATTGAATAATTGTGGTTATATAAAAGATCCAGTGCCACAATAGATCCATATACTTGTTCATAAGACATAACTGTTAAAAAGCTACTCTTCACCTTTCTTGCTTTCCCACACTCTTTAGCTAGAGTTATAAACAGAGATAGCCAAGGATACATGTCAAAGCCAAGTTAAATAAATAATTTTAAAAAATATATAAAAGTGGTAGAATGCCTCTTTGGGAAACTGCTTTTTCTTTCAAGACTCCAAAGGTTTACCTGCAGGACTGCTTGTTGGTTTGGATAAGTTTGACCATCTTTTTATGATGGTTTTACGCAACTCCAGAACCAGGTCTGATGTTACACTTTTAATTTTTTTTTTCATGTAGAGAAATTTGTAACTCCTGGTAAACTTTGCCTGTATTAATTCAAGTAAGATTTCAAGTTCTTAGAGATAAGGGGTTACATATGCACACTGATTAGAAAGTTTCAGCTATCCAGTTTTTTTGATTGCTGTACTTTCATTAATTAGAAACTATATGTTGTAAGAAAAAAATCGTAATACTAGATTTCAACCACAACACTTCTGATCTTTGGTTGTCTTCTTTATATATTTTGTAAAAAATGTTGACATTTTAAGTCTAGTGCAATGACTTAAAAATCTGGGTATGCTTTATTTTCAGGTTTAGTTATGCTAATGAAAGGGCTACCACATTTTCCTTTATAGGTAGGTAGGTCATTTCTGCTGATCTAAAAGGAATGTGAAGCATGTATTTTTAAGAACAAAACTCAGACTAAAAGGTCAATGTATTCTTGACCTCCAGTGCTGAAAAGAACAGCCTGTTTTCGTTTGAAGTCCTCATTCATTGTAGTGCCATGTTCAAATATCCCATTCATTTAAATTACAGGAATAGATGCTACGCCACTGACCAAACAAAGGTTTCTTTTCAATGGTCTATTTTTATGATCTATTTATAATACTGTAGTGGTTATTTTAGGAAAACTACTATTAAGCAAATAGCTCTGTAGTACTGAATTTTCAAGCATGTTTTAACTGTCTGGTTTGGCAGCCCAGTTTAAGAAAACAAATTATATGCTTTGCAGTAACAGCTCATTAGACAGGAGGATGGGCTTGACCTTAAGGTCTGGCTTGAGAGATTTATGTTTTGCATGACCCTTGGCTAATCTCTTATCTCTGTGAGCTTCAGTTCTCAATCTACAGAATGAGGGATAACACTCTCTTTGCTTTCTTATATTGTAAACTCTTACTATGCTTACCATTCATGAAGCCAGTAGGACTACTAGTGTGGTGTTGACTTTGGTACTATTACAGTAATTCATTGTATGTTATTAAGATAATTCCATAAAGATGTAATGTTAGATGTTAAAACACATATGTATATATTAATATATAAAAGTATAAACAAAAAATGGACTTTCACAATTCCATGCTGGAGTCTGTTACTATTTCATCCTAAACATTGCCCTATACACAACCTGAACTGAGTAGTTAACAGCACTTTCAATTTCACTCAGTCTGAACATTATATAGCATCAAGAGTGCCCTTGGACAGATCCTTCCTTCTTATTGCCCCTGGAAATCTAGCTCAGTTAGCTGATGTTTGATTTGATCTTTAACTTTTATTACTTATTATGAGAGCCAAATAATTTGCAGGGAATGTTTCAACTAGGTAAGTTCATGCACATCCCCCATCACCACCCTTCCGCCCCCCCCCCACTTCTCAGGGTATGAGACGGGCCTTTAGTCCAGGTCCAGTAGAATGTGACAGACAGAACTGCTGAAGATGGGACTGTGGTGGCTGTCACGTCAGCTGTTGTTGATCTGGACTTTTGACAAACTTCTCTTATCAGTTTAACCGTTGCTCCTTTAAAACACTGAAAATTCCAGTATGAAGTTGCTGGGAGAAAAAAGAAGAAAAGGACAGAAATATTAATGAGAGATTTAGTATTCTAAATAAGTGTCATACAAAACAGAACAGTCTCATACAAAACCAGAAAAAATGGATGAAATTTGGAATGATATTTCTTAATTTGGAATTTTCAGCTACAAAGTTGGAGAAAAAAAAGACAAAAGCAAGAAGGCTGCTGATATAAAAATTTCTGTGGTTTTTTTTTTTTTTTGTCCCATGTTGTGTGTATGGAAGTGATGAAAAATCAAATTAAATCTTCTCATTTCAAGTGCGGCAAGAGCCTGCTATGCTCATTTTAAGTTTCCAACCACTTGAAATTCAGACTTAAGGGTGCATCCTGTTTGCATCTGCAAGTGGCTTTATCCATATGTACAACTCCCCTGAGATCAATAAGATTACTCATGTGAGTCAAGTAACCCAGGCATGTAAATATTTGCTAAATTTGGACTAAAACTAGAAGGGAATGTTAACGTAGGTGGTAAATCCTTCTTAAGATAAAGGATAGCACCCACAATGAGTGAAGTTAAGAGAGTTAGTTCAGGTGCCTGTCTCCCCTTACACCCTAGTAGAGGTTTACTGAGTTCTAAATAGTTTTATAAAGCAGAAGGATTTTTAGCTTAATGCCTACAAAATATATTGAGAATTAGTAAGTACACTGTTTTGTTTGGTCATTGACTTTTGTTACAAGAAATCAGCTCCCCGAAGAAAAGGAGATAACCCTGAAAATACCCTTTATCTTGATATTCTGTGGGGAAAGGAATTCCAGTATAAGTGCACATGTATAATGCAGCTACTGCAGTCTCAAGCAAAATGCATTCATTATATGAGGCTTCAGAGACATTTAAGAAAATGTAGATGCTTTCTACACAATTTCCAGACATAGACACTGAATGGAAGGGAGTTAAATGTACTCATCTTAGGAACTGAAGAAAATCATTCAGAATTGAATCACTAAGACATTGGGCCTAAATTCCTCTGTCCCTCTGTCCATTCAGTCTCTGCCTGCTGAGTGAATTGATCCAGTTGCTTATCTTTTGAGGTTTGTGCTTAAACTGATGATGGAATGTCATATAATCTGTCTCTTGTTTAAATGTAGCAGTGAGGAGACATGGCATTGGGTAGTAAAGCATCCTTCTGGCATGTCCTTCTTTCTACTTGCATCTCAATTCTGCCACTCAGTATGCAGCCCATCTGAGATTCACTTTAAGATATGGCAATCTTTTAACCTTGAAAATTTGCCAGTTTACCATCCCATATATGCACATTACATGGGTTTATAGGCCAGTATTATAGAGTGGAGTGGTATCCTTTTGCATGGCTGTTTTGGGAGTGGTGTAGGTTCTTGTTTTATGCATTGACAAGATTCTTGGTTCAAGGTTGTTAAAAAAGTTTTACTTTAGTCTCCTTTTTCACTGTTAACCACTTTGAAAAGGACAGGACATATGCCTTTATTAATATTCAGCTCTTTATTAAAGTGATCAGCTCATTATTAAAGTCATCAGCAGGATTGCAGAGTCCGATCGGAGTTTTCCACGCTGCTGCAGCCATCCGAAGGAGCAGGTGCTGTCCCAGTTCATCATTCCACTGCAAACAGTAGATGCTGAGTCCTTGTTCCCATAGGAACAGCTAGGAGTTCTCTCTGGTCAACCAGCAGAAGGCAGACCAGTGGTGGGGTCTGCCACTGGAGTGCAGATCAGCTCTTTACCCTCAGGGAAAACCTTCGAGAGTTCCCCGTTCTCTATGTCACTTAAGCTGGCTGGTTCCCATTCCATTCAGGCTCCTCATAGGTCATGGTGAATCTTCAAACCAGGCCAGGGGGTGCATCTACTTCTTGCTCGGCCAGGGCACTATCTAATTCTCCTCTGACGAATCTAGCTTCTCGTCTTGGGGTGCAGTTTCCCTAAAAAACCCTCCCAGGATCCACCGGGGCAGTTTTATTTGCATATACAAATGCATATGCATTTGTCCTGGTCACAGCAGAGGTATTCTTGCTGCAGGAGGTAGTTACCAAGAACAATGATAGGGCTATCTAGTCATGGGCAGCTTCTTTTCACATTTTAATGAGGTAGGAAAGTGTTGCCAGGCAACTTTTCTTCAGGGCAGCTTCCCTCCCTACTCAAACTTGCTGGGGTGTGGGGGTTACCTCTAGCTGGGAGGGGGGTCAGCCTCTTTCGAGGGACAGCAGCCCCATCCCAGCTATGGAGCTCTCTGCAAAACAGAAAAACCCCCATTTTTCTCAAAGGCTGGGTGACGGCACAAATTGGGAGGAGGGCGGTGGCATTCTCAGAGCTCTTTTAATATGCTAATGAGTGCTCTGTGTTTTCCTCTGGGGGGGATGGAGCTGTCTCGCTATGGGGCTAGGACATGGATAGCTTAGTTTTTTTTGACCGGGAAACTTGTTCATAACAACTTAGTAAATCGAAACATCTTGGCTCCACAGAGTGCAGATTCTGCCACCATTTATTTAGGATGCTTTCATGCCTGGGGCTACAACATTATTTTAATATATAATGAGTTTCAAAGATACAAAACTACTGACTGCATGTTTTATTCATTCTTAAATTGTAAAAAGAGCACCTGGTTTTCTTTTGATGCCTACCGTATTAGCATATGCTACCTGTGTGCTTCTGCAGCCACTTAGTATTTGAATGTATCTGCCCTCATCAGCTATAAAGCATTAATGTTTTGCACTTGTATAGCCTTTCATCCAAGGAGCTGAAAGTCTTTTGCTGACAATGATTAAGAATTGCAATCCCCTTTGAAGTGGGTGAGTGCTGCTTCATGTTACTGACGGGCAGGGTGAGGTGACTTTGCCCTGCATCCAGCACGGGGGAAGTGTCAGCGCTTGCAGCCCCGGAGCATCCTCTGCAGGTGCCGCTTTGTCCAGCCTCTGCGCTAGTGACACTCTTTGCCCCACGGCTTTGCCAACACCTGGGAGGGCAGCGTTCAGCCCGGTTAGCGGGCTCAGTTATTTCTCCCCGCCTCAAAAGACATTTGGTGGGGGGGGGGGGATAGTGGTGTGTGTGGCCTGGAAAGGGGAGAAGGCAGCAGAGGGCGGGACCCGTGCCCCAGGACTCCAAAACCCCGTGTTCC
This sequence comes from Prinia subflava, assembly GCF_021018805.1. NCBI lineage: Eukaryota > Metazoa > Chordata > Aves > Passeriformes > Cisticolidae > Prinia > Prinia subflava. Next base: position 4,110,810 of record NW_026960607.1, read on the forward strand.
GAACCAAACGAGGGGAGCCCGGGTGCAACCCTACCTCTCGCACTGCTCCAAATGCAGGTGTGAATTCCCAGAGGTGCTCACTGGGCCCGGCCCACCCGCGCGGGTTTACCTGGCCACGCTCCGCCGGGGCTCAGGGGAAGGGCACCCTGGAGTGGAGCGGCATGCAGCACCGGTGGGAGCAGCCGTGCCAGTGGAGCTTCCTGCACAGGGCCAGGTTGGCTGCGGAGAGAGGGAGGGAGGGAAGCGGGGCGTGAGGGAAGCTGCCGGTAGTGCCTCTCCCCGGGACAGGCCAGCCCCGGCACTCTCTGGAGCTACCGCTGCCCGTGGCCACGCCCTCCCGTGCCACCGCTGCTTCCCGGTAGCAAGTCTGCAGTACTTGCCCACCTTGGGTCCCTGTTTATCCCTGTCTGTCCCCGTAGTCTTTCCCCCCGCCTCCCCTAAGACGCCAGACTCCTGGGATAGGCGAAGCATCCCCTCCCGCTGCCGCTAGAAGCAGGGATGAAGCGCACAGATGAATGCGCCAGGTCCAAACCCATCCCAGAGGTCACAAACCGCGTGTGGGACGAACAGGCCGGGGGTGCCCATGGCAGGCACGAACCCTCGGCTCCTGCCTCGGCACAAGCATCACGCTGAGGCATCACCTACCTGGCCGCTGTCCGTAGGCTGGGAGGAGGCTCGCCAGGAGCACAGCCATGATCCAAAGCAGCAGCTGGAGCCTCATGTCTGCAGTGGAGGCGGAGGCGCACTCTGGGGTGCCGTGTGTGTGTGTGTGTGTGTGTGTGTGTGTGCCGGCGAGGAAAGGCACGCAGAGCCCCGTGGGGCCGTGAGGGGCTGGCAGCACCTGCAGCCCCGGCCCCTCACACGCCACTGACAGGCCAAGCAGCCAGGGCTGGCTGCTCCATGGCGGGCCAGTGACCGGACAGGGCCAAGGCTCCCGGGCTGCCTGCCCTGCTGTCCGGGCCGCCTTCTCTTCCCTTTTCCCTTTCACTCTGTCTCTTCTTCTGTCACTCCCCCTTATTTTCCATAAGCAAACAGCTCAGGAATGAAAAACCCGTGTAAACAGCAGCTCCTGTCAATGTGTAGGGGCAAGGAGCCTCTCGAACAATGCAGCTTTAAATTCACTCCACTTTAAATTCAACCCAGCCAGGAAAAAAACATATGTAAAACAAGCCCCGAAGTTCCCTCCCCCATTTGCAACTGCTTAAAGTTTGCATTGCCCATATTGGTCCCACATGCAGACACCAATGGCAGGGGCAGGAAATGCCCCCCCGACCTTTGTTCTCCCCCTGAAGGCGAAGGCAGCGGAGTCCCCCAAGCATGGCCCTTGTCCCAGCTCAAATGCTTTCTCTCTTCTCTAAACTAGCTGCCAAACTGTGGCTATTCAAAGTGAAACTGGAAGTAAAGGCTAATGGGCGTCTTTTGTACCATCAAGATTTTTGGAGGACCAGAATATTCAGGAATTAATTTGTGAGCTTTTGTACTGTGTAGGGTAAAATAGATATATCTGTTCCAGCGGTGCCACTTTGAGGGCAGCAGTTTTGGATGGGACATCCATTTGCATAACCCACCTGAACATTGCATCATATTTATCCTTGATTATGATGAGAGCTCGCTTTAACAAACTGAAAAGAACAGGGTATATGCCTTTATTAATATTCAGCTCTTTATTAAAGTGATCAGCTCATTACTAAAGTCATCAGCAGGATTGCAGAGTCCGATCGGAGTTTTCCACGCTGTTGCAGCTATCCGAAGGAGCAGGTGCTGTTGCAGTTTTTCACTCAGCTGCCCACAGTAGGTGCCGAGTCCTTGTCTCCACAGAAACAGCTAGAAGCTCTCTCTGGTCAACCATCAGAGGGCAGAGCGGTGAGGGGTCTGTCTCTGGAGTCCAGCAGAGCAGCCGTCAGCTCTTTTACCCTTAGGGAAAAACTTCGAGAGTTTTCCGTTGTCTGTCTCAGTCACTTCAGCTAGCCGGTTCCCATTCCATTCAGACTCCTCATAGGTCATGGTGAATCTTCAAACCAGGCCAGGGGGTGCATCCACTTCTTGCTCGGCTAGGGCACTATCTAATTTTCTTTTGATGCATCTAGCTTCTCGTCTTGGGGTGCAGTTTCTCTAAAAAACTCTCCCAGGATTCACAGGGTCGGTTTTATTTGCATATACAAATGAATATGCATTTGTCCTGGTCACAGCAGAGGTATTCCTGCTGCAGGAGGTAGTTACCAAGAACAATGACAGGGCTGTCTAGGCATGAGCTGCTCCTTTTCACATTTTAATGAGGTAGGAGAATGCTGCCGGGCGACTTTCCTTCAGGGCAGCTTCCCTCCCTACTCAAACTTGCTGGGGTGTGGGGGTTACCTCTAGCCGGGGGGGGGGTGTGTCAGCCACTTTTGAGGGACAGCAGCCTCACCCCAGCTATGGAGTTCTCTGCAAAACAGAAAAACCTCCATTTTTCTCAAAGGCTGGGTGACGGCACAAATTGGGAGGAGGGGGGGTTGCATTGTGAGAGCTCAGAGCTCTTTTAATATGCTAATGGGTCCTCTGTGTTTTCCTCTGGGGGGATGGTGCAACTGTCTCGCTATGGGGCTAGGACAGGGATAGCCCAGCCCCTTCCAGAACCGGGAAATTTGTTCATAACAAAACCACGCTAAAAACAGCTGGTGCAAATACCCAAACCTTAAGAGAAAAAAGGCGAAATCTGTGAAATATGGGAGCATCAGTGATGGCTTTGAAATCCAGTGAATTACTGAAATCAGTTGAAATTCGACTGGGTCTTTTCTTTTTTTCCAATCTGCTGATTTCTTGTGATGGAATAGCACCTAGTTATTTGGAAAAAAAACCCACCAAAACAAAAAACAGACAAAAAAAACACTAACAAAATTTGCTCCTTTTTGGGAAAAAAATTTCTTCTAAAACATGTGGGAAAGAGTACATTTCTATATAAGTTAAGTACGACTATTATTACTAGGTTACTATTATTGAAAGTTGGATAAAGTTATTATTTGCCTATTTCATAAAAGAGTGAAATATATAGTTGTTGTTTATTTGTTTGTTTGTTTTTTGTTTGTTTTTGTAATAAATTACATGGGATAATTCATGTTATAAGGTTACATGTATATAAAAAAAAATGTAATAAGCAAGCCCGGGTTTGTAGCGATGAAACTGGTAAGTCCGGGCTTGTAGTAATTGCCTTTCAGGATGAACAACGGCTGTGGCCAGGCAGAGCTGGAGAGCGAAAAGCACCACCATTAACAACAAGAAAGGAAAGTAGACCAACTCTTTCTGAGCAAGGAGACTGTAAAATGCCCAGCCATCAAGAAAGATATTGATCTCAGCAGCAATATAGAAGACACACCTCTATTCATCATTTTAACTCCCTACTCACTCTGAAAGTCTATTCAGCAGAGAGGACAGCTGAACGAAAACTTAGTTATTATTCATCTTTCCCCGGAAAGCCTATTCAGAAGACAGGGTGGCTGAATAGAACAAAGAACTCTGGAGGCAGTGGGGGGAAAAATAAACTGTATTTAAGGGGACCCCGGAACGGGCTGAATTTGTGAACAGGGGAGAGTCACAGTGCGATAGAGGCTGTGGCTATGGTTCACCCAGTGCCAATCCCGGGTTATTGACACTTCACTTTTGACTGCTGGTTTGCCAAAAATTTTGGTTCTGTAATTCTTTAATTAACAAAAAATATTTTATTAATTAAAATTGACTGAGCATTTATAACATTTTGGTTTTGTTTTAATTCAGTTGTTGCCTCTGTATTGTTTTCCCTTATTGTGGGCTTTCCCATTTTGTTTAAAAGCCTGTTTAACTCAATAGTGCACGCTTGTCCCTCCTTGCAGAGTTGTACATCATTACTTGTGATTTATTAAAATATGAATATTGATCTAATATCAATATTCAACTGTGACGGACAAAAGACTAACAGTTAAAGTTAGAAAGTGTATGTTTATTGCGACGCCGGGCAGCGCGTGGGATAGCTCCCTAGTGCACACTGCAAAGATCACAGGTAATTACAAAGCCTTTTATTTACAAAAATGTTGAATACGCGAAATACAAATGCATATTCATACCCCTGTCACTTCCTCTTCTCCACTTCATATGCTAATTGACAAAAAGGCTATTAAGCATGCGTAGTTTGTTCCCTGAAATGGGTCGGTGGTCATTTTGTGAGGAGTGGTCACCAAAAGGAGGAAGTAAAACGAGTCTTCCTCATTCTAAACTTTCAACCTTTTCAATGCAGATGTGACTGATGGATGGTAGAACTCCCTGTTTCCTGTTTTCCAGGACTATTTCAGTGGGTTTCTGGAAACAGGAGGTCTTGTGTTGTATTGATTAGTTTCTCTGTTTGACATGCAATGAGTCATTAAATCCGGGGTAGCTTATCTTAAATCCGGTTTCTTTTAACCATCCTCTAACTTTTAACTGATTTCAGCAAAGCTTATCTATTCATTTCAGCTAAATCAGCAACATCTATTGTTAACTGTAACCTTAGCTTTTCTCAAAGCTTCGAAATTAGTGTCTTACTTGGTTACTTAATTTGTCTAGATAGATTGTGCCTGTATTAATTAAAAGACAAATTGCAGCTTGAATACATGGAGGAAGTAGTTACTAAATGTTGTTTTAAAATGATACCAAGACTGCTGGAGAAGGTGTCTCAGACAAAACAGTAACAAAGGAAATCATCTGCTGGTTGATCAGATTTGTCTGTCCTAACCAGGAGACATGTCCCAATGTTCTTCTTTACAGCTTGGTGGGCATTAAGTCTTCTCTTTGTTATTTCTGGCCTTTAAAGTGACTTTTTTTTTTTAATATTGTTGCTACTAGCTCAGCTGAAACCAGGGTCCTGTGGTGGCAGTGACAGAATTTTCTTAAGGGAGTATAAATTCAAATACAAATGTGGTGGAGTAGGAGAGGAGTGCTGTGGCCAGATCACTCAACGAGTTTGTAACAGCCAGGGTTACATCCTCAATATCCTAAATGTCATTCTGACTCCACTAGGACAAATTTAGGGATGTGTTCTCTTGCTCACCATGAATGAGAACACACTGGGCACCTCATTCCTACAGCCCTGCAAATGATCATCATTTTCATTCTGCAGGTGAGGTTCAGGCTTATAACCTTAAGGTGGAAAGTAGTATAGACTTCAAAGTGATAGGGACTCTGCAAAAAGCTAAAAGGCAGAAAGAATGCATAGACTATCACCAGTCCCTTGGGCTATCTAGGCCTCTTCTGCACCTGAATGTTGTGAAGTTTACAGACGTGAGGTGACATTACATTTAAGAGACTTGAGTAAGATGCAATAATTAAGTGCCATATTTATTGAGGGTTTTTTTTTTCCATTTTCGTATACTATAAGCTGTTAATTCCACTGTTAACTCTGTGCCAAAGTTTACAAATATTTAGTTGACTAATGAAATCCAAGCCACTATAACATGAGCATGACAGAGTTATTATAATTTTCATGTAAGATACAGTAATAATTCTATGCTTCCTTGCTGAAGAAATTTCTAAAATGTAATACAGACCCACTCAAGAGTTTGTAGTTCTTTTGCAAGCAGCTTTCCTTCAGGTACTTACTTTCACGTGCATAGTGCTGCTTGAAATCAGGCAAATAACAACTCCGTAGAATGTAGTGATGTAATAGTTCTGCCTTTTTCACAGTCTTTGCTGGTGGGTTTATGCTGTCTTAAGAGGAAAGGGAATGTAAAGTGAGAAGGAAAGCTGGAAGTCTGGAGATAATGCTTTATGAGCTAGAAGAATTGGTCCGTTGAATCAAAAGCCTTCCTTGTCTTATAATCTGAAAGGAACATAATAAAGGAATGATGATTTCAGAACTTATTACCTATATCATTGCTACTTCTCCAACAGATATTCTCTTCCCTATTTCCTCCTTGATAGGATCAAATAGTCAGATTATCAGTTTACATCCAGAAAGTGAGGAAAATAGCATATTGCAGAAATAAAAAAAAATTGGAAGTGTTGTTGTTGCTTAAATTTATGGGGGGTCCCCGGGGAGTGCCCCCCGGAGACCCCCGGGGTCCTAGGGGGTCGTGGGGTTCCCGTGCTGGCAGGCAAAGAGACTTCAGATGCCGGTGGGGTGCTGATGAGATGAGGGTTTATTCACTGAGGGAGAGGGGAAGGGAAGGGGAGAGGGGGAAGGGGGGAGAGGAGAGGGGAGCGTCCGGACGCCTCCAGGGGGAGAGGGGCAAAGAGAGCGAGACCCCTTGCGTTAGTATTCTTATCACAGAGGTTCAAAGGGGCTCAGTAACATTCTCCAGCCAATGAGGTTACAGATAACTTGATACTGCAGGGAGGGTACAGACTTGGGATAAACCATACATTTTCCAGGGGTGAGCTAGAACAAACCATTTCCATAAAATGCAGTCCCACAAAGTGTTAAATAGGAACTGCCTTTCCTGAATATCAAATGTTAACTGTAAATAACACGACATTATCTTTTGCTTAACACATTTCGGTAAATACTGTATCACTCCACTGATTATGGATTGTTCTGGGTGACATTTTCAGTAGAGAGACTGCTACAGTCTTATTTGGGGAAAAAAATTTGAAAACATGCTGCCATTTCTAATAATAAAATTGGAAGAATGAAGGGAAAAAGGCTGAGGGAATATCAAATAATTTTGTCACATATAGAAGAATAAAAATTATCTTGATAAATGAAAGAGCAAGTCACTGGAAGAACAAAATAATGTGAAGAAGCAGTAAAATGCAGAGTATTAAGAAATAGAACAAGCAGAGTTGGATGATTACAACAGGAGAGAAAGACAATTGGGCACCTCCTAGTATGGAGTAAGAGATTAATTAGCATTCCCTATTGCTCTGTGTCTTAGTTTGGAAAGACAGGTCTCGGTCAGGGAAAACTGAAGTTTCTCTTGGAATGGAGAATGTAAAAACCCCCCTCCCTCCAAATTATAACAATTTTGCAATTAGGAGCTTTCAGGCAAAAATATGGGAATAGGAATAACAGTTGTTTACTAGGAATATTAAAAAAAAAAGAAAAAATACAAATGCAGTAGTACGAAAAACAAACAAGCAAATAAACAAAAGTCCTAGAAAACCCTGACAGAGTCAGAGATACGACCTGACACCCTGTTGTCAAGGTGTTGGAAGTCCAAATAAGTCTTCCTGGAGTAACAGATGTTGTTCTGTGAAGTAGAGATGATTCTGCAGAACAAAGGGTCCAGTGCTGGTAAGATGGGCCCAGTCTTCCTCCAAGAATTCAGTAGAAAACTGACTGCATTAGTGTTTGGGATTGCAGGTTTTATGCTGGTGTGTGGGATTGCATTTTATTGAAATGGTTTGCTCTGGCTCACCCCTGGAAAGTGTATGGTTTATCCCAAGTCTGTAACCTCCCCGCAGTATCGTGTATCTGTAACTCTATTGGCTGAAGAATCTTACCGTGCCCACTTTGAACCTCTCTGTTAAGGGTGCAAAAGGAGAGGGCTTGCCCTCTTTTCCCTGGAGGCCTCTGGAGGCTGCACTGCTCTCCCCTTCCCTCTCTCCCCTTCCCTTTCCCCTCTCCCTCAGTGACCATGCTGCCTTCCCGGGGTAAGACTCCAAATAAACCCTCATCTCATCAGCACCTCACCAGCCGTCTAGAGTCTCCTTGCCTACCAGCATGCAAACACCCACGACCCTAGGACCCGGGGGGCTCCCGGGGAACCTTCCCTGGGGACCCCCCCTAAATCTAAATTACAACACTGGTGGAAAGGCTTTGGCTCCTCCCACTGGGTGGAGCATCTCACAATGGACTGATGTTGTCAGTCATGTGAGAGGCCTTAAATGACCCATTCACAGGTGATGTCTATCAGAGGATAATGGGTGGAAGAGGATAGAAGAACAATATCTCCCAACAGGTTTCAACAGATGAAAATAGAATACACATTTTTGGTTACATTTTTCAACCCAAGACACTCTGCTAGTCAGAAACTGAATGCTACCTTTGTTTGGAAGGCCAGCATATAATTATAAACTCTAGTTTATAAGGTTTATCATTAATATTTGAAAACAGCTTTCAAATGCTATCAGTATAAAATGTTAAGTAAAACTTCTAAAGTACAGGAATTAATTGTTATGTATGGGAATACTGGTTTCAATCCTGGTTGTTGCCTTCTGCTAGAAGGCGGGCGACCTGGTTTCAAAGGACAGCACGGCGGCTCGGCCTTACCCGAGCCACTCGGGCCATAGACAAGCACTGACACCAATTTGGTGGAAGAGTCAAAATGGCATTTATTACTTTACATCTTGGAGTTAAATACTCAAAGGGGTTTCATTACGTCATAAGGGGATGGTGGGTCTAGTTAGAGTTAGTAAAGGAATGGAAAACTACTGGAGTTAGGAGGGGTCACATACCACAGAGGGGTTATTTGCTTATCTCTGTGGATGAGGAGGGGGAAGTGTCCCGCTGCCTTTCTGTTACATCCCGAAATCTTCTGCAGCACCTGTCCTTATCTACCACATCTCCCCCCTCCCCCCACGATAAATGAGGTAGTCATAATCATAGGCACTAAAATGAGGTACAAAGTAGTAACTTAATAAGGGGAAAGGGTTTAGTGAACTTGGGTGAATTTTGCAAGGCAGATTAGGAAAACCTCGCAACTGGCAGTGTTCACAGTTTGGTTTACAGCATTTGTTGGTGGGCTACGAACAGAATGTTGGCCCATTCTAAGTGGGTCTGAACAAATGAGACCAGCTTGTTCAGCAGGCATGGTCCAAAGGTAGGAGTTAAAAGCAGCATTGCCAGTGGACCTATCAGGGTGGAAATTAGGGTGGTGAGCCATGGTGATTGGTTGAACCAGGACTCGAACCAACCCTGTTGGGCTTCCCTGTCTTTCTTCCTCTGAGCCAATCTATCTCGGAGTTCTGCCATGGAGTCTCTAACGACTCCTGTGTGATCAGCATAAAAGCAGCATTCTTCTTTCAAGGCGGCACACAAGCCTCCTTGTTGCATGAACAAGAGGTCCAGCCCTCGCCTGTTCTGTAAGACAACTTCTGAGAGCGAGGAAACTGATTTCTCCAGAAAGGAGATGGATTTCTCGATCCTCTGCAAGTCCTCATCGATGGTCATTTGCAGCTGAGAAAGTCCTTGGTGTTGGGTCACGAGGGCCGAGACACCTGTGGCTGCGCCGGTTGCTCCCAGGCCGAGCAGCATTGCAATAGTTACACCTGTTATTATTTCTCTTTTGTGGAGCCGGCCGGGTTCCTCAAAAAGGTAGTACACCTCTTCGTCTGAGTGGTACAGGACCCTAGGAACAATTAGAACTTGGACACAAAAATCAGCAGAGTCATTAAATTTGGCAAGGAACACACGGACTCACCCCAGATTGCTGAAAAACCCACATCCCAGATGCAGATGGGACCACCCACTTATTGATCTTTTTGTCAGGCTTGACAACTTCTGTGCAGATGTTGCCTTTCTGTTCTGCCAAGGTTGCACTGCCAAAACATCTGCCCTAGCCTGTGACTTGACTCAGAGTGATTCCTCTGCGGGGAGTGTCCCACCTGCACTGGGGTGGATTGACAACTGCTGAGTAGCTAAAGGGAACATCAAGGGCAACACCTTCATAGAAATGGGGTTCTGCGTCGTAACACAGCCAACACGAACTTGTGAGGTTCGGGACTGATCGGTTTAGTGACAAAAAGGTGGCATTCAACAGCTAAGGAACAGATTGTAAGGAGCTGGTTTGGGCTTTTGGTAAGGAGCTACTGAGTTGAATGGAATAAGTGCGGTAGAGGTGGTTTTGGGGCTAGTTGTCGTCCCTGTCTTGGGTCTGTTTACTGTAAGAATTTGGTTAGATCCAACTGATTGAGATGCTGACAGCAAGAGCCTGATTACTATTATGTTCACTCAAACATCGTGACCAAAGGTGCGAACGAACACCGTCCACACTCTGCCCATGGCCCAACTTGCGTGTGTCGGTTGCAAAATTGTCATGTTGTAGTTTTGACAAGTGTGTCTCCTCCTGTCTTGGGGTGTGTGTGTATATTGTTTTGTCGGACGCAAATTTTGGCTCACGACAGCCACGTGGTGCATACGTGACTTGCAGGAACTTATCTGCTTGTCGCGGTTTCCATCTATCGCTTGTCATGATAGTTTCACACCCCCAGTACCCACAATACCCATAACCTGGGTACATACAATAACTCTTTCCTGGGTTGGAGGCGGGACACCAATAGGTTTGCCACAATGAGGAGTTGCCGAACTTGGGGAATTTTGATTGTGAAAGGAATATGTCTTTTAGCCTAAACACAATGGATGGGCTGCTCGGTGTGGTGGTTTCTTTGAGCACCTCGTCACCTGAAAGATGTTGCAGGACCCACCTGAATGGCTGATGGGGGTAATAGTCTGAGTTGGCTTGCCCTCTGGCGACAAGCCCCAACAGCAGAATCACACAAAAACACCGTTGTTGTCTGGGTCTCACCGGTGTGGGACTCTTGGGTGTCATCGGGCTGCTTGTTGGTTCGTCCTTTTCCTCTGGAACAGGGGTGTATGCATTACAGGGGCGCCCCACGAGCATGTCTTGGAAACAGAAATGCACAGTTTTTCATTAGTCTCATTCTGAAGGTCTGGCTTGATTGATTTCAGCGGGCACCATTTAACGGTGCCATTTCTCTTGACGGCCGCATATCCTCGGCCTGTGAGGACCAACCTCCACCCGGACTCCCACTCCCCCAATTCGTTTCTGACAATCACTGGGGGGCCTTCCTCAAGTGTCTGGGCTGTCCTGTGTTTTTGAATGGGGCTGTGCACAGCTTCTGCGCTAGCGAACTGATTCAATGCAAGCAAGGCAGTTGCTAGCAGCTGTGCCTGGTCCCCTGGGGGAATGGCACTGGCGAAACCCTCTGACTTTGCCAGCACTTCTATTTTGGTTTTGAGAGTTTGGTTTCCTCACTCCACTATGGCCTGGCCTGTGGAGTTATATGGAATGCCCTGCACTAAAGTGATGCCCCACTTTGAGGAAAATTCTTGCACTGGTTTGGAGATGAAATTGGAACCATTGTCAGTTTTAATTTGCTTGGGGATACCAAGCCATGCCATGGCTGTCAGCCAGTGCTGGATTGTGGCCTTAGAGTTAGTTTTGGGGTGCTGTGTGGCCACAATCACTCCGCTGTAAGTGTCCACTGTCACTGCCAGACATGCTCTGGGCTTCAGCAGTTGACATAAAGTGAAGTCCGACTGCCAGATTTCTGAGGCTTTGAGACCTCTTGGGTTGACCCCACTGGTCCACAGGGGTGACTTCTGGCAATGAGGGCAGGTGGCCACTACATGTTTCGCGTCCGCTGTCGAGATCCTGCATCTTTTTGCCAGCGCTTTGGCTCCGATGTGGAGCGACTCGTGCAGTTGAGGAGATTCCTGCAGTGTGCACACTCCCTTTGCCGCGGCGTCCGCTTTGTCGTTGCCGGTCTGAAAGAAGCCCTTGACTGGGTTGTGGCTGTTGACGTGAATGACAGATACGGTTCCCTGTCGTGAGGAGAGCGCTTCTTCAAGCATTGAGGCTGCTGCAGAGGTTGACACACCTGGTCCTGACATGGCCAGGCAGAGCCTTGCCATGAATATAGAGTCCATTATGATGTTGAGGTGTTCCTCTTGGAAGAGTCCGCACGCCAAGACTACAGCTGCTGCTTCCACTTGTTGCACTGACAGTGTGGGGTCGCATGTTTTGACACAATGCCATTGTTCTCCTGCCTGCCACACTGCTGCTGCAGTGGAAGTCGTGGAGGAGGCGTCTGTGAAGACCGTCGGTCCTGGCAGTGGTCGGTCCATGACCTTTGGTGGCATGTCTATGTCGACAATGGTCAGTAGCTGAGACCAAGGGGGTCTGGAGGTGTAGCATATTTCTCCTCCGAAGCCAGTGAGGGCAAGGGCCAGGTGCTCCGACATTGCGGTTGACTCCGTGCTCAGCTGCTTGCGGAAGGGAAGGTGGATTCTTGTCAGCTCGGTTCCCAGGTGTCTCAAGGCGAGTTTCCTGTCTTTCATGATGAGGTTGGTGATGCATTTGACTCCCGGGGAAATTGCACAAGCTGGTCTTCCGAGGACCACCCATTGGATCGGCTGGGATTTTTCGGAAGGTCCTTGAGCCAGTGCTCCCACTCCTCCCTTCTGGGTAAAGTGGACGTATAGATCAAGCGGCACACCTGGGTTCCACCTGGCAAGTGTGCCAGTAGACATCTGATGTTCGATGAAGTCGAGGGAGCTCGCTGCTTGCGGTGTCAGCTCCTTGGGTTCCCAGGGGTGCTTTCCTTTCAGGAGGTCATACAAGGGGTCCATGACCTCGGGAGGAATTAGGATGATGTTGTGGAGCCACTGCAGAGAACCTACAAGTCGCTGCATGTCATGGAGTGTCTTGATGTCTCGGCGGACCTTCACCTTGGGAGGGGTCACTTAGGAATTTGTGATCCCCACTCCCAGGAAAGTCACGCAGGGTCCTCTCTTGATCTTTGCACTCGCGATCTCAAAGCCGTTGGCCTGGAGAGTTTCTGTGATTGTGGACACTAAGTGATCCACTTGGCTTGCTGATGGCGCGGTGATGAGGATGTCGTCCATGTATTGAATGATGGCTGCAGCAGGGTAGGAGTGTCGGACTGGCATCAGTGCTCTGTCCACGGTGATTTGGCATACGGTCGGGCTGTCCACAAAACCTTGCGGCAGCACCTTCCATTGGAAGCAGAGGTTGGGTCGCTCGCCTTTTGGGAACACGACAGAAAAGGCGAACCGTCCCTTGTCCTCAGTATGCAGGGGTATCGAAAAGAAACAGTCTTTGATGTCCAGCACTGCGCATGGCTGGCCTTCGGGGATGGCTGAGTTCATGGGCAGCAGTGTCTGAACAGGACCCATAGGTTGGATTGTCTTGTTCACTTCCCTCAGGTCGTGGATGAGGCGATAGCCTTCTCCAGACCTTTTGGGGATTACAAACACGGGGGTGTTCCACAGGCTGGTGGAGGGTTCTATGTGACCCTTTTGCAGCTCGCAGTCAACCAGTTCCAGCAAGGCTGTCATTTGAGGCTTTGACAGGGGCCACTGCTCCACCCATATGGGGTCTGATGACTTCCAAGTCAGTATGATCGGCAGAGGTGGGCATACGGCAGTGGCCCTCAGGATAAATTTGTGATCCTGGCTCCTAACATAGCAAGGATGTCCCTTCCTATCAAGGGTGGGGTGTTTTGCAAAATGTAGGGGTAGATTGCCACTGTCTGTTCTGGTCCCTTTTCCGTGTGAAGTGTTATAGCCACCAACTGGGTGCTTTTCCATGCCCGGGATTGCCCTCCCACTCCATTCACTGGGGGGACTTCTTTAAATTGCCAATGGCGGGGCCAGTATGCCTGAGGGAAAATCAAACAATCGGACCCCGTGTCCATCCAGAACTGGAGCCCTATGACGTGGGGGTCCTGACTGCCGTAAAGGCGGCATGTCCCCCACACCACCAGGGGCTCCTTCCTGATTTTCATGGCCAGGGCCACCCAGGGATCCCGCTCTGGGGCGTCCCCTGCTGGCCCTGTGGCGCAGGCGCGGCTTGTGGCGGGTGCAGTTGTGTCGCCGGCGGGATTTCGAAACTGGCTGCCTCCTGTGGGAGCATGGGGTATGAGGGTCCCCCGCCCCACTGGGGGTTGGCATAGATGGGCCACCTTGCATTCGCGGCGGGAGGAGGCTGAGTGCAGCCCGCACGCCCCCTCCCTTTCCTGTTTCCCTGGGGCCAGGACCTGCAGTCTTTGACGAGGTGCCCTTTCTTCCCACAGCCCCAGCAGGGCCCTCTTGCACGTGCTTGGAGCGGGGGCACCGCGGGAGATGGCTGTGCTGGCTAGGGAAAGCTCACTGCGATGTGGCCTGCCTGGCCACATTTGAAGCACGCCATTGCACTGGTTAGGGTGCGAACGGCTGCTTGGATGGGTGTCAGGTGCTCCTCTTTTACGACATGTTTAATCATGTCTGCGAGGCTGGCTCTGGCCGGCAAGGAATGCAAAACGTCCTTGGTGGTGGAATTACACTGCTGGCACAAGCAGTCAGCCACCACGGGGCCCCTTGCCTCTGGAGGCAGGGTAGACGAGTCTACTGCCACCTGGAGGCGGTCCACAAACTGCGTGAAGCTTTCACTCTCTGCCTGCTTTATCATGGACCACGGCGATCGCTTGGCCACCACCCAAGAGGCAGCACGAATGGCCTCCCTGGCGGCACGAGTGGTCGCCCTGACTTCCTCAGCCCGCATATGTGCGGCTTGTTGCTGAGGCATAATCATTTCATCGTGTTTGCCCATCAGCCTGGATAAGCTCGAGCCGTGCAGTGGTTGCCCCGCCCCAGAAGCCTGGGCCAGTAGGTTTGTGCAATTATCCTTCCATTCTTGCTTAAATACAATCATTCCCTCCCCGTCAAAAATCATGCGACCTATTTGTTTAATGTCAAAATGAAACAAGTCGTCATTGCCAAAAAGGCCGTCCACGAGGGTGGAGACTATGGCTGAATTCATCACTTTCTCTGAAATTGCTTTGACAATTGCCTGTACATCTTTGGGATTTATTGGAGTATAGGTTTTTTGTTGGTTTCCATCTGGCCTGGTGACCCTCACAGGGAAGGCTTGGACTGCGGCCGAGGGGGCCCATTCAGCACAAGATATTTTTATCTTTCCCCAGTTGGTGAACTGGGCTGGTTCGTTTTGTATCTCCCTTTCAGAGCGGCTCAAGGCTTTTTTTGTTTTCGCTTTAAATCGCGTTAGCTCTGCTCTCTCCGTTTCCGAGTCCCAGCCAGCTTCCATCAGCTCTCCCGAACTGCTGGAGCTGCTGCTGCTGGACTCAGAGTCGGAAGCCGAATGCCAGCACACTTCCAGGCTCCCGTGCCGTTTTGTGCGGCTCCAGCCCCGCCCCTCCCTTTGGGGGTGGTGCTGCTCCTGCCCCCTGGGCTTGCCCTGCCCCTCGGGGGGGAGGTCTCTCCCTTAAATGGAAGCAGCATTGAGCGCGGCTCCCGAGTGGGCATGCACTCTCTGCTGCCCTCCTGCGCACGCGCGTTTGCGAAAGCCCGCAACTCCGGACTGAGCGCGCGCTCTCTGCTGTTCTCCCGCGCATACGCGCCTGCGGAAAGCCGCGGCTCCAGACCGAGCACGTGCTCCCTGCCGCTCTGAGCATGCACTCTCTCCCTTCCTGCCACGCGTACGCGTCAGCAAAAGTCCGTGGCTCCTGTCTGAGCATGCGCTCTTCTCCCTCTTCCCAGTCTTTTTCCCGCGCATGCACAGAAGCAAACACCCACCGCTCCGGGCTCGTCCCACCGAGGATTGCCGTGCCCTGCCCCTCCCTTCGGGGGTCGGCGCCATGTTCAGGCGTGTACGGCGGTGGTGGTGCTGAAAAGTACAGGGCATATACCTTTATTAATATTCAGCTCTTTATTAAAGTGATCAGCTCATAATTAAAGTCATCAGCAGGATTGCAGAGTCCGATCAGAGTTTTCCACGCTGCTGCAGCCATCCGAAGGAGCAGGTGCTGTCCCAGTGGATGTTGAGTCCTTGTTCCCATAGAAACAGCTGGCAGTTCTCTCTGGTCAACCCTCAGAAGGCAGAGCAGTGGCAGTCAGCTCTTTGCCCTCAGGGAAAAGTTTCAAGAGTTTCCCATTCTCTGCCTGAGTTGCTTCAGCTGGCTGGTTCCCATTCCATCCGAACTCCTCATAGGTCATGGTGAATCTTCAAATCAGGTCAGGGGGTGCATCCACTTCGTGCTCAGCCAGGGCACTATCAAATTCTCCTCTGACGCCTCTAGCTTCTTGTTTTGGGGTCAGTTTCCCTAAAAAAATCCTCCCAGGATCCACCAGGGCAGTTTTATTTGCATATACACATGCATATGCATTTGTCCTGGTCGTAGCCGAGGTTACTCCTTCCGAATGAGGTAGTTATAAAGGACAATAGGGCTATCTAGGTGTGGGCAGCTTCTTTTCACATTTCAATTAGGTAGGGAAAAGTTGCCAGGCAACTTTCCTTCAGGGCAGCTCTCCCTACTCAGATTGGCTGGGGTGTGGGGGGTTACTCTAGCCATGAGAGGGTCAGTTGTGGAGTGGTTTGTTGTTTTTTTTGTTTTGTTTTGTTTTTTTCCATTCTTAACAGTGCCGGTCGCGTCTCTTCCAAAGCCGCGTTGTCAGAGTCTCTGGCTTTTTCCGCCAGCTCCCCCCAGAAAAACTGCGCACTCTGCTGCGCTTCCAGCACCGAATCGCTGACGGATCAGGGACCCGCGGATTTTTGGGGAGGTTCCCTGAGGGGGTGGGGACCCGGTGGTTTTGGTGGGAGAGTCGGGTGGTTTTCTGGTGGCACCAGGGGGTTTGGACTTGGGCTCGGGGGGGAAACACGCCCGGCTCCCGCGAATCCCCCCCTCGGACAGACTGCCTTCAGAGGCGGTTTGCATTGCCGCTCCTATCCCCAGCTTGGATGTAGCTAATAAACATACACGCGTGGCACTCCAGGTCTCCTGTTCCTCAAGCGCCTTGCACAGGGCCTGTTCGACTTTACCCCACGCCTTGAGGCTTTTGCTACTGCCTGAGGATTTCGTGTCCTCAGCTAGGGCTACTGTGCATTTCTCCCACAGCTCCGAATGGAGTATTTCTACTGGGCGTTCAATCGCCTTAAGCTCCAGAAGTCTTGCGTTAGCAAGACAGAAATCCTTGAGCTTGCACTTAATTCCCCACTGTTTATAAATCAGACTCACGACCTTCGCGATAGCGTCCATGGCTCTCATGGGTCCAGGGATGTCTCCCTCGCCGAAGGCGGTTTCTCGCCGCTCCAGCCACTGTTCCTTGTCCAGGCAAACCCCAAATCCCCGATTGTTTCCTCCCGGGTTTCGGCACCAGACCTGGTATCTCAGATACCCCTTGGAGAATAGCTCTTCCTCTCTTAGAAGCCTATAAAAATACATAGATCATTGTGCATCTCCACTGGTTCATAAGAATCCATACTGAATGCTCAGCAGTGATAGTAACTAATAATAAGTGAAAATTCTTGTTTATTTTGACTTGAAACTGTCAGATAAAACACCAGAGTTTCTAGTCAGATTTTCTGACTTTGTTTTCCCCAAATTAATCCATCCTGCTGATCCAGAGGAATTATATCACTAACCAGACAAGATCTGGGATAAACATATCTATGGGTCAAAGAATTTTGTGAAGCACATCTTCAAGTCAAATTGCAAATGTCACTAGGGAAAGTTCTCAGCTTTTCCTTGTTCCTTTCTATTAAATTGCAAGATGGTAAGTGGGCTGTGCAGAAACAAAATTTAAAAAATGCAAAAAGATCATGTGAGCAACCTCTTGAAAGGAAGAAGTTGGCCAAGAAATGCTTAAAGGGATAAATTTTGAAATGTTGTTTAGGTGTCTGTGATTTTTTTTTCACCACAGATTTCACCGGGATTATTATCTCATGGTTTTATAGGATCTATGTGCCTACCATGAATATAAAGGATGTTTTTTCTTCAGCCCAGGGTACAGCACCAGATGCCAAATACATTTGCCTTCTTCGTTGACTATGATCATGAAATTACTTTTTCTAGGCAAAACTCCTTAGCTCAAAAATTATGATTTCAGGAGAAAATGATGCACTCTGTCCTGATTTTTTTTCTGTGCTTGGAAATGAAAACCTACCCAGAAACAAAACTCTATTCCTCTTGTTTGCCATTTTATGTTTTTTTGTAGAGGAAAAAAAAATCCACTTCCCTGTCTATTAGTGCCCAGCTGCCTTTCCTGCCTGAGGGAAGACAGTGCTCCGGAAGAAAGTGGTAGTCACCAAGCAGAAGGAATGTGCACATAACCTGACACTGGGGAGAGATGTGCAAAAGGAAAGGAAATGGGGATGGCTCAGACCAGGCTAAACCTTATATAATTTTTTTTTAAATGTTTGCTATGCATGTTGCAGAGATGCACAACCTAGAAAGTATATTTTCTTTAATTTTAATCTGGGAAAAAAGTGTTCTGTGTTCCTGCCATCATTTCCAGGTTCTTATTGCCTTACAAGTCATAATTACAATTATTAGAATAATAATAGAAAGGTAAAACATGCTTTGGTAGACTTTGTCTTACTCTGTTTCAGCCTCTCAAGGCATCACTGTTACCCTACAATCTATACGGTTGATTTTTTTAAATACAATGGACCAGCCCTGGTCCTGAAGAATCATAAATTATGAAGTCCCTCCTAGACAAAAGACAACTTCATCAGTTACCTATGAACTGTATTGATGAATTTTCTTTCTTACTTAAGGAAAATACATTTACATGGGCTCCAAGGTGCACTTATTTTTCTGTTTCCTTCCATCCCTTACAAGTAAAATTTATTCTAAGATCTAGGAAATACATACACATATTTCTTCCTAATAGGAAAAGAAAGAGGTCAGCTTTGGAGCAGTAGTGCCTGTGATCCCCACCAGTGCGACCACATGTTCCATTTCAGGCAACCCATTTGTGGTCAGATTCTTCTCTGGCACTGGTCATAATTTCAGAGCTTTTTTAATTTAAAGAGTCACTTATATTGTCTTGAATAAATGATGTTCAAGAAAAAACCCACAATTCTTGCAAAGCACAAGGTTCTATAATAAATTTTTATTTGCTGGTTAACTTTAAATTATGTAACCCTTTTACATATCCAGACCCTTCATGCCCTAGATTTCAGCAGGGAAAGTATTTTTAAAAGTGTTTTTCATGTTATAAAGAGAACTCTCATAAGCTATCATCTAAATAAGGCAAACATATTTGTACCTTTCTACTGCAGCTTTAAAGCACATGCTTAGGAAAGAGAGGTGCTTACTGCAGTATTCAACATTGAAGTTACTGTTTATATTTACTAGGGAAATTTCAGGAAAGAAATACAAACATAATTTTGTCCTTAATTCCAGGTTTTAGAGCTTCACATGCAGTTGGAAAATTATTTGTCTCACCTAAAGCTATCCATTCAGTTGTACAAATTTCTGTAAGATTTTCAGACAGAAAGAGTTAACTTTCTGGACATAATTTTCCACATAAATGATCTTCTGTTTTGGATTTGGGCAGCCACTAGCCACAGTAAATTTTAATGCAGGTGTTAGGACAGGTGTTGGACTCCATGTTTCCATGGATCCTCTGCAGAGAGTGAGAAGTGCAGGAATTGAATTAAAACCTTTAGAAAAACCAGAATATATAAAGCCACACACACATAAAATAGAGATTTAAGCTTCAGCTTTAAGCTTCCCATACCCTAAGTGTGTAATTGTTAGTGTAGAAGTTCAGAGCTTCAGGCTTAGTGATATAGTTTAGACATAACAAAAATAGAGTAGAGTACTGCTTATAATTTTTGGTATGAATTTTGAGTAAATAAGATAAAGTTTCTCACATATGCTAAGACAGAGTTTTTACACATAACAAGATATAATTTTTACATTAGCAAGATAGAGTTTTTGCACTAATAGATATGCTATGTGCGTAGGTTTTTGATACTGCTTTTCGTAGTTTTATGAACTTTAAGAATTGAGCCTAGATTGGGTAGTGTGTAGATAAAGGCATGAATATGCATTTGTAACATATAGATAAAAAGCCTCTGGGTTGGAAGTGGAGGTATTGATTGATGAATCCGATCTATCGATCCAACCTCCACCTTCTGCAGCCTGAGGAAGGAGCCCTGCCAGGGAGCCGAAATGGGATTCTACAGGTACAATCTGTTGTAGTCTTTGTCGCTTGGAATCAGGGCCATGGGGTCCCCTTCCCTTTCCCCCTTGCAGTGCTTGCCCCGGAACTCTGTTCAGGGCTGCCGGGGGCTCTGCGCAGGTTTGGGACCCCAGGACCCCTTCCTGCCTCTGCGACCCCGCGGCCCGGGAACCCTGCTTGGGGTCAGGAGTTGGAGGTTGTTTTATCCTAAGGCTGGAATGTTATGTTAAATTCCATGTTAAGACTACTGTTTATTCTGGTATTTTATTTCTAAGACTTTATGCTCACAACCGATTGTAAGAACACTCATTTAGGACTCACGCACCTTCAGATATATTCTTTCATGTAATAAACAACTTTGCATAAGACTTTAAAATGTTCTTGGACCTTTAAAATCTATTAACCTGTAGAGATGGCCTCGGCAGACAGGCTTGGTAAATTTCTATAAAAATTGGTTCAGTGATTACTTGAAAGAGAATTTCAAATTAACCTCCAGCTTTTTTGCGTGTTTATACTTTTGACTTCAGGTAGTAAATTTGGGTTGCAGCTTCAGCAGATCCTTTTTCTGTGTTGCCTGCATGTTACTGTAATAAATAACATGGGATAATTCGTGTTATAAGACTATATGTATATAAAAATAAATGTAACAAGCAAGCCCGGGCTTGTAGTGATGGAAACTAGCAAGTCCGGGCTTGTAGTAATTGCATTTCAGGATGAATAAAAGCTGCTGCCAGAAATCTAAGGTGGAGCTGGGAAAGCGAGAAGCACCACCATTAACAACAGAAAGGAGGGTAGACTGACTCTTTCTGGGCAATGAGACTGTGAAATGCCCAACCATCGAGAAAGATATTGATCTCAGCAGCGATATTAGAGAAGACACATCTCTATTCATCATTTCAACTCCCTACTCAGACACTCTGAAAAAGTCTATTCAGCAGACTGGACAGCTGAACAGAAAAACTAAAATTATTATTAATCTCTCCCCAGAAAGCCTATTCAGTGGACAGGACGGCTGAATAGAACAAAGAACTATGGAGGCCACAGGCAAAATAAACTGTATTTAAGGGTACCCCGGAACGGGCTGAATTTGTGAACAGGGGAGTCACAGTGCGATAGAGGCCATGGCTAAGGTTCACCCAGTGCCAATCCCAGGTTATCGACACTGCACTTTCGATTGCTGGTTTGCCCAAAATTTTTGTTCTGTAATTCTTTAATTAATAAAAAATATTTTATTAACGAAAATTGGCTTGACATTTATAAAATTACCATTAGGGATATGGTGTCTCATGAAGCAGCTGTGTAGCAAGAGTGAGCACAAGTTCCCATCAGGGAGTCTGGTGTGATGTAATGTTTTATGTTATAAATGCCAATACAGTAGTCCAATTATGTTATAAATGCCAGGACAATTTATTTCCAAATTCAATAATTTGGTTTATTAAAAATTCAAATCACAAAATTTGGAATCAAATCACAGAATCTAAGCAATAAAAAAAACCCCACACAAACAGCGATACCTACTTGACAGAATTTCTCCCAGGAAAAAGAGCCAAGGGTGACCCTTAGACACAGACCCTGGCCGTCTGGTCTTTAGCTGGGTACACGAATTCGCCCGCCCAGAGGCTCAACCTAAATACGCTTTATTTCCCCCCTCGGCAGCACTCTTCCCATCGTTTCTGCTAAGCACCGGCAATTAAGAGTGTTTACACTAAGCCCTGAAAAAGTCCCTTGGTCCATTCAAATGCTAATGTCCAGAGTAAACCCTTGCTTTGAGTAATCTAACAGCCGTAGAAGTGTGTGATGACTTTTCTGCACATAGGTGATCGATCAGAGTAAACCCTTGCTTTGAGGCAATCTTCGCTGCGCGTAGGCAGGGGTAGGTTGGTCAATGTTCATTGTCTTATTGGTGCCTCGTATTTTCACCTTCTATTTCTGGACCAGGAAGATCAGGAGAGGTGCTTTACGGAAGTCTGTGAAACACGTGGGTTGAGCATACACACATACTTTCATACAATATATTACAGTTTCCAACTTATAATTATTTATAGAACATGAATTAAATAATCCTATTTTTCACAATTCCCCCATTTCTCTCTTTTGTCAACAATTTTAATTCATGTTTTGCATTTGCCTTATGGTTTTCCTCTATTACTGCCCATTAACGCCCTTCTTCCCAAATTGTATTTCAAACCTTTTTAAAACCTGAGCCGCCCTTTTTCTTTGGTTTTTCTTTGTATTCATACTTCTAAAAGGTCCCATTCTCATGGTAAATCTGGGATTTACCAGGATCCATATCATTCCCATAGCACATAATCCTATTATCCCTCCTCCCCCTTTTATTATCCACCCCTGTCACCCTGGTTTTGAAGACTTTTTTAAGCCTTCTGTAATGTTCTTCATATTGGAGTCAGAAGTTTCACCTTATCACACTTTCTACTATAAACACTGGCCATGTTTTGCTAACTGTCTTTTATTGTTTACATATTTCTAGGTAGGAGGAGAAATGTGATTGACAGTTAGCTCGACCAACGTGGATTGAGAGGTGGAATTCCATCCTCCAATCCACGGGCACCATGGGAAATGTATAAAACTGGGTTTTGTAAATAAACTCGCTCTCTTTTCCTGCTTCGCTCACCAGCGTGTCCTCGTGTGGTTCTTCCCGTGTCCACTGTGACACACCCCCACATTGAAAAACGGGTGTCCGGATTCTTTAGCTTGCTTAACATATTTTCTTCTTCCTTTTTTATAAGACAGTCCACCCTCTTTGACTGCACATTTGCCCACTTTTCTATTTCAGTCCAAATTAAATTGGTTTTACTTTTCGGAGTGTTGTCTCCCACCAGTTCCATTATCTTCTGCAGCCTTTTTACTTCAATTTGTATACTGATTAGAAATTCGTGGATTCTCATTCCACCTTCTGCTATTTGAGCCGGGTTGCATGTGATTACCACTCCCTCCAAGGTTCCTTCTGAGGGAGTACTCTTGAAAGAAGAGGGTATTTCTGGCCACAAATCTTTAGACAAGGTCTCTGGGCTGGAGTTTCTTTTAATCAATTTCCTTCCCTCATCCATATTTCCCTTTTGAGGGTGCTCCATTTTGGACATTATGTCAACTTTAAGACCGTCCTTTCTAGGAACCCCCAGGCTGAGTCCAGTTTCATTGTACTGACTCTTTGTAGGTATTATAGTTAAGCTTATGATCAGTAGGGAAGTCCACAGACGAGTTCCTCTGTTTAGGCCAACGCCCATTGGGTTGCCACCAATGGCTGGTTCCAGGTTCTTCTCAACAGCAAGAGCAGGTTGCCCGGACCCCCTTCCTGATCCTTCCTTCATTTTCTGATGGGTTGTTTTCCCTGGACGGCTTGAGTTGCCCTTCTGTCACAATAGGAGCTTTACTGGATCAATTTCTCCACTTTTATGCTTTTCGCACTCTATCCCCCCCTGTTGGCTGAATTTCAGGTATTTGCCAGATTAACCCGCACTACTCCCAGCTGACCACAATTTCTAAGATTGTATGACCAAGGAGAAATACCTTCCTTCGGGTTACCCTTCCCTCTTTTTAGTTTTCCTTTTCGGGTGGATACAAAGTTTCTTTTGAGGCTTCTTTAGGCCGCAGCTTGATGTTTCTCAGGGCGGTTGCGTCCTCGGTGTAGCCGGACCTTCAGATCTCCGGGGGAAGAGATGACTTTCCACTCGGGGTTTTCCCTCGGGGCTGCTAATTTCTTAGCTCTGGAGGCGTGTGTCCAACCTTTCTCAGCTGTTCGGATGGCTGTATCTGTAGTTAAAAGGACAAGAAAGGGTCCCTCCCAATGAGGGGTTAGTGACACCGCTTTCCAAGCTCTTATCAGTACTTTATCTCCTGGTTGTATATCGTGAATAGCAAATCCCAAGGGAGTATATATCAAAATCCTGCAACTTTTTCCAAATTGAATTTACCAATTAAGAACACGTACCCAATACAAATTCCAAATCAGCCCGGTACTACAGGAATACTCTACAGAAGGAATGCCTGCCATGTCTACCATTCAGAAAATCTGAATATTAGAACAAGTCATCCAATAGTACATTCACATGTTCATCATAAAAACAATTTTGTCCCTAGATCACTATGATTTTCCACCTCACAATTCACACATTCATCTTCATACAAGCAAAACAATGCACCATACAATCCAAAATCTTTCTTTCATAAAAAAATGATTCAACACATCATCCAAAATTTAAATAATTCAATACAAAATTCAAAAATCCTTTTTTTGTACTGTTACAGGGAGAAAGTAAAACTAACATGATGGGTCTACCAATACATCTGAAAATGGCTGCTTGGTACATGGATTCTGTACAACAAGTAAACAGTAAACACTAAGACAACCTTAAATCCCATAGACTAGCTCCGGGTAATATGTTTCTAATGAAGAATAGCCTCTTAAGTAAAATTAGCATTCACATGAGATAAAAATTTTAGACATCCACCATAATCCTGGGGAATACTTTTAACAAGTCATAAAAGAAATAAGGTATATCAAATAAAAGGAAATGACCCCACAAATGACAGAGTCTACTCCTTTACCACTTATAAAATATTCTCGACATATACATATGCTATAAGAACAACACTGACAGCAATATAGAAATGGCATCGCCTCAGGCACTTCTAGAAAGATTTATACAAAGAGCATCAGGGTTGTAACTTATTGCGGGTCTGAGCTTCTTCAGCTTTTATCAAAAGAAGTGAATAAAGTAGCAAGATTAACTCATCTGTTTTGGATGGAAGGCATCAAAAGCTATAGTTAAAATGCATCAAAATACTCTGTAATATACCATGCAGTACTTAAATTCGGAACTTAAGACACTGGAAAGTTTTCCAAGGCCAAGAGTCACTTTAAACTTGAGGCCCCTGTAACCAGACAGCCCTATCCAGTGCAATTGCCAGAACATTAACACTACTGCTTTTTACTTCAGTCCTCAAAAAAACTTCCACAAACTTAGCCTCTATTAACAAGCAAACTCGAGTTAACCTATGACTATTTTCCTTAAACCAAAGCAAAACTCCTGTATTTGCTATCCATTCTTGTGTATTACTAAACCTAAATACATGGTTTGAAGGACCACAAGCAAATATTGACCATATTTAATACCAGTGACACAAAAGCTGCTTCTCATACATCACTTACTCTCTATTTTTGAAATACAGGTATCAGGGCAACCTTAAGGTTTATATTTTCTAAATTGAGGAGCAAGTAAAGAAGACATAATATCAAAGGGACAATACAAACTATCTCCTTCTAAGAAATCAGTAATTAGAAATGAAAATCCCTGTTCCCACCAGACAAAATACATACAGAATAGGAACTGCAAAGAAGAAAGAAAAGACCTGTAACTACCAACACAGAGAAACCACAGCTCATAATTCCCTCTAAGGAAAATTACCTGGGCACATATGTGACTTGAAGGACCTTAAAGCTTATTTTTATTCCAATCCTCCTGCCACAGGGAGGGGCACTTTGCTACCAGCCCTGTCTAGCCTGGCCTTACAACCACTCTGGGCAACGATACCTGAACAATATTATAAACCCAGTGTGTCGCCCCCATACCTACAGTCACCCTGCAGAAGTTAACGTTTGACCAAAAAATTTCCAGTTCTCAGCTACCGTCCAGCAAGTGCAACTGCTACTAATCCAGAGAAAGAATCATCTGACACCACTTTATTATGCCACTTTCCCAACTTAATGCTAGAATCCTGAATCCAGTTACCATTCTAACACCATCCCAACAGAAAGATTTCGTTTCCAGCCTCTTGACTACCACTTCTTATAAGCAGCTTTAATCTGGACTCCACTGGTCACATGCTTCGACATTAAAAAAACTTAAATAAACAAAACCCTTGTAATACATTGTCTGCCAACACAAATGCCATATCTCTACTCAAGCTAACAATCTGAATTCAAAATGTAGCAATTGTTTCAAACATAGATGAACTACATCCACTGTACTATCAACATGTTTTGGTTTGCACAAAATCCTCACATGCAGCAAACATGCAACCAAAGAGAAGATGTATTTTCAGCTTTTCAAGAACAGACACATAGGTACTTCCCACGCATAAATATAGCTCTCATTCTTGGTCTCTTTTCTCAATCCTTTTATCCATTTTTTGCTTCCTATTCCGCCTTACATTGCTATTTTCTGCCCTGGGCAGCCTCATCCTGTCACTTTAAAAAAAAACGCTGCTTGCCCTCGTCTCCTGGCAACCATGGACTGACTCACCCTGCCCCTTGCGGGGGGGGGGGGGTTTAGTTCCTTTTTCCCATGTTAGCGAAAAGAGAGAAAAAAACCCCAAGAAACTCCGCCGATCTCATCCAGGAAAAAAAAAACTCTTTAAAGCAAAATACACAATTCTAGGGAGCCTCCAAAATGTATTCAGCCTGAAGTAAAAGATCCACCACCACCAAAGAAAAGAGTAAGTGAAATTCCTTTTTAATTCCTTTTTCTATCTTTTTCTCCTTTTGCAGACTTGCGTGAATTCTCACATTTCTAATTTGTACGGGTCCAAACACCACCAGTTGTTCTCTAACACATTCCAATTCACCTTTGGTAATTTCTGTTTTGCTCCACTGTCTAGCTTAAATGTACATTGTTTTTTCTTATGGGAATGTTTCTTTTTCCCCATGTTTCCTCCCGGGCCGTTCTTGCTCTCACACCAACTGTCCCACCCCGAATCCCTTCCGGGTTCTTCAAGATCTCCTTCGGGGGTCCTGGTTTTAGCCGGGGCTCTAACTGGTGTATACCTGTCTGGTTTATTCTTCCACCCTTCGTTTTCCTTACCCTTCTTCTCTTTTTCTCCATAGTTTAGCGTCGGTGGCCGAGGTGCAGGGTCAGGACCAGAAACGGGGTCAGGATTCCCTCTCGGGGATCTCCTTGAGCGGGAGGAAGGTTTCTGGAGTGGCCGCTGAGCTCGGGGCTCCGCATGGGTCTCGGATGGCAGCGCTAACGCTGCCACTGAGGAGGCCGAGGAGGAGGAAGGGGGAGGGGTAGGGGCTGACATGATGTGGGCCACCAAGCCGTGAGAGAGGCTTATCCCGTAGTCCGGTTTATTCCGTTTCCCTTTCCTCAGAATACAGCTTTACTCGTACCCAATACCATAACAGAACATATGCCAATTCCTCAAATTCTCTCCTTTTCTTCTTCGCTACATGTTCCCACAGAGCTTCCCACGCCCATTCGTCAAAAGTACCAAACACAGGCCATATAAGATTAGGTCTTATCTCCTTTCCTCCCCAAACATTCATACACAAATAAATCATCCGATCTTTAGATGCCCTTCTCCTAATTGGGCATTCTTGACAATCTTGCAACAACTTTCCTAATGGACTTTTCTGAGGGATTTCAAGAGTATCCCCTGCTGAGGTTTCCCTTAAGGAATCCTCCCGATCTCTACTGAGATACGATCCCATACTCCCCGTGGCACAGCAGTTATGGGATACTATATAAAAATTAAATCCCAAGATTCCGAACTCGGTGCCATTAACTTAATGATCCAGCAGATGACCGTTCCGTAGATGTTCGGTTAACCGCAGGGCTCTGTAACCGCCACCGAAAAAATTAACGGACCCCACTCGGTCGCGGTCAAGAAGGCTTACTAGTCCCCTAACTCGAAGGGACGTCCTCTTTCCTTCAGGACCCCTGGTGACTCCTACACCCCGTCGGGTAACACTGACACGCGAAATATCACGTGTTGCACACACACTCACACGCACATATACACGTTCTCAAGCACTTGGTCACCCCACTCAACCACGCTATACTTACGGTCCTTTTCCTGCGTGGATTCTTCGTGCACGTAGACTTTTACGAGTGAAAAAAATACCGTGGTTCAGGGAAACCCCTGCTGAGTTCCAGAGCCCTCCCCAAGCTAGCTTGTCCTAACACCTAATACTTTCGCTGTTGTGGTTTCTGGGTTCGAAAAGCCAGTTCGTTCTTCCGGACTTACCCGCTCTGCCAGGCCGCTTTTTACAGCGGGGCACCTCCTGGTCAGAAGCGGGGGTCCGTAGAATATTCAAAACTGGCCCCGCTGTTGGGCATCAAAATTGTTATAAATGCCAGGACAATTTATTTCCAAATTCAATAATTTGGTTTATTAAAAATTCAAATCACAAAATTTGGAATCAAATCACAGAATCTAAGCAATAAAAAAAACCCCACGCAAACAGCGATACCTACTTGACAGAATTTCTCCCAGGAAAAAGAGCCAAGGGTGACCCTTAGACACAGACCCTGGCCGTCTGGTCTTTAGCTGGGTACACGAATTCGCCCGCCCAGAGGCTCAACTTAAATACGTTTTATTTCCCCCCTCGGCAGCACTCTTCCCATTGTTTCTGCTAAGCACCGGCAATTAAGAGTGTTTACACTAAGCCCTGAAAAAGTCCCTTGGTCCATTCAAATGCTAATGTCCAGAGTAAGTCCTTGCTTTGAGTAATCTAACAGCCGTAGAAGTGTGTGATGACTTTTCTGCACGTAGGTGATCGATCAGAGTAAACCCTTGCTTTGAGGCAATCTTCGCTGCGCGTAGGCAGGGGTAGGTTGGTCAATGTTCATTGTCTTATTGGTGCCTCGTATTTTCACCTTCTATTTCTGGACCAGGAAGATCAGGAGAGGTGCTTTACGGAAGTCTGTGAAGCACACAGGTTGAGCATACACACATACTTTCATACAATATATTACAGTTTCCAACTTATAATTATTTATAGAACATGAATTAAATAACCCTATTTTTCACAAATTAGAAATATAATTTTTGGTTTATTTAAAAGGATCGAATTACAGAATTTCAGCAAAACCACCAACAGCAGAGATACTTTGACGATTTACCCGGGAATCGTCAATGGTGAACTGGGACGCAGTATCTGGCCAACTACCGTCCCCCCTGAGTTCACAGATTGGTCTTGTTCGGGGCTTAGTTTTTATACACTTTATTCCGCCTCTGGCAAAAATTTCCTCATAGTCCTTTTGTTTCCAAGCTAGTTATTCGAATTCATAGTTGTCTCCGGCTTAGCTGAAAAGAGTTCCCTCCTCTGCAGCAAGGTGTCAATTTTTACTTTCCCGTGAGTGAATGGACACCAAAGTTTATGAATGGTAAAAGTTCATCTCTGGAGATGATGATTATGATGGTTCTCTGATGGTGGTGTTCCGATGCTCGGATGACAGTGTTTCAATGGCTGAAGACATCCAGGGAGGGGAAGACTGATAGCTTATCTTAATGTGTCCTTTTCTGATGCCAAAGAGAAGGCCAGGGTTTCGTAAGTCCTTTGTCTCCTTTCTAAATGTAAATTCCAGAGTGGTGCCTGCTTCTGTCTCAGCGAATTTTCAAGGCAGACTGAAACTTAAGACTATATTCCCATATAACATATACACAATGGGTTTTCTAATTTTTAACATGCCATAACCCATAAGAACACGAATTAACATCCCATATTTTTCACATTTTAGTATTCCAAATAGTTGTCACCGTTAATATTAACCCTCTGCAAGCCTGGTCACCATCTTGCAACCAGGTGAAATGTGTGCTTTATGTGAGAGTTTTCTTACGAGGGTTTGGACCTGTTTAGTACAGTCCTCTAAACTTGGCCTCCTCGCAAAAAGATTGCAGAGCTGCCTTGCTCTTCATCCACTTCTGGGCTGTGATACTGCCTTTTCAATGTTTCCTATCTGAATTATTTTTTTATCTGCTGTGATCAGGAAGGTCAGCCTTGCTGTGGCCAACACAGCTGATGAGAGGTGCAAAAGAAGAGAAGGTAGCTATGATTTCTCTGCTTTTCTGACCATGAGACAATCTGAAAAGAAGGAATTGCAAGCTTACGTTCAAATAAAATATATGGACATGAGTAAAAGAATGGAGGCAAGACAGTCAAGCTTATATTTAGGGAAATGGTGGATTTCTCATTAAATTCCTATGTTGTTTGTGTGGGAAAGGCTAATGTTTTCTGGTTGCATTATATATAGTTTTGTTTATTTTAAAAGTTTTGTGGTCTTTACTCTTGGTTAGGATAACAGCACCTACATGATAACTAGCCTTTTTGCTAGCTGTTGCATGCTTCTAGATGTTGCATGCTTCTAACCCATAACAGATTTTTCAAGGTATAAGCTTTACATTGTAGACTTGTGAGATCTTTCTATGCCAGCACCTTTTTTTTTAAAATTACATACACTGGATGATTGTGTAATGTGCTGTGGTAACAAAGTCTGCCAAACTGAAGATATTGCCTTGGAGAAGCCCTCAGTGCTTTAACTGCTGCACTTGCTGGGTGAGTGGTGTGATCAGTGCTTGCTGTGGATCTCACTAATGATCTTACCATTCCTCTCCCTGTTGAGGCTGCACTGAGGGGATTAGTGGCTGTGCAACCCTTATAGCTATACCAAATAAGGTCCTGGTTGTGGTTTTTTTTGTTGTTATTTGCTGGTTTTTTTGTTTGGTTTTTTTTTTTTTTGGGGGGGGGGTGTTTTGATTTTCTGTTGGTTTCTTTTTTTTTTTTTTTTTTTTTTCATTGAAAAGTTCTTTATCAATGGAAAGACCAAAGACTAAATTAGCAGGGATGACGTAGTGGAAATATGTGCAAAGCCTGACAGTAGATACAGGATATGGCAAAGGAATGTCCTGTAGAAGCTGAAGCAGCAAAGCATTGGTCTTACTTCTGCAATATATTTATTAAATAATAATCATGTCTAACATGAATAAAAGGCACAAAGCTCAAATGTGGATTTTGTTGATCTCAATGTTCAAAACAAGAATTATTGTGTTAAAACCTCGGAGAAGATCTTGAGACTCCAGACTCATCAAAGTTTTGAAATGGATACCGTACTACCTCAAAAACAGTTGAATCCAGGAAACAAAACAGCAGCCAAAACCATCAACCCTCAGACAAAATACATGCTTCATGGAAGAGAGGTTACGTTAGGTTATGTGCATAACTTAGCTGTTGTCAGGAAGTGCAGCTCATGAGGTGTGTTGCATCATTGCCTTAGAAACCCTCAGTTGAAATTGGCAGTGTTTTTATTTGCTTTCAAGGCTAGTAAATATTTTCAGCTTGCAAATTTCTACAAAATAGTAATAAATGTCTGTTACCAGAGACCCTGATGAACTTTACTTTTGAAATGTGCTATTTAACAAAATATGTTGTTCTGTCTCTATTCAATTTATTTCTCATTGCAATATTTGAATCTGTTGAAAACAGAAAGATAATGTTATCCTGCATGCAGAGGTGGAGATGCTAATGTATCAGGTCTGCAAAATTTCATTAATTTTGAACAGTTCTTCCATTAAGTAATAATTGCTACTTTTTTACCCCTCTTTTTTTTTTTGTTTGGTTTGGTTTGGTTTGATGGAGGTTTTGTTTGTTCATTTGTTTGGGGAGTTTTATTGTTTTGACGTTGTTGGTTTGTTTGTTCGGTTGGTTTTGTGGTGGGTTTTTTTGATTGGGTTTTTTTACTTTTTTCTTTTTGTTTTTAATGAGCCACTAAGGTGAGCAGTAGATTACTAGCACTGGGATTACAGGATGTACTTGGAGCCAAAGTGATTCGTACCTTTGTAGTTGAATAAATTGCCTTAATGGTTTTCTGGCATGATGCATGCAGGATGGAAAAATCACAGCATGAATGTCATGGTTCAAGTATATATTGTGATGCTCATAGGTAGTAAATCACAGTTTTTAATTTTCACAAAATATAATAAAAAGCTTCCTTTGGCCAGTCCATAGTCCTTCTCAGCACAGCAGCATGTATTAGTGGCTGTCAGAGCTGCATGGGGCTGCTTTAGCAAAAGTGGCCATAAATGTGTGCCACCACAGTCCAGGCGTCTCATGCAGCCTTTTCCTAGTTGTGTTCACTCTTGGGAAGGATCAGGATGGAGAACACCAGCTGACAGAATTGGTTTTGTGTCAGCAGTGTCTTGCTTCTGCTGTCTTTCCTGAGAGACCCTTTGGTTTTCCATCTGTTGTGTGGTGGTTGTACATTTTGCACAAGGTGTGGAAAGTGTATTGTGGCCTGAAGACTGGGAGAAGCTGAGAACAGACTCCAAGCTCCACAGCTTGTTCTGGCAGACAGAAAATCTTGTGTGGGCTATAGCTTGGATAACTTGCAGATGGCATTTCAACTGGAAATCCCAGTGAAGAATGGATTTATAGAATGAGATTCTTCACAAGACTTATCACTGTGAGGGTTTACCCGTAGCAGGTGTGCTAGTTCAGGTAATCATAGCAGTGTAACAGTGAAAGAACTATGCTCCTGAGTGTTTGCTCACATCCTCTGATGAGTTTACAACTGTTTGCAGGGCTGTGCTGTCTTGGTGACAGGGGTAGCCTCCTTGAGCTAACTGATTTAAGGCCATCATTCAACTGGTAGTAATTTTAGCCTGAAACCCCCAAATTAAATGCCATGTACTTAGAGAAATAAAATAATAAATAGTATATCTATATATAGATACTTCTCTAATATAGAGGAGTATCCATATTAAGGTGTAAGTGCATTCACTTGAAGGTCAGCAGCCTACATCTACTATCCATCACTGGCATGTGGCAAAATAAATAAACCATGATCTACCCTTGTATGATACTTCACATTTCTCTATACCAACAGCAGGGTTTTGTGGTTCTAAATACTTACAATACAGTGCTAGGCACGTAAAAACTGTTTCAGAATTCAAACAGAAATTTATTGCAGTCACCTTTCGAAGGCACCGACAAATTTGCTGTTCCTTGTCCTGTTTTTCAAAAGACTAATGTGTATTTACTTGAACTTTTATCATGGTATAATCCCAGATGGCCACTAAGCCCCACACCACAGCTCCCTCACTCTCCCACAGCGGGGTGGGGGAGAGGATCAAAAGAGTAAAATTGAGAGAATTCATAGGTTGAGATAAAGACAGTTTACTAGGTAGAGCAAAAGCTGGGCATGCAAGCAAAGCAAAACAAGGAATTCATTCACCACTTCCCATGGACAGGCGAGTGTTCAGTCATTCCCAGAAAAGCTGAGTTCCATCACATGTAATGGTTACCTGGGAATACCAATACCATTACTCCAAGTGTCCCAACTCCTTGAGCACCCCTAGCCTCCTCGCTGGTGGGTTGGGTGAGGGGCAGAAAGGGCCTTGGATCTGTGCAAGCCCTGCTCAGAAGTAACAAAAACATCCCTGAATTATCCACACTGTGTTCAGCACAAATCCAAAACACGGCCCCATACCAGCTAGTGTGAAGAAAATTAACTCTGTCTCAGCCTAAGACAACCCAATCTTTTATTTGAATCTCAACAGCAACAAATTTGGTTCACAGTTTTACAGATAAAGAAAAGACTATCATTTTCTCAGTGTGTGTCAGTACTAATCTCAGGTAATGGTAAGATAAGGTAACCTTTATATAGCAGATATATTTTTTCCTGTTTGGTTTGTATAAGAAGACCTGAGAAGAACCCAAATAAAAATTCAAGGTTTATTAAACTCTAAATTACACTTAAATGACTTATAGTGTCATGTTTATAGAACCATCACTACACTTTCTATATAAAATTTTTGTAGAGATTTTAAATAAATCTCAGAGATTTACAACTGTCTTCTTGAAATACATTATTTTCAGGGTTTGTTGCAGTTGTTACACATTAACTTACAGTGTGCTAACAGCTAAGTAAATCTTTGGCAACTGATCAGAAGCCCTAAATGAGGTCATAACATATGGAGAGGTGCTGAGAAGTTACAATTCCTGTGTGTCTTAATTAATATTGTAGCTAGTAAGTGTCAGAGTCTAGAACATCCCTCTGGCCACCCTGGAGGGTTTGGAGACCGGACAGGGGGGTCTGGGATCTGTACAAGGGGGTCAACCAGCCTCACACAGAGCCCAGGAGGACACTGCTTCTGATCCCTGGCCATGGGAGTGAATGCCCACATTGTATGAAGAATCACAAGCTGAGAGAATTCAAAATAAGCAGTAGTTAGTTTATCATAGAATGTGAATGTAGAATCTAGGATTTTTAGTATATGGGGTTGAAGAGACAAGATGGAGGAATTGGGGAGTGGCTCCTGTGCTCCTTGTTCTTGCTCTTGTCCCCCATCTTTTGCCGAGTTGGATTTTGGAGACTGGTTTAGAGTAGAAACAACATGTTAGCATAGGTAGTAGGCATTGGTAAAATTTTGTAAATAAAAAGTACGTTTTGGACGGTGGTTGGGTCAGGGGTACCGTACATAAGGTGCGGGGCTCTCTGATCCGCCCCAGTCCGCCGCGTGTCCTGCTCTGCTGGAGATGCCTGGCAGAGCTGAGAAAGAACTAAGATAATGTACCCTGCCAGGGAGGCCTGGCAGAGCTGAGAAAGAACTGAGAGATAATGAAGAATAAACAACCTTGGAAACACGCACTGGCGGACTCAGCTTGTCGTCTCTGGCTCTGGCGTGAAACACTTAGGGCAAAGAACAGATGAAAAACCTTATTACCTCGGGGAACAGCAACCCCGAGGAGACTCCCAGGGAACAGCAACCCTGAGAAGTAAGCATTCTTTGCAGCTCATAGGCTCTGATCCAACAGTGTGCTGCTGTGGAAGTGTATATTTAAGCCAGCAACTCAATAAGTAGATATGTCAGCTTCACTAAGGGTGCTCATATGCTTAGAAATATGTTCAGGAATGAATACTTTGCTGGGTCAAGGTATCTTGGAATAAATATTTGTTTGGAAAATTTCAGTACAACAAGCTGAAAAACTTGAAAAATATCTTTTTTCCGAATGCTAGGTTGCAGCTCATTGATGCATGTGAGCAGCAATAGATTTCCTTTATGAAAAGTGTTATTTTCTATCTTATTGCAGCTCATTTAAGCATAAACACATTTAATATGCTCTTGCATTATCCTTGCCTAGAAGCTATCATTGTAGCTGACATGATGAAAGCAGAACTGTAGGATGACTGATTTTAGGCTAATAGGCATATTTCTTATGATGTCAGGCTTTATTGAAAGGCAGCTATTCAGCCCAGTATTTCAGAGGGTTTAGTTTATGTTCCTTTCACATCATCTCTCATTGTTTTGATATCGTTTGGATGGATGGATTGACTCTATTGCAGTGGCCAATAACTGACATGATAAGAACAAATGCATAAAAAAGGAAGCACATTCATTTATTTTTCCTACAAAATACCTAGGTGTTCTATAGAAAAATATTGTCTGAAGTATTTCATTGTAAGTAGAGAATATCTCAGTACTTGCAGTTTGCACTGGAACTCTGGTGACCAATTCCTAAGATTCAGGAAACCTAAGAGAAATGAAAATGTGAGTTATTCGGACATTTGTATGAGATGCCTCTCTGACTCTGTCGTAGAGGCAACAAAAAAAAATACTGTTGAAAAACACAGAAAAGAAGAAGTATTTTCTTGAATTTTTGCTGACATACTATCAGTTTATTCAGAGTTTCATTATCTCTTCTGTTATCAAACAGGAAATCCTTTCTTTGCTTTTACTGCCCCTGAAAGGTAGTCTTATCAACCAGCCATTCTTCATATGTGGCTCCCCAAAGTTTCTTCCAATTCTAGTATCTCACAGAGCGATTAGCTCTGGCAGAAGCATGCAGAGCCAACCTGTGTTTAGCACTTGTACACACCACTGGATATTTTGTTTGTGTGAAGACAGAAAAGATTAGTCTTGACTCATGAAGGCTGATTAAAATAGTAGCCTGATTTTCAATTTGTTCAGGATCCCACTTACTGAAAATATAATCATTAGTCAGAAGAGACCTTGCCTTCAGAGAGGTCAGAACTGCATTTAATACTATCAGTTTTATTGTGATGATATTCCAATAGTATTATTAGTTGTACAAAACCTACTTACCTGAAGTTACACATCTTGAACTGTAATGATTTTGAGAATGTGGTTCAGTTTTTGTTGGATTTGGAGTTTTGTTTGGGGTTTTTTTTCTGGTGGTGGTGGTTTTCTTGAGGTGGTGTCTTTTAGGTGAAGGACAAAAAAAAGTCTTAAATGTAGGGTACTCTGAGTCTCTTTTTTCACAGATCTTATTCCACCTGAGATTTTGTCTTGTCATGAAGATCCAGAATATGTTTTGAGGAAGTTTTTTTGTATTGTTGGTTTTTTAGACCAAACTTAAGAAAATTTCCATTGACTTAAAAGGGATTTTTTCCAACAATGTAATTTAAATGAAAATTCCAGTAACCTTTATTCATAACTAATTTCTCCCAGGATCATTACATAGATATAATCCTATACTAAATAGCAACCATGAGCAGTGCAGACTTGAAGGATGAAGATGAAGCTAAAACCTCATAATAATTTCATCAGGGATTTTAATAGGTAATGCTCATATTTTTAACTTGTTTTTAGCTCCCTCATTCATGTAGAAATAGAAAATTAACTAAATGTGAGATAGATCTTATTGATTGCACTGAGACTGGACTGTCTCTCTACCTGAAGGAATACGTGGTATTGTGATTTCACCAATAAATACATGTTTTACTTTACACTTGAAAATTGCCGAGTACCTTATTTCTCTAAGATGGCATAGTTGTGCACCCATTAACTTGGCATTTAAGAACCAGATTTCAAACAAACAGCAAAGCTCCAATTATTTTCTTGATTTCCCCCCACTCTCCTTGGTGTTCTCCTTGTCTATCCATAAGCCCAGTGGGTATATTCAGATAGCACAAGTTTGCTTCTGTTTTCCGTTTATCCTGTAGATGTTTCCAGGTGATGAAAGGAGACCTTTTGAAAATTGCATGTTCCTTTCTTTTTTGTGAAGTGATGAAAAGCACACCATGATGCTGACAGAGACTGCTTTTGTCTCATTGACATGTACACATAATATATACAGCCTTATAAATCTTGGCTTTATGGGACCATGTGTCTTATAAATGAGATGAAGGGTGTCCCTTTCACAATGGATTTGTTAAAGCTGGGAGAGAGTGTTCTCTCCCTCTAACCTCTTGGCCACCCCTTGGTAAAATAGCATAGCTTTAGAGTTAATGGACTAATTGCATGTACAGCAAACATCTTCATTTTCAAAGTCACTGCAAGCTGACACTTGTATTATCCTGTATTAAAATAAAAAATTGATATTTCAGAGGAAAGAAGTGGGGAGGAAAAGGTTGATAGGGCAACATATAGGAAAGCATAATATGGTCAACAGAGAAAACTTTAAAAGGCCTTGTCTGTGTTCATATCTGTTATCATAGTTATAGATGATTATGGTGTAGTAGATGTGAGACAATTATATCCCTTCTAAACTATTTAAGGAATTTTTAGAAATGTTTCCATTTCTTGATAATTTTTTAGGTTTTTATAAAGGGTAGCTTTGATCTCTAGTATTTTGGAACTATTCTTCCCAAAACTAGCTATAATATTTTAATTTTTATTTTACTCAGAACAATTTAGATCAATTTAAAAACATTCTCTGTGGACACAAAGTCTACCCAAATGGCAACATATTTTTCCCCTCTATTTTTGTGGGAAACTGAAAGAACTGGGGTATCCATTTG
Organism: Prinia subflava; assembly: GCF_021018805.1. Lineage (NCBI taxonomy): Eukaryota > Metazoa > Chordata > Aves > Passeriformes > Cisticolidae > Prinia > Prinia subflava. The sequence goes on from NW_026960607.1 coordinate 4,147,965, forward strand.
TTTTAGTATTTTACATTCTTTTTTTGTCTTTTGTCCAGAATTATCTTTGACAAAAGTGGGGGATCCCATCATAGCATAGTGAGGACAGCATCCCAGTTAATCAAAGACAACTGTTTTCAATTCAAAATGTATACATTTATTTTTTGTTAAAAGACATTTAACATTAATATGATAAATTTCCCTCTGAACATCTACGCACTAAAAAACATAGTAAAAGACCTTTCCAATATTTTTACTAAATCATAAAATAACTGCTAGAGGTGAGCTACCTCCAAAATAGTAAAGATAAGTGAATATTTGATGTCCTGTGTAAATAGAAAGTTAGAAAGAAACAAAAACATTAAACACAGGTCTTCTACTGAGAAAAATACTCCATACCTAATTAAGTTATCAAATCCTAATTATGTATTAAAGGTTAAGATTAATTGGAAAAAAGACACCTTTGATTTCTTTTTCTCTATCACTTTTTAAAAATCACTTTGCTACAGTACTGCTTCAATTGGTTTTAATTGCTCACACACAGCTAGAGAATATGTTCATTTGCTGTGATCCTTGTTTATATGCAGGAATTGTGCTGATTTAATTCATTTAGATTGTGCTGTAAATTGTCACTTCTTTTGATAACAATAACAGACGATTTAATGTATTCTCATAACACCTTAATGCCAATTAGCTACTAATTTTTTAGTGCAATTCCATGTGTTTTTCCTTACATTAGGCTTTGATTTTTTTTATGATAGTTGTTGGTCCTTGGATACACATACCCAAAAGCTTTCATTTGTGGAAGGTGTAACAAATTCTGTGAGAACTCTACCTCTTGGCAACACTGGTCCATCTAGTCCTATGTTCATCAGAAGTTTATCTTGAATCTGGAAGACGAGTAAGTAGGAAAGAAGTGATCAATGAAAAAGATGTAAAGCTTTGCATGTATAAAAAGTACAGTGCCTGAAAATATTCACTGAGCATTGGGGGCATACTTGGTCTGGTGTAGTGGGTATGCAAGCTGGGGCAAAGACAGCTGAGGAGGTTTTAATACTGTGGTAAAACCTCATTTGGAGCAAGAGCTCCCATCAAGGTCAAAGTTTCTGACATTAGCAGCCTAATACCTCTTCAGCTTAATATTTTATTATTGGGTATTGAAATGTGGCTCCTAACTCATCTAATTAGATGCTGATCTATAAGTCAAAGAGATTGCAGGGAGGCAGCTGTAAGGACTGATGTGGCTGCATCCAGCCAAGCGCATGAGTGCCTGCCAGGGTCGGTCCTTCATGCGGTTCATGTGGGGCTGCTTCCACCTCCATCCTCTGGGCTAGAAGTGCCCTCAGGGAAGGGGGTTAGGGAGTTCAAACTCCTCTGGCCTCCAGACAAGTGCATTCTCTCTTGGTTAGATATGACCTCTCCCTAATCTGTTCTCACTTTCTCTAATTCATGTCCCTCCTGTTACAGATTTTTCACAAGGTAGTCTTTGCCGCCTTCTTCGTTTTCCTTTCTTGCTTGCTCTTTCTGAACTGCTCCAGATAGCAGTAAGATAACAGTAAAATGTAGGCATTGGTAAATTTTAGCAGTATCTGCTGAACAGCCTGCTAAACAGCTCCTGCAAAGTGGTTTCTAAGTACTTCAGACATTAAAAATTAGGGGGGAAACTATTATATAAAGCAACCCTGCTAATATTGCTATCATCCATGCCAATATGTGAGATGCTTTCTCTGAAATTATTTTTCAAGAAGGATAGGAATCTGTGGCTTTATCATGAACTTTTCTATATGTGTCTGTGTTGCAGCCATGAGGCCTGAGAGGCCTCCCTGGTGGTCAGTTGCCTAAAGGCAAAGAAATGCCTAGTCATGGTTACTGGACCAAATAACCCCTCTCCTGCTCTCAAACCCTCTCTTATCTCTATGTAAGACAATAGGTCACTTTCTACCCCAACTCATACCATTGGACCATTTCTCAAAACCTTAGTACTCTATATAAACCCCACTTTTGCCCAGCTCAGTAGAAGAGCTGTCCCTGAAATCCTTCGCAGAGGATGCCAATACAGACTCATCTGTGGAACTTCATACAGCTCTTCTCCTCTCTCTCCCTGCATCTGCCAAGGCACTTAGCAAGCTTATGAGCTGAAATACACTAGAGCTAACACTGCAAAGAGCTGGAATCACTGATAGCTAACCTGCTAAGTATTGCCTTAGCCTGGGAGCTTCGCCTGAGGTACTTGGACAGGAGGTACTTAGTGGTACTCCCTATCTAGGAACACCAAGGCAGCCGGGATCAGACTGATCTTGAGAAGCTCCGGGAAAGATAAATGTCTGATTGGATATTTTACTTTGGCTTTTCAGTCTTAGCATTTTTTTAATGGTGGCTGGCAAATAATAATAAAAAAAAAAACCACCAACCAAAAAAACAACAAAAAAACCCCAACCAAAATTGTGAGAACAAAGAACAAATTGTGTTTACAGTTTTCTAGACTTTAATTATTTAGACTAGAATACAATAGATCTGCATTCTGTCTTTTCTATATTTTGTCTGACTGGAGATAGGCCTGAAATATTCTGGATGCTTTTATTCCGACTCCACACAATTGATATGTATTGAAAAACACAGCTTAATGTAGAGATACATGAGTCTGTTGGTAAACACAAAACTGGGATGGGAGCTTGTTGTCATGCAAATGGATGTGAAAACTAAATTTTTCCCACCAAGTAGTTTTGATTATTTTTCATTTATGCTTGAGAAGTCAAAGAAATAGTGACACATGAGAAAGAAAACCATTTGTAATCTCAGTCTGAAAAACATTATACATTATTATAATGACTGGATATTTTAAGGAGATGAAAAATGTTAAAATGCACAGCCTGAAGGACAGAAGTAAAACTGTTATTTCAGAATATCTGGGATCATTTGTTCAGGAATAACTGGACCTTTCTGGAGTTACAGTCCAGCAATTGTGGTCTTTAACACAGAAAGCAGGAGCTTTTTCAGTTTGTGGAATGCAAACAAATGAAAAGATGTTGGAAATACTGTAAAGCAAAGGACAAAAACAGTTCATAAGCTGTATTAGGATCCTTTGAGAAGGAATTACCCCAGACAGTCACTTAGAGGTCCCCAGTCATGTAAAAAAACCCCAACCAAACAAAAAACCTGGGCTGTGAAAGGGTATTACTAGTGAGAAAACAGTCACCCTAATGTGTGGAAGTCTACAATTTCAAGTCTATGTACACCAGCACACCAGAATAAACTAGAGAGTCAAAAGGAGAATTCTAGTTTATCCTATTTTTTGGTTACTGCTTCGTCATGAGTTATTACATTTTCCTCATTGAGGTGACTGAAGGCATTGAAGCAAAACACTACAACCTAATTTTTTTTTGCTTTTCTGGAGCACTATGATTGTCTTAGATTCCTCTTTAAAATATTGTTAATAATTCCCATAAGTAATACATATGTATACTTTGTGAATATGCATGGAGATAATGTCTTTATCCTGAAATTCTTGGTTTGTTCCAACTAGAAGTTGCAGTTGCAACATATTCAAAAATTCAATGTCTTTAAAGCAACCCTTAAAAACTCATTAGGTTCACCAATCAGTGACTCTTTGAATTGAATGTTTGCAAATGGAAGAAGTTTAAAATAACCTGTTGCTAGCAAAGAGAACTTGGCTAATAATAAAATGCATACACTTTCAAAAGCACCTCAGTAAGTGTTGAATCACTCAGGCACTGAACTATACTTTGTCACTATAGACAGTTTATGTGGAAAATAAGGTTATTTAATTCATGTTCTATAAATAATTATAGATTGGAAACTGTGATATATTGTATAAAGGTATATGTGTCTGCTCAACCCGCACGTTTCACGGACTTCTGTAAAGCACCTCTCCTGATCTCCCTGGTCCAAAAATAGAAGGTGAGAACACGAGGCACTGATGACCTACCCCTGTCTACGTGCAGCTAAAATCACCGGGACTCCCACCGATCAAACGCTACGTGCCAACAGGATCATCACCCACTTCTACTCAAAGCAAGGACTAACTCTGGACATTAGCACTTGAATGTGCCAGGGGACCCTTTCGGGATTTAGTATAAACAAAGTTAATGGCCGGTGCTTAGTGAAACAATGGGAGAAAGGTTGCCGAGGGGGAAGTTAAGGGTATTTAAGTTAAGCCTTTAGATGGGCAAAGCGTGAACCCAGCTAGAGACACCGACTGCCAGGTTCTGTGTCTCTGGGGTCACCCTTGGCTCAACTTTTCCCGGTAGAAATTCTGTCAAGTAAGTGTCGCTGTTTGTGGGGTTCGTATTGTTTTGTTTTTATTGTTTAAAATTGTTATAATTTGATTCCAAATTTTGTGATTTGAATTTTAATAAACCAAATTATTGAATTTGGCAATAAATTTGTCCTGGCGTTTATAACAATTTTGGCGCCCAAACAGAGGGGCCAGTTTTGAATATTCTACGGACCCCTGCTTCTGACTGGGAGGTGCCCCGCCGTAAAAAGCGGCCTGGCAGAGCGGGTAAGTCCGGAAGAACGAACTGGCTTTACGAACCCAGAACCCACAACAGCGAAAGTATTAGGTATTAGGACAAGCTAGCTTGGGGGGGGGGCTCGGGAACTCAGCAGGGGTTTTCCCCTGGAACCGCGGTATTGTTTCACTCGTAAAAGTCTAAGTGCACGAAGAATCCACGCAGGAAAAGGACCGTAAGTATAGCGTGGTTGAGTGGGGTGACCAAGTGCTTGAGAACGTATATGTGTGTGTGAGTGTGTGCGTGAACGAGCCGTGATTTATCACGAAGCGAGAGCGGACCTTAAGGTCGCGTTTCCGCTGCTCCCGCGAGGGACACGGCCGACCGACGGGGAAGCGGTTGGAACGCGTGATATTTCGCTTCGTGTGTGAGTGTTACCCGACGGGGTGTGGGAGTCACCAGGGGTCCTGAAGGAAAGAGGACGTCCCTTTTTGAGTTCGGGGACGAGTAAGCCTTCTTGACCGCGACCGAGTGGGGTCCGTCAATTTTTTCGGTGGCGGTTACAGAGCCCTGCGGTTAACCGAACATCTACGGAACGGTCATCCATTGGATCATTAAGTTAACGGCACCGAGTTCGGAAACTCGGGATTTAATTTTTTAGTATCCCATAACTTCTGTGCCACGGGGAGTATGGGATCGTATCTCAGTAGAGATCGGGAGGATTCCTTAAGGGAAACCTCAGCAGGGGATACTCTTGAAATCCCTCGGAAAAGTCCATTAGGAAAGTTGTTGCAAGGTTGTCAAAAATGCCCAATTAGGAGAGGAGCATCTAAAGATCGGATGATTTATTTGTGTATGAATGTTTGGGGAGGAAAGGAGATAGGACCTAATCTTATATGACCTGTGTTTGGTACTTTTGACGAATGGGCGTGGGAAGCTCTGTGGGAACATGTAGCGAAGAAGAAAAGGAGAGAATTTGAGGAATTGGCATATGTTCTGTTATGGTATGGGGTACGAGTAAAGCTGAATTCTGAGGAAAGGGAAACACGGAATGAACTGGACTACGGGATAAACTTCTCTCACAGCTCGGTGGCTCACATCCTGTCAGCCCCTACCCCTACCCCTTCCTCCTCCCCGGCCTTCTCAGGGGCAGAGTTAGCACTGCCATCCGAGACCCATGCGGAGCCCCGAGCTCAGCGGCCACTCCAGAAACCTCCCTCCCGCTCAAGGAGATCCCCGAGAGGGAATCCTGACCCCGTTTCTGGTCCTGACCCTGCACCTCGGCCACCGACGCTAAACTATGGAGAAAAAGAGAAGAAGGGTAAGGAAAACGAAGGGTGGAAGAATAAACCAGACAGGTATACACCAGTTAGAGCCCCGGCTAAAACCAGGACCCCCGAAGGAGATCTTGAAGAACCCGGAAGGGATTCGGGGTGGGACAGTTGGTGTGAGAGCAAGAACGGCCCGGGAGGAAACATGGGGAAAAAGAAACATTCCCATAAGAAAAAACAATGTACATTTAAGCTAGACAGTGGAGCAAAACAGAAATTACTAAAGGTGAATTGGAATGCATTAGAGAATAACTAGTGGTGTTGGGAAGCGTGCAAATTAGAAATGCGAGAATTCACGTAAGTCTGCAAAAGGAGAAAAAGATAGAAAAAGCAATTAAAAGGAATCTTGCTTACTCTTTTCCTTGGTGGTGGTAGATCTTTTACTTCAGGCTGAATACATTTTGGAGGCTCCCTAGAGTTGTGTATTTTGCTTTAAAGGGTTTTTTTTTCTCCTGGACGAGATCGGCGGAGTTGTTTTAGGGTTTTTTTTTCTTTTCTTCTCTTTTCGCTAACGTGGGAAAGGAACGAAACCCGCCCCCCTTCACCCCCGCAAGCGGCAGGGCGAGTCAGTCCATGGTTGCCGGGAGACAAAGGAAAGCGGCAGTTTTAAAGTGACTAGACGAGGCTGCCCGGGGCAGAAAACCGCCCTGTAAGGCGAAATAGGAAGCAAAAATGGATAAAAGTATTGAGAGAAGAGACCAAGAATGAGAGCTATACTTATGCGTGGGAAATACCTAGGTGTTTGTTCTTGAAAAGCTGAAAATATATCTTCCTTTTGGTTGCCTGTCTACTGCATGTGAGGATTTCGTGCAAATCAAAATGTTGATAGTATGGTGGATGTAGTTCGTCTATGTTTAAAACAATTGCTACATTTTGAATTCGGATTGTTAGCTTGAGCAGGAATATGGCATTTGTGTTGGCAGACAATGTATTGCAAGGGTTTTGTGTGTTTAAGTTTTTCTTTCAAAAGGTTGAAGCATGTGGCCGGTGGAGTCCAAATTAAAGCGGCTGTTTAGAGGCAGGAAACTAAATCTTTCTGTCGAGATAGTGTTAGAATGGTAGTTAGAGTCAGGATTCTAGTATTACGTTGGGAAAGTGGTATAATTCTCTGTGTTGGTAATTACAGGATTTTTCTTTATTCTTTACAGTTCCTATTCTGTATGTATTTTATCTAGTTGGGAACCGGGATTCTTAATTTTAATTACTGACTCCTTAGAAGGAGATAGTTTGTGTTGTCCCTTTGATATTATGTCTTCTTACTTGCTCCTCAATTTGGAGGATGTGAACCTTGAGGTTGCCCTGGTGCCTGTGTTTCAGGGGTGGAGAATAAGTGATGTATGAGAGGCAGCATTTTGTCACCGGTGTTAAGTTTGGTCGGTGTTTGCTTGTGGTCCTTCGAACCATGTATTTAGGTTTAATAATACGCAAGAATGGATAGCAAATACAGGAGCTTTGCTTTGGGAATTAGGCATAAATTAACTCGAGTTTGCTTGTTAAGAGAGGCTAAGTTTGTGAAGTTTTTTTTAGGACTGAGGTAAAAAGCAGTAGTGTTAATGTTCTGGCAATTGTACTAGATAAAGCTGTCTGATTACCGGGGCCTGAAGTTTACAGTGACTCCTGGCTTTGGAAAACTTTTCTGAATCTTAAGTTCCGAATTTAAGTAATGCATGGTATATTACAGAGTATTTTGATGCATTTTAACCATAGCTTTTGATGCCTTCCATCTAAAACAGATGAGTTAGTCTTGCTACTTTTTCACTTCTTTTGATAAAAACTGAAGAAAGCTCAGACCCGCAATAAATTAGAAGTGCCTGAGGCGATGCCATTTTTATATTGCTGCCAGTATTGTTCTTATAGCATCTGCATATGTCTAGAATATTTTATAAGTGGTAAAGGAGTAGACTGTCATTTGTGGGGTCATTTCCTTTGGTATCCCTCATTTATTTTATGACTTGTTCAAAGTATTCCCCAGGATTATGGTCGATGTCTAAAATTTTTATCTCATGTGCATTTTACTTAAGAGGGTATTCTTCAGTAGAAACATATTACCTGGAGCTAGTTTATGGGGTTTAAGGTTGTCTTAGTGTTTATTATTTACTTGTTTTACAGAACCCATGTACCAAGCAGCCAATTTTTCAGATGTATTGGTAAAACCATCCTGTTAGTTTTACTTTCTCTCTGGAACAGTACAAAAAGGATTTTTGAATTTTGTATTGAATTATTTAAATTTTGGATGATGCGTTGGAATCATTTTTTTATAAAAAAAAAAAGGAAAATTCTGGATTGTATGGTGCATTGTGTGAATAGTGAGGTGGAAATCAGTGATCCAGGGATAAAATTGTTTTTATGGTGAAGGTGTGAATGTACTATTAGATAACTTGTTCTAATATTCAGATTTTCTGGATGGTAGACATGACAGGGATTCTCTCTGTAAAATATTCCTGTAGTATTGGGCTGGTTTGGAATTTTGTATTAGGTAAATTCAATCTGGGAAAGTTGCAGGATTTTGATGTATATTCATGATATACAACCAGGAGATAAAGTAATGATAAGAGCTTAGAAAGCGGTGTCATTAACCCCTCATTGGGAGGGACCCTTTCTTGTCCTTTAACCACAGATAAAGCCATCCGAACAGCTGAGAGAGATTGGGCACACGCCTCCAGAGCTAAGAAATTAACAGCCCCGAGGGAAAACCCCGAGTGGAATGTCATCTCTTCCCCCAGAGATCTGAAGTCCCGGCTGCATCGAGGACGCAACCGCCCTGAGGAACATTAAGCAGCAGCCTAAAGGAGCCTCAAAAGAAACTTTGTAACCACTCGAAAAGGAGAACTAAAAGAGGGAAGGGTAACCTGAAGGAAGGTATTTCTCCTTGGTCATACAATCTTAGAACTTACGTCCTGCTGGGAGTAGTGTGGGTTAATCTGGCAAATACCTGGAATTCGGCCGGCAGGGGGGGATAGAGTGCAAAAAAGTGGAGAAATTGATCCAGTGAAACTCCTATTGTGACAAAAAGGGCAACTCAAGCCGTCCAGGGAAAACAACCCAGCAGAAAATGAAGGAAGGATCAGGAAGGGGGTCCAAGCAACCTGTCCCTGCTGTGAGAAGCACCCAGAAACCAGCCGTTGGTCACAACCCAATGGGCTTTGATACAAACAGAGGAACTCGTTTGTGGACTTCCCTACTGATCATAAGCTTAACTGTAATACCTACAAAGGGTCATTACAATGAAACTGGACTCAGCCTGGGAATTCCTAGAAAGGACGGTCTTAAAGTTGACATAATGTCCAAAATGGAGCACCCTCAAAAGGGAAATCTGGATACGGGAAGAAAATTGATTAAAAGAAATTCCAGCCCACAGACCTTGTCTAAAGATTTGTGGCCAGAAATACCCTCTTCTTTCAAGAGTACCCCCTCAGAGGGAACCTTGGAGGGAGCGGTAATCACATGCAACCCGGCTCAAATAGAAGAAGCTGGAATGAGAATCCACGAATTTCTAATCAGTATACAAGTTGAATTAAAAAGACTGCAGAGGTTAATGGGACTGGTGGGAGGCAACACTCAGAAAAGCCAAACCAATTTAATTTGGACCGAAATAGAAAATTGGACAAATGTGCAGTCAAAAAGGGTGGACTGTCTTATAAAAGGGGAAGAAGAAAATAGGTTAAGCAAGCTAAAGAATCTGGACACCTGTTTTCCAATGTGGGGGTGGATAATAAAAGGGGGAGGAGGGATAATAGGATTATGTGCTATGGGAATGGTATGGATCCTGGTAAATCCCAGATTTACCATGAGAATGGGACCTTTTAGAAGTATGAATACAAAGACAAATCAACGAAAAAGGGCGGCTCAGGTTTTAAAAAGGTTTGAAATACAATTTGGGAAAAGAATGTAAATAAACAGTGATAGAGGAAAACAATTAGGCTAAATACAAAACATGAATTAAAATAGTTGACAAAAGAAAAGAAATGGGGGAATTGTGGAAAATAGGGTTATTTAATTCATGTTCTATAAATAATTATAGATTGGAAACTGTGATATATTGTATAAAGGTATGTGTGTCTGCTCAACCCACGTGTTTCACGGACTTCTGTAAAGCACCTCTCCTGATCTCCCTGGTCCAAAAATAGAAGGTGAGAACACGAGGCACTGATGACCTACCCCTGTCTACGTGCAGCTAAAATCACCGGGACTCCCACCGATCAAACGCTACGTGCCAACAGGATCATCACCCACTTCTACTCAAAGCAAGGACTAACTCTGGACATTAGCACTTGAATGTGCCAGGGGACCCTTTCGGGATTTAGTATAAACAAAGTTAATGGCCGGTGCTTAGTGAAACAATGGGAGAAAGGTTGCCGAGGGGGAAGTTAAGGGTATTTAAGTTAAGCCTTTAGATGGGCAAAGCGTGAACCCAGCTAGAGACACCGACTGCCAGGTTCTGTGTCTCTGGGGTCACCCTTGGCTCAACTTTTCCCGGTAGAAATTCTGTCAAGTAAGTGTCGCTGTTTGTGGGGTTCGTATTGTTTTGTTTTTATTGTTTAAAATTGTTATAATTTGATTCCAAATTTTGTGATTTGAATTTTAATAAACCAAATTATTGAATTTGGCAATAAATTTGTCCTGGCGTTTATAACAGTTTATATAACATCACTTTTTGGTAATGGCCACTGCATTAATTTTTTTTAAATATAATTGCATATTCTCTGTTTTGCAACCTACTGAACTTTTTTTTGGTTGATTGTATTTGTTGGTGGTTTTTAGGGGTTTTGTTAATGGTCAACATAGACAACCAGTTCAGACAAAAGAACAATAGCAGATGAAAGTCAATGACACTCCAAAAAGAGTCTAAAGGCAGGAAAACAATTTCAACCAAGAAAGTTAACCACTGAAACTCTAAGACTTCTGGAAATCACCACCATTTCAGTTATAGAGGTGCAATATTGTCATTGCCATAGGAAGTGTCCAGCTTGAGTGGAGCTATGGTTGCTCTCAGCCTCCTTTCAGTGAGCTGTCCTTGCTCAGTAAGGCATCTATGGCATATATTCAAGGGCTGGTTGCTGAAGAGAGATCAGTTTAAGCACTTGTTTAACACCTGTCCTGTATGAGGACTTTCAGTCTGGGTCTGCATTCAGTGATCTGGCTTCCTTTGAAAGGTTTTGGCCAGTCCTAATTCCCTCCAGTGGCAAAGTTAAGGAGGCATTGTATAAACTTGTCAAAATAAAATAGCTGACACAGTTTTTTATGGAAGACCTCTTTAAGGTCTCTGCACCTTTCAGGTGGCCACTCTCCTGGTAAGTAATGCTTTCAAGTTAGGGAATAGGGTTCTGTGAAGAGAAGCAGTGACAGAGGAGCTTAAATTGAAAAAGCTATACCACAGACTGCATGGGCCTTAACTCCTTTCTGAGGAAAGAGGGGACTGTTCAGTATATTTGTTATCTACAGCCAGTGAAGCCAAGCAAATAAGTACTAATGCTTTATAAGTGGGACCACCCGTCACCAAAACACCAACAGCTACCTTCCTGAAATACTACTGCTTTTTAGATATCCACCTGAAGAAAACCAAATACTTTAAAAGCAAACCACACACAAATATGCATTGCTCACAGCAGGAGGCATGGACAACTACTTTCCATACAATGGGACATTGATCAAGACACATAATGTTAAAAAACTAGTTGAGAATTGCCATTCATATTCCCCCTGCACATTTCATGTCCTTTCCCACTTACAAAATCAGTAAAAGATACTTGGGAAGAGGAAGAGAAGTGTAAGAAGAGATGCTTGGAATGCAAAAGACAGAAATTGATGGAAGGAGAGAACTAAACCACACATAGCCATTTTTTTGCCAAAAGAAGGAGGAAACAAACAAATAAAAAATTAAAAAAATTTAGAGAATTTGGTGACTGCTAAAGAATGAGGCGATGTTTTACTTTCTTCAAGCACTGAACTTCCTGCACTATGAATGAGCAGCAGTGGATGCTGATGTCTACACCAGGTTTTCCTGCATGCAGAATGTGTCCATAGATTGCTTTTCAGGAGGGAAGTAATTTCTTCTTCTGCCTCAATTTTTCTTTATTTTTATAGTGATTTTTTTCCTCTGCTAGAATTTCTTCCTGCATGTTTTTTAGTGTTGCTGAGCATGTGTTCTTGGACTTGTTTGGTTTTGTTCATGTGACAAAAAAAAAAGCTATTGTACTTGCCAGTTGTGCCTTCTGGCAGTGTTGGCAAGGAAATGTTATGCCTGTCTGAAACTCACTTATGAAAAGCAAACCAAAGTGGCACAATGTTATAAATGCCAATCCAGTTTGCCAATTGAAATATAATTTGATTTATTAAAAAAATCAAATTACAGAATTTTGGTAAAACCAACAAGCAGAGTTACAGTGACGATAACCCAGGATTGTCAAAGGGTGAACGGGAAGCAGCCCCTATTGCACTGCAGTCCCACAAAGTTCACAAATTGGCCCCGTCTGGGGTCCAGGTTTTATACAGTTTATTTTGCCCCTGGCATAAGATTTCCCCACAGTTCTTTGTTTTCTTGGGATAGTTATTCGAATGCATTGCCGTTGTTGGTCAGCTGAATGGGGCTTCCAATGGGAGGGAGATGTGTCAATTTCTTTTCTCCGGTGGGTGAATGGAAGACAAAATTTTGAATGGACAGACGTTCTCCTCCGGTGATCAGTGTGATGGTGAAGCTCTGATGGCTCTGCTGCTTTTGGGAGGAGAACTGATTGCTTATCTTAATGTATCTTCCTTTCTGATGCCAATGACAGCGTCTCCAGTTCCCGATATTTCATTGTTTCCCCCTAAAAGGTGGTTTCTGGGTGTTGCCTGCCTCGGAATTCATCAATTCCGTGGCTGGCTGGAACTAAGGTTACATTCTACATAACATATTTACAGTTTGCATTTAGCAAAACATGATTTAACATACTATAATCCATAAAAACACGAATTAACATACCATATCTACCACAATCCCCCCCCCCCTTTCAATTTTAACATTTAATTCGTGTTCCCATTAATCCCAACAGTTTCTTTGTCATTGATTTCACAAACAAACTTCAATTAGCTCCCTCCCTTTTCTTTATCCATTCCCAAATACCCATTTCCTCTGTGTACCCTATTTTGGAAGTAGGTTTTCCTGAGGGAGGGGGAGCAAATCTGACCAGCGATCCCTAGACAGCACCTGTTCGTTTGCTTGGTTTTTGGTTACCTCAATCCCTTGGCCCCGAGTGCCCTTAAAGTGACAGTTTAATATTCCCTGAGTGTACGAAGCTTGGGTTTTTGTCTTGTCCATGGCAGGGTGGCCTTAAGCTAAGCCCAGTTTCATGGAGCTGGCCCATTATCGGGCACACAGCTTGGCCCAGATTCACTAGAGTGATCCACAGATGTACCCCTCTGTCTATGCCATCATCTGTTGGGTTGCTGCCAACGACATGGTAAACCATCATCTTCTCGACAGCAAGGGTTCTCTGCCCTGATCCTCTGTGTGGTTCGAGCTGCATATCTCCTTTTGAAGGCCCCCCACTGAGATAGTTTTACTGGCTCCACTTCACAAGGTACTTTATTTGTCCGCCGGCACTCAGTAGCCAAAACCTGGGCCCTCGAATTCAGTTTTCCCCTTAACCCACTTTGATACAACAAATACCACCCAGGAGAATCTATCAATCCCAGACGAGTGGCGCTTTCTAAGAACCGCATAGTCAAGATTTGTTCCTCTCCAAAACATTTCCGACACAATCCCGACGGTCTCCACCCCCATTTGCAGTGAACCACCCAAAACTCTAGACAATAGTTACACTTAAAATGGATATAGGGATTGCAGGGACACCCCGGTTCTGGGCAGCGAATTGAAGCCTCCTCTGCCATCTGTCTCCTTGGTGAGGTTCAGTCTTCTAATCTTCGGGGGAGAAGGTGACTCTCTGTTCCCATGAGATTCTCCTAGCTAGCTGAGGGTTTCATATTAAGTAGAAGTTTGTACCTTCTCACGCTCTTTTCATGTAAACACTAGCCATGTTCCATAAACATAGCCATTGTTTTCACATTCCATGCTGGGACAAACAAGACTGTGTGACAGTCTGTTAGCATAGGAAAACATATAACCACACGAAGGCGATCATATGCGGTTCTTTATTTGAGCGCGCGGGTCACAGGGGCATACAGTGCCCAAATCTTGTGCCCAAGAATACAGAGTTGATTTGTGATTTTTATAGTTTAAATTATACACGTTAACTAACCTCCACCCCTAGATACTGATTATCCTATTCCTTAGTTACTATCTTAAATCATACCTACGCTTCTACCCTGATCCACACTTGATTTGGTTAAAACAATGCTTCTCAATTATCCCCTGAGTTGCAGTCACACTTGATTCGGTCATTACAATGGCATGGAGCTGGTTGCAGAAGCTGACGCTTGTTCCAAAGCCGAGCTGCGTCAAGTTCCAGTTGTACGTTCTCTACTTTCCTCCCCCCACACATACCTCAACTTAACCCCGTGGTTAACTTATACAGAAATTATATTTTTTTAACCCTCCACCATGAGGTCCCCTTGACCAATGGGTCGAGAGGTGGGACTGTTAACAGTCCAATCCATGGGCATCTTGCTAGAAGTATATAATAGGAAGAATAAACAAAGGTCAACATTCATCTGTCCTGCTGCTCTCATGAACTCAGAACTCTGTCTCCGAGTGTCCTTCTGGCTAGGCTCGTGGTGATAACTCTCTGATTTCCTCTTTGGGGGCATGAGTCCACCTCTTCTTGGATATCCTCACAGTCGTACCTGTCGTGAGGGGTACAAGAAAAGGACCCTCTCAATGAGGGGTTAAAAACACATCTTTCCAACTCTTAGCGAACCCCCCAAAGGGGTGCTTTTTATAGTGATCCTCTTCTTGATTCCTGTAAACCTTCATTAATTGCTACCAGGTAAAGCTCAATTTGTAAATCATTTTTATCTAGGGTGCCTTGTAGGCAGCTCTGATTCTGATAGATTAACAATTTTTAAGGTGAACAAGACCTCCTTATTTATATCATTAAATCTGGACAACTGTACCTTGAGGGTTCTTATGCATTCATCCCGTTCCCCTGGGACCTTGGGGTTATCGCAGAGTAGTCACATGCACAACTGTTACCACATCGGGTTCTATAGCAGCCCAGCCTCTTTCTGCCAGTACTGGCCATCCCTCTTTCCTCCTAAAAGTGAACCACCCCATATGCTTACCGAGAATCTATGGAAACTCTTCCTTGCCTATTTTCTTTTTCTATTTAATGCCTGCTTAAACTCACACTTCTATGCTGACCAACAGGCATTCCATAGTCCTGATCCAACTGCTTTCCTTGATTTTTCATCTGCTGTCACCTATTTTCTTTCTCCTTTTCCCTTTTTAACCCTTGCCTTACACCTCCTGTGTTGCCAGCTTATAAATTCCTTTTTGCATCCTAAAGATAGCATTTCCCTCTCATCAGGTAGCCTCCATTTACCCTCCTCCCATCTGCCCCTCAGCTTCATCTATTTCCCTTTTGGGGACAACCGGGAAGGACATTCCGGGGCATTTTCTCTCTGAGTCTCCGGGGCGCTTACCATTTAAAAGAACTACCCTCTTTGTCTTCTGATCAGCTAAATTGTTTTTCCCTACTTCTGAATTGAGTCCCTGATTGATATCCCTTCGCATGCGCGGTGGCAACTGCTTCAGATCCCCTTGCCACTTTCAAAATTTGCTTAATAATGCCTAATAAATCAGTCCCTTTTCTTTTTACTTATCAATCCTTATTTTTCCCAAATTGTTCTAAAGCTATGTACCATCCCAAATGAAAAAAATGGTGCCTTGTTTTTCCTTTTAGTCTCTTCAATGCCTGTAAGACTGCATATAGTTAGCAGGCTTGTGCTGACCAGCCAGCACTTCAACGGTCCTGATTCAGTCACTTCTCCAGTTTCCTCATCTATTACCAGGTACCCTGACTCCCTTTTCCCTTCTATTACTCTTGCAGAACCATCTACAAACCATTTCTCACCCTCTTTCAGCTCTTCATCCTCTAAGTCTGGTTGTATTTCGTTTCTGCAATTCCACTACCCCCAAGCAATCATGGTTACATTTCTCCGCTATTTCCCAAGACAGAAACTGGGTGGGGTTTCTGACTGCCGCAGTCCGCAACCCCCAACTCAGGGGAAAGCATCAAAAATAGCTAAATATTTCAACAACCTAGCGTCCATGAGCCACTCATCCGCTTTCCATCGGAGGTTACTCCTAAAGTTATGCAGAGTATGTACCACCAAAAGTGCCCCAAATGTAATCCTTTTTGCTTCCTCCATCATCAATGCCACAGCCACTACTGCCTGCAGACAAGTCAGCTAGCCTCGGCTCACAGGGTCCAACAGCTTTTTATACAAATCCCATCAATTTCCTGATCTCTGCCTAGTCTTGTGTGGACATTCCATGCACTATGTGATTGCTAGCATCCACAAACAACTGGAATTGCTTCCTTATATCTAGAAGACTTAGAACAGGAGCGCTGACCAGGGTTCCTTTCAATTCCCCAAACCTCCTTGTGTCCTGACCACTCTACTCTGTCCGCGGTTAATTTCTCATCCACACAGAAAAAAATCTTCACTTTCTCACTATAGCCTCCAATCCACTGTCTACGGTGTCTCAAAGCTCCTAATAACTAACTTCCCTCTTTGATCTCGGGTGTGGTAATGAAATGATTCCTGCGATACAGTCCAGATCTAATTTCTCTTGTGAGCCATTGTCCCAAGTATTCTGCCTCCTGCTCCGCAAACTGTAGCTGGGACTTGGGCATGTTCAACCTCTTTCTCCCTCTCTGATCTGGCAACTAACAAATCGTCCACGTGCTGCAAAAGCTTAGTTCCTTCCACCAGGATAAGCCGACTTAAAAGTTGTGCCAAGGCTTGCCCAAACCATTTTGGGGAATGGTAAAAATCCTTGGAGCATAGATATTAAATGAAGCTGTTGCCTTCTAGGGACCTCAGGATTTTTCCAATGGGACACAAAAATCTCAACTGTCCCCTGCCAGGGGATAAAAGCACCTTTAAAACTAACTACACCATACCAGGGGTTCTCAGGGGAAATCTAATTCAGGAGGGTGTACGGATTTGCCACCACCGGGAAAATAGTTTTGTCCACTGACTCACAACCCACAGATCTTGTACCAATCTAAAGTTCCCATCTGGTTTCCTTACGGCCAGAATTTGGGGGTGTTATATTTTGGCATGCATGGCTCTAGAATTCTCCTTTTCCACCAAATCACTGACCACAAGGTTCAATCCTTAGCTATTTCTCATTTTTCTCTTTTTCCTGAGTCCTCTTTCTAATTGGCAAAAGAAATGGGCTCTTCTGAATATTACAGTACTGCCAAAAAGAACATTTCCTCCTTACTCCCTTCTCTTCTATCGATCCTCCAAACCAGAGTCCTTCCTCTGCCCTTTTCCTCCCTCAGCTGACACATGTGAACTCTTTTCCCAATCTGGCTCTTGTGAGTACCAACACCACCACTCTTTTTCTAAAGCATACCAATTTACCTCCGATACCACGAACATTCCTGACTCCTGTGTCTAACATAAAGGGAATCCTTCTCTTGTGCGGTCCCAGTTTCAGTTCTCCTATGGGTTGCTTCAAGACTTTTCCTTCCAAGGTGAAGGGTTTAAAATATCTTCCTTTCTCATAAGGGGATGCCTTTTCACCCCCAGTTCCCTTTGGACAGCTCTTTCTAATGCACACTTTGTTATCATCCTGGTCCCACCCTGAATTCCTTTCTGGTTTTCTTGGACCTTTCCCAAAGGTCCGAGTACCTGCGGTAGCTCCAGTCAGGGGGTGCGGATTTAAGTTATTCTTCCCACCTTCCCTTTTCTTCTTATTATTTTCTTTTTTCTTAAAAGTTTGCATCAGGGGCTGGGACATGGAGTTGGTATGAGTATGTTGTCCGGGACTGAAAAAGGGAATCATGTTCCTTTTCGGAGGTCCCTTCGGGTGAGAAGGGGTTCAGGGCGGCCGCAGAGCTCTAGGCTTTGCATGGTTCTCGAACAGCTGTGCTGTTGCTGCCGTCAAGGAGGCCGAGGACGAGGTTGGATCCTGCATGGACCCTGAGGAATGAGTAGGGGTCGGGACAGACAGGAGGTGCGCTATCGGGCAGGGAGAGAAGGGGCTCCTAAAGGGATCCCGCTTTTTCTTTTCTAGATTGCTCATAGGGTATAATTTAATGCCAGTCCTATTCCACAACAAAGCATATTCCAATTCATCTGGCTCTCTCCTCTCTTTTTTCTGTACATATAGGTACAGAGCCTCACAAGCCCACTCATCAAAGGTACCGAAAACAGGCCATACCAAATTTGATCTGATCTCTTTTCCTTCCCAAACTTTCATGCAAAAGTGGACCATCCGATCCCTAGACTTCCTTCCCCTAACCAGGCAATCTTGCCAGCACTGCCACAATCTTCCCAAGGGGTTTTCCCAAGTGATCCCAGGAGTCATCTCCACAGAGGCTCCTCCTGAAGGGTCTTCCTGATTCCTGCTAAAATATGACCCCATCCTTAACAAAAAGGAAAAATCCCGGGTCACAACTAACAAATTAAACCTAAATCCCCAAGTCAGAAACTTGGTGCCGTTAAACTACTGGCCAATGGGGGACTGTCCCGTGGGGTTTCCTGTAATGGCAGGCTCTCAAACTATTATGACAAAAAAATTAAGTGGACCTTCACTGGTCCAAGTTGTGCCTTTTGAAATAAATGGTAAAATCATACGGGACTGGGGGTGGACAGATTGGGGAACTGGAGAATGACCCTTGCCGGGAACTGGGGAATGACCAAATTTACAAGAGAAAAGGAGAGGGGATCTGAGGAAGATGGGTCCTCTCCGGAGATGGGATTGCGAACGACCCGCATCTCAATACGTGATTCCCAGAAGTCGCATCCAATATTCATCTCCCCGCGGAAGAATCATTCAACTGACCAAACGGCGAGGATGAACCTCCATGAATATGAAGGAAAACTGAAAACTGAAGGGACAAAGAAAGCATGAAGTAATGCTCGATCCCACTAAAGAAACTGTATAAAAACTGGACTCACAGAACCGAAAGTGTGAACAGGGGGAGCTGCGGTGCGATAGAGGCCGTAGCTAAGGTTCACCCAGTGCTGATCCCAGGACTCGACACTGATTCTTTGATTGTTGGCTTATCAAAAAATTTGGTCATTGATTTTTCTAAAATTAATAAAATCATTTATTAATTTGGAATTGGTTCGGCATTTATTACACTTGCAAGCAAACCCCAACATGCTGTGCTGTGCCTTAGCACTGTACTTTCATCTCTGTGGGCCTGGAGCAACAACATCCCAGAATTTATATCTGTATCATTGTCCCTCAGGTCTGCTAATCTTCCTCAACACGGCTGTAAATAGCACCACTCAGATTCCCTTTCAAATAAAAAACTCAGTGAAAAAGAGTGAGGGAAGATCTGCAAATAACTCCTCCCAAGGCCATTACCTCCTCCATCTATCACAACCAGAGCAGGTAGATAAGGAGGTTTGATATGAAAGCATCCTTTCTGAGTGATTACATGTTAAATCTACCTACAGATGAAGTTTTGACAGGTGCTGATACGAAGGGCTGGCAGTGGCCACGTGAGAACTGTGTGCCACTTATTCATTATTTTCCTGCTTCCCGAGGGTATTTGGAGAAAGCAGAAAAGATGAAAATCTCCCATCTTTGTAAGAACTTCTCCACTGCTCTCTCACTAAGGTCTGTGCCGCTCTTCTGAAGCATTATATTTTTCTGAAGCCATATTTCACTCCAAATCTTTCGCTTAAGAAAAGAAAGACACAGGGACATACAGGTAAAATCTGAAGAGCTGTGTTTTCATCAATTATAATTCCAGTTATAATTTTGGGCTTTCATCCAAGTTTAAATTGCTAATTTTTTATCCAGTTTCAACATTAACAGATAGTTAAATGTTACTTCTACTAAATCAAGGATAAAATTATGAAATTCATAAGAGCTTTTCTTTGATGTACAGTACAAAGTTTTCTACGCTTTTTTTTATGTTATACTGAATCAATATGACCTTTACTACTGTCATCATCCCATTATTGAAATTATCAGACATGGGTAGCAATAACGGAAATTTCTTATCAACAAACCCTGCCACCCAGAAAAGATGTCACATTTTACATCTGTTTCACTCAGTTGAAGAGATTGTACCTTGGAATCTGATATGTCTTTGTAGAAAACTTTTATGAAGAATGTTATGGGTAGATTAAAAAAAATAGAAAATATACATCAAAGAGTAATCTTGAAGTCTAAATCTGCAGTAGTTGCCCAAATGAAATATGTAAATACGTTTTAAGCTTCCAGCATAACTGTTTCCAGGTCTAATTTGAATTCAACGCTTTAGAGTCAGAATATGTGAAGCAGAGTAAAATGTCAAATTTTAGGGCTGAGTACTTTGCCTGAAATCTAACAAAGCTGGTAAGAATATTAAACTTCAAGTTTTTGTGTCACAGCATTACTATGTGCATTCATAAAATCATACTCTGTCCAGGTGCTTGCTCGATCTGGGATTTATATCAGGAGTGCACTTTTGAAGTGGATATCCCAGTCATTCCCAATTACTGGACGTTACTTAGTGTCATGAAGCGGTATCAGAAATTGCTAACTGGAATCTTTTTGACCTAATTGTGAATTGAAGATGAGTACAATAGATGCAGTCCAGCTGTTAAGGGGCATTCAATCCACAGAGGCTGATTATTAACTAGTGTGAGTAAACACACCTGAAACACATGGAGTTTGGCTGTTGCATTCTTGGTACCAACAGGTTTGCTCTTCAAGTCTTCTCCTGTGGGGCTGCGCTACTTGCTTATGCAGATATAACTTCAGAGTTAGAACTTTGTCTTTTTGCAGTCAGCCTGGCTGTTGGGATTTAAGGATAAAAATGGACATATTCCCTTACAGTCCATGTGTCTCGGTTTGAGGGGGAGGTGAATTTTTTCAGGGAGTTGTGGACAAACCAATCAATGGTCAGGTTTGAATGTTAGCATTTTTTAGTGGCCACTGAGGGGTTAGACACGCCTCTGAGGACACAAGGAGTTAAAAGCAAAGACTTAGAAAGTCTGCCTCTTTTAGGTTCCGGTTTCAGCAGGGAAACATCTCCTCTCCCCTGCTCAGCTTTAGGCTGAGTGGGGGAGGGGAGCCACGTGGCCGGGCTGAGAAGAACCACGTGGCCGAACTGAAGTAAGCTGGGGCCCCGGGGCGGGGAAGAGAGTGGACAGGACTGGAGCTGAACTGGCCCCATCCAGGATGGAGGGGTGGAAAACTGTGGAGGCGCCTTCCGTCCCGTCTGTCATCCCCCCCCCACCCCCCTCTCTGGGAGAAGGTGCCCAGCTGCGCGTGGGAGTTGCCGAGCTTGAGAGTCCTTGAGCTTGCACCCTGCCGGGAGCCAGAAACTGTTAACCCTTTCTGAAGCAGAAAGAAACTTTTTTCCAGACATTGATTCTCATGACTAGTAGCTTCAGAAGAGAGAGAGAAACAGCTTGAGACAAAGATGATAAAGTCAGAAGATGAAAAGAATCCTGGATGGGCAAAGAATGAGAAGAGTAGCTTTCTGAGCTGGACTTTTCTTACATAATGTTAGCCATAGACTAAACTTGAGTCTCTTTTGAACATAAACTGCATTTTGGGGTGGATGTAACCAGCTCGACTTGCTTCAGTGGAGCGAACAGAGAAGAGAGGAAGAGAGTGTAATAATACCCTCTACCCTCAGAGAAGAAACCCTCGGCCCCAGGGGAAAAATGGGGAGAGCCTGGCATGCAAGCATCTTTAAAAAGAGCCCTATATGCAGCTTTGGCCCATAGACAGTGGTGAGAGCACTAGACATAGAAAAGAGAGTGTCACCATGGCAGCCAGGTGGTGGCCACGAGTGACACAAGCACACATAAAGGGTAAACCTGTGTTTTTCTGAGGAGCAGTCTGTGGTGTGAGAAAGACTCCTCTCTCCCTTGCTGAATTAAAGATTCATTTTTCTTTGAGTGGTGATTGTTTGATTTAAAACCCAAGGTTTCGGTCTATGGAGGGTAATGTGTAGGGGGTAGAAATTGGGAGAGAAGAAATGTTCTAGGAAGGTTTCATTTCTGTTTTGTGTGTGTGTGTTTAGAGTTTTCCTTTCTATTTCTGTTCCTATGTAATGTAATAAAGTTTTTGTCTTCTGTTTTCAAGTTTTGAGCCTGCTCTGCTCTGTTCCTGATCACATCCCACAGTAGTTGCTAAGAAAAACATACTCATGGGTGCATTAACATCTAGCCAGTAAAAACCCATGACGCCATGGCAGCTCAAGAGTGAGCCTCAAAGTAAATTGGAAAATAACAAGGAGCCCAATTACATTATAGAATAAGAAAATCCCAAACAGGATATATATATAGATATATTTTTTTTTACACAATACTCATTTTTTGATTGGTCTGTCTTGAACAAAATCAAAAAATTGTACAGGTTTTAAAGTTTGAGCTAATGGCTCATATGTGCATATGTGCACATGTGCATATAGAGCATGACTTGAATATCACTGTACTTTGAGTGTTACTAGAAAAGGAATGAGAATACATCTTTGAAGGAGTATCTCTGTGACGGTAGAGTCGGCGACAAAGTATCTCTATAAGCAAAGTAGCAGGGGTAGCACGTGGTTTATTGTGAGGGCCTTGCTTGTAGCTGTTAGGCACAGCTAAAGCAGGCCAGGAGAGCAGGAACAGAGAGCAGAGAGCGAGGTCCCGAATACCATACATTAAATATCTTTCCAAGTTGAATAGTCTGTGTTGGACCAACCAATCTAATACAAGATAACAACATTTACTTACACCCAATAGAATTGTCCCATCACCTAAGGCAAGCAGAAAGGGATTGTTTAATCAAGGGAGCTGGCCCTCAGCTTAGCAGGAGTATATTGTTTAATCAAGGGAGCTGGCCCTCAGCTTAGCACATCATTGTTCACAAGCTGATGGCTCTGTATCTTACACCCTAAATCTCAAAGCATGCTTTCATTTCTATCTCGCTTGCTGAACTCAGACTCCCAGAATCTAAACCACCATATTTGCAAGGTTTTTCTACTTCATCCTTCCCAACACATCTTGAATTCTTTAATTTGAAAAATAGGTGAATGCAATTTTTAGCACTTTCATATGACCCTTTTTTAGAATATGTAACTATATAGTCCCATGAATTTACATCTGTCAATTACCTTTTCACAAATACAAGATTTACATGTAACATATAAAACAGAGAAAAAGGCTGCAGTGTGTAGCTAAACCTTCCAAATAACTCACTCAGGCCAACATACAAAGTTTGGTTCTTAGCTGAATTACACATACTATCCATGTCTATCTTCTTTTGCGGCTTTTCCTTCTGTGTTCAACTACATCATCTTTGAAGACATTATTGCTGGAATCAATTACTTTGCCATATACCAGAGCAGTGGCATCTTGAATTTGTTACATTAAAGGATATTGGCTGAGAAGACAAATAATGAAATGACCCATAACACAGGTAAATGGTACTCCTGGGATCAAAGGGATCCCCTAGGAATACTGTGTGCTGCTCGGTTCAGCCAGTCATGGAAAATGTCGTTGCAAGGACTGTAGCGGGGTAGCTTTTGTCAGTCCTTCAAAGTAAGGGGTTTCCAAACAGGATCTTCCTGTTTGTTTTCCTTGTTTGCCAATTGTTCAGAAAATACAAAGATGAATGTAAGACTTGGTCAAATATCAATTCATATGACATGGGTGCTTTAGTACTTGGGGGCCAGGCTTCTGAGACACTTCCAGCAAAAGACGAGACAGTCAACAGTAGTCTGTCATGGAAATGAGTAGAGATGGCTGACTAAGAATTTTCTGATGCAAAAGGTATTCCCTTTAAATCTTAAATTAAACCAAGACCATTATTTTTATTCCTATAAATTCTATACTGCTGCAATGATAATCTGGTATGATCAATTCTTTACACAATTTCATGCAAAATATTCGTAAACACAACTTTTTTCTTTTTCTTTCTTAGTGTTTTTTTATTACTTCATTACCTCATTTTTATTACCTCTAAGCTCATGGCTTAGATCCACACTTTTGGTGAGGTACTTTCCATTGCTTTCTAAAATTAATTTTCTAAACTATTTTTTCTGCTTTTCTTTCTTTTTTCTTCTTACAGTTAATAACCCATTAAAACTTAAGGAGGACAACAGTCAGAAGGAACTAGACTTCTCTGTCAGTGCAGAAATAGTACAATTTATGAATACAACTAAGGAGCAGTAACCACTAAATCTCAGAACAAGAAAATAATTACTTCACCTCTATGGTGTCTCTTGGAATGGATTGCTTGCCCTATGGGGAAGTCACTCTTATGGTAATTTTTAATAAAATATTAATTTACTTCATCCCTGAGAATGTGGCCATTAAGCTGAACAAGTCACTTCCAAAATTACAGGTCCTCTTCCCTAACTTGTGCCATGAGCAGGAATGGGCTAGTAAGTCTAAGTTGTTCCCTAACTGTATTCAACTGTAAAAATTTTCTGACTTCAACAAATCAGATTCATATTATATGAAAGACTTAGCTTAAGACAGGATCTTTACTTTGGCCCACTACAGCTGGAAAACTTTGCCATGTGTCACAGAAGTAATGGTTTTAACATGGCAGGAGAAGGAAGATACTCAGGAAGCACAGAAAATGCCTGCAGGGAAGTTTACAGCTTCAGTATGGTAGATGATGTATTTTGTCCTCTTACAGAACAAAATGAAGCGTATTTAGAACAATATCTTCAAATTGTGCATAGTAACAGAAGACAGCACAGAATTTTAATCTGACAAAGTACAACTGCATGTTCCTAGTAAAACATCTGCCTCTTTACTGTGCATGCATAGCTGCTTCCTGTTTCTTAATGTTAGACAAGTAATTAGGTGAGGATTCTGTGACACATTCAATATTCCAATGTTTATACGTACAAATCATTTAAATTAGGTTTGTTGTGACTGGGCAATAGCATAAGAAGTGATTTTATCTCTATGTGTGGGATTTGCCAGTGTGTCTGTGAAAGACTCATCTTTGCCTGAATAAGAAGGCTAAGCTGATTTACTATGAAAAGTTTTTAAAGTAATACAAGTCTGGTGTGGACATTCTTATTTCAAAGTAGTTTCTGCACAGTTCATCTTAGATGGGTTTGCAATCAGATCCTTAACTAAGTGTATGATGATCTGTTCAGAGGATTTCCTAATGTGGAGAGAAATTTGTTTGCAGTATTTAATCCTAGTTTTTGTCTTAAGAGAGTCTCCAAGATGAAGCTGAAAATCATCTCCACCTAATGGCAGCTTCTGTTTGCAATAGCAGTTTAGTAATAAGAAGAGCACAGTATTTTTTTCACACTTATACCTCTTTTAATTGTATCCATGTCCCATTATACTGACCCCTTTCAAAGTGGGATTTTACATCTTCTTAGAGCCATACTCACTTAGCATGTAAAATAGGAACACAGGCCACTGAATGCATGGATTGAGATTAAAAAAAAAAAATTATTACTAGAATTTAATTAGTACACATGACATTTTCTAATGCATTTACTGTACTGGGTGGTTGGTCCTGTACATCTTTTATTAGTTAAAAGAAAGTTCTCTTTAATTTTGCCCAGAATATAGGCAAAAACTGTAATTCCCAAGAACTGGACATTCATGCTTCCAAGCCATGATTCTGAGTTGAGGCCTCTTATCTTTCTATCAACACTGAAGGTTTTTTCCCCTGATGTATCTCCCTACAAACATGAGTTGTTTTGAATGAGAACGTTGGATGAGTAACAGTGGTTTCTTTTTAATCAAAAGAACCAATCTGTAGATTAAATGTCATCATAACAGTAATTTAAAAAAAAATTAAACCCCAAGGAAACTAGGTTTATAATAAACTACACTTTACTGTTGCTCTTAAATAAAAAGAATTAGAATATGGTTGTGTTAGGTTCATTCGTCCCAGAGTGACTTGTAATCAGCTCATGATATATGCCTATTAGAGCCCTTTCTCTTAGAAAGTTTAGTTTACATAAAGATTTCCAATTAAATACGTTTATATGATGTTGTAGTTTGGATTTAGGGGGGGGCTCCCAAGGGAGGGTTCCCCGGTAGCCCCCCGGGCTCTAGGTTGGTTGGTATTTGCATGCAGGCAGGCAAGGAGACTCTAGACAGCTGGTGAGGTGCTGATGAGATGAGGATTTATTTGGAGTTCGACCCCAGGAAGGCAGCATGCTCACTGAGGGAGGGGGGAAGGAGGGGGAGGAGGAGGGGGGAGAGGGAAGGGGAGAGGAGCAGAGCCTCCGGAGGCCTCCAGAGGCTTCCAGGGCAAAGAGAGAGCACCCGCTTCCCCCTGCACCCATTACAGGGAGATTCAAAGTGGGCGCAGACAGATTCTCCGGCCAATGGGGTTACAGACACACAATACTGCAGGGGAGGTTACAGACTTGGGATAAACCATACACTTTCCAGGGGTGAGCCAGAGCAAACCATTTCAATAAAATGCAATTCCACAAATTCACCCTTTTTCGTTAAAATGTGAGAAGAGAAATATGACATATGACAATTAACAATTTAAAATGAAACAGTAATTACAGAGTTTTGCAGCATAAAAACAAATACAATTGCAGTAAGGATTATGTTATACTGTGAACAGTTTATCTGACTATGTAATTGCAATAAACGGGTTATGTGGGTTTATATTGCAAGATTTAAACAAATTTGTTAGCCTTTGACTGGCCTAATGGTGTCTAGCCTTTTCCAACTGGCTTTTCAGACCACCACAGCCCCCAGTTCTAGGCTATGGCGCTGACTTCTGCTCCCACCCCAGGGACAGGAAAACACTTGGAGTTCCCCGGGCTCCACACAAGGCTTCAGATTCTCACCCATGGATCTGAGCCAAACTATTCCTTTCACTTTCCAACTGGTTCAACCAAAGGAGCGACACTCTGCATGCAATTGTTTATATACATCCATATGTACCCATTGGGGATTTTTTTCGTCCATACTTGCACCAGAAATGTCAGAGACCTAACAGAAGACCCCCAGTTTTAGGTCATCAAAAGAAAAACAAACAATTTTTATTTTTTTTTTTTCCCAAAATACTTTCTCAGACACCACTTTAGGTTATCAGTCACCCTCAGAACCTACTGAGGACAGCATAAATCCAAAAGTGATTCTGACTCAGCAGTCTAATACTGAATCGCGCTATTCAAGAAAACAATTCAAAAACTGCTTCCCATGGATCTACCCTTGTGACCTGAAAAGGCCTCTGCTTTCTAAAACTGAAAGCAGGGGAATCTGCAATATGAACACACACGAAAACTAGAAAGGCATAATTGTAAAACTACTTCATGGGGATGGGAAGGAAATGGAGAAACAACAGGTTTTAGGGTTGGAGAAGTAGGGGGTTGGATCGCCCTGCTGTTTGGCCAGAACTGCAAGGGGGGGGGGGTCTCAGGCATTTTGGGGTGAGGAGAGACAGGAGGGACAGGGGCAGAATAACAGGGAAAGGGGCTCATAAAGTAGAATTAACAATTATACAAGGCTGTAAAACTGGTATTACAAATTTACCTTAGCTTTGGGTTTTGGTTTCTTAGCTTTTACTTTGTGGGATTTGGAAAGCGGAAGGTAGAAATAGGAGCTGGAAGGGAGGCACGTGGCCATGTTGGCCATGCGGTCACAGCGCACGTGGAGGCAGCCATGCCGTGCCGGGCTTAGCAGGACGGGGTTAACTTTCGGGGGTTTGTTTAGGGAAGGGGGGTTAGGGAGAAGGAACAGCGAGGGAAGGAGGGAGTAAGGGTAAGGAAGGAGGTCACAGAATTTACAGAAACAATTTTGGGAGGTACTTGGGCACAGCTGAAGACTGCTTTTTCCTTCTCTGATGGCTTCCTCCCTGAGTTCTTTTCGCTGCTGTCCAGGGCGTTGGCTGCTCGGGCTCGACGGTCTGCACGGTCCTTTCTGCTTCCACCGGGCGGGGAGAGGGCTGTCTTGGCTCCGTCGCCGCGGTAACGGGTGTGCTCCGCGTGGCTTCTCTGGGTGCTGGGGCTCGCATGCGTGCAGCGGCGAGGCCAGGACCACGCTGTGCCAGCTCTCGGGCCTGCGCTGTGTCGGTCTTGCCGGGCTGGGGCCGCGCCGCTGGGGCCGCCCCACCCGAGCCGGAGCCCCGAGGGGCCGGGACCCAAGCCCGTGCCACGCTGGCTGGCGGTGGTGGGATGGCAGCGTGGTGGCTTGTGGGGTCTCTGCGCAGTGGGGGATGGGCCGCCCGGAACCGCGACTGCGGGCCCGGACGGCCTCTCCGTGTTGCCGGAGATGGCATTGAAGCGGTGTTCCGCGGGGTTCTGCACAGTGCTGGTGGTGGGGTGGTCCATCTTTGTCTCAGGGTCGTTGGTGGTCTTGCCCCACATTGGTACATCAGTTGTTGTAGTTTGGATTTAGGGGGGGGTCCCCGGGGAGGGTTCCCCAGGAGCCCCCCAGGCTCTAGGTTGGTTGGTATTTGCATGCAGACAGGCAAGGAGACTCTAGACGGCTGGTGAGGTGCTGATGAGATGAGGATTTATTTGGAGTTTGACCCCAGGAAGGCAGCATGCTCACTGAGGGAGAGGGGGAAGGAGGGGGAGGAGGAGGGGGGAGAGGGAAGGGGAGAGGAGCAGAGCCTCCGGAGGCCTCCAGAGGCTTCCAGGGCAAAGAGAGAGCACCCGCTTCCCCCTGCACCCTTTACAGGAAGATTCAAAGTGGGCGCGGACAGATCTTCAGGCCAATGGGGTTAGAGACACGATACTGCAGAGGAGGTTACAGACTTGGGATAAACCATACACTTCGAGGGGTGAGCCAGAGCATACCATTTCAATAAAATGCAATTCCACAATATGACACCTTTATGAAGATAGAAAGAATTATTTCTTCTCTTATGTTTTATTTTCATACTTACTGAAGTAGTTTTGGGTTGAAGGAAATTATTGAGTGGGCCTTTAAAACATAATTCGCCTGGTCTGTGGGTGGCTTATTCACAATGTTGTTTATGTTCTCTGAATAAATATTTGCAAAAATAATTTGGTGTTTGCACAAGGCAGATGGTATTTGCAGCAAACACTATTTCATTAATTATTAAATTTTGCTACTTTTTAAAATTAATCTTTTATTTTTTCACTAGTTCAACCATGTTTTCAATACCAGTAACATTTAATGAGCTCTGGGCAAGTTAAAACAAAAACCAAACAAACAAAATAATGAAGACAAACCTGAACTTGTCTTAACAATGTGTATGCTAGTAGGGACAGTTTCAGGGATTTTGTTACCAAGACATTTGACACAGTATAAAGCTCTTTTTTTTTTTTTTTAATTAAGAAAACTTGGCTAGAATAAAGAGGTTTGTTATTTCAACTGCTATTTAGGCTATGGAAAAAGTATTATAACACAAAGCTCTATGAGCTACTTCCCTTGAAAACCAGAAAATGTAAAAAGCCTTATCAAGTACCACGTGCAGTCTGATTTCAGGCTTGCTATAAGGGAGTGAAGAAGCAATGTTTTACATACCGCCCATGTAAGACAACCACATAATTTATAGTATGGGGCCACCTGTGTGTTTCCCAAGTTCTTGGTTTTTTATTAGAATTAGCTCTGAGCCAAAAGCAGAATATTAACTCTAAGGGAGAGGAAGAGATGTGAAATAAGTAAAGAATGCTCCTCCCTTTATTTCAGGCTATTTGTGGCTGAAAGTTGTGTCATGATTGTTTGGAAGAGGAAGGAAAATCAGTTAACTTAGTTAATGAAATTAACTGAAGTAATTAATGCTTTCAGACCAAAGTCAAATAGCATTTCTCTTTTTAGCAGTGAATATATTTCATATGTACATAGAAATATCTGGTTTTCCCACTAAAAAAGTAACAAAATTTCAGAACTTGGAATTTTTTGGCATGTCTAATTCCAAAGCATAACCAAAATCTCATGTCATGGTAACAGAAGGAATAATCTTTCATTACTATGGGAGATTACAATTTGATTGGTTTTCAGTGTGGTTTAAGAACTTTTCTTTAAAATAAGTAAATAAATAATGATGTGGTTTTAAGCGATAATTTCATTAGCATGATTGGTAGAAGGGAATTTTCTGAAATCAAGAAAAATAAGATCTGTAAATTTGAACACATTTTCTGAGTTTACAAAATCAAAGTCTAGCATTCCATAGGATTGTATTTTCTTGGCTGTTAATATTGTCATAAGTATTCAAACCATCTTTAGTTTTATATCAGGGATATACTGTGCCAAAAAAAAAATTAATAAAATAAGCATGTGAAACAGTTGCAACACTTTATATATTACTTTTAAATGTATCAAATTGTTTATACAAGTAGGTAAAGTTTTGAAAAGAATTCTTACATATCCACTTCACAATTAGTAGCGCACCAATAACTTTCTAGAATTCACCAGTACTAAATATCTGTAAATGTATTAATTTTTTCAATATTTTTTCAAGTATATTCGATTTTTGTTAATGATTTTTTTCCCTCAAAATACCACCATCCTGCGTATGTCTATCAGAATTGTCTGATACTGATTTCTCAAACTCCTTTCAGCATTTATATTTTTTTCAAAGTATTTCCTGTATTTAAAATAGGAAGAAATATCACAGATAAACTGAGTATCCAACTTCCCACTTCTGTTAACTTGTTAAAAGTTCACTTTTGTTATTGATGAATGCACTTGCTGTCTATGTAATTTATCAGTGTTACCACAGTAATAGTCACTTTTCTGGGGTGTATTATCTGAGCAGTTTTAACGCTTTTAGTTACAATCCTAAAAAAATACAATATGCATAAAAAATAAAACCAGCCTTTCTTACCTCTGTTTCAGTGTGTCTGTTGACTTTTATTAAAAGAACCTTCCTATTTTCTAAACAGTCTGATTCCACTCTACAGTATAAAGTCACTACTTCATTCTGGGCTCTAGATACTTATTTAATTATTTTACAGCCTCCACTTTTTCCTTATTTATTACAAGTTGGGATCAAACTAATCCTGGTTCAGCCATGGCATGCTAAGCTAATTAATTTTTAAGTCTGCAGTTTTCTCCAAAGTGTCCATGTGCCAGAGGGCATTAAACAGAGATGAAAGCTGGTGGCTTATTCAACACCATCTCTGCTCTTTAGTCTCACCATACTTTTCTATTTTTATTGCCTGAAAATTGACTTTTTTTTTTCCTGCATTTTATCTATAGGTAAGGAGATCACTGACTGTTTTCACACTGCAATATTTAAATTTCAGCCTGTTGTGGACCTTTTGAATTTCTTTTAGTAAAAGAAAGAAATGAGAGGTGCTTAAATGTACACCTAAACCATTTTTATGCAGAGCTCTCACTTCTTCAGTCTCCAATGTTAACTTATTTGGTTTCCACTTTTCCTTTGGGAAACTCTACTGCTTTGCTTCACTTTACTGCTTCATATACATCCCAGTCTGTTTTCAGATGTTTGACCTTTATTAGCTGTCTAAAAAAAGAATATAATTTCTGCTTTGATAGCATTCAAATCCTGAAATTTATCGTTAGGGAGTTACTCCATTTCCAGTTCTTTTCTTTTGGACCACCTCTAGTGGTTTTAAAATTGCAGTCTTTGCATAAGTTTAACATACTTTGATATCTGATCTATACAATCTGCCATCAAACAAAACAAGGCCAACATATATATTTGATCTGTTGCATAAATTTCCAGCAAGGAAAAATATTGTATTTCCCGAGAAGGCTGCTGGTGCCTTTAGATATTGTGACGTCTAGTTAGAATTTCTTTCTTGTCTTTTTTTTGTTATTCTCTCCTCTCCATCTACTCTTCTGTACTTTCTCCATAACTGATGGTTCATGAAGTCCTTAGGCATCTGTGCTCTTACCTTTAAAATATGCACTTTTGTTTTTGCACCCTTCCAAAACACAGTTATTCAATACTTAAAATATTTGTCTAACATGTTCTTTAATTATATTCTCCTATATCTGAACTGTGACTAGATGGAGGTCTTTGCTCTGGCCTTGGTAACGTGCGTTTTTAGAATTGTTCTCTCTGTGTGGGCTCATGAGTCATTTGTCTCATTTAGGCTGTGGCCTGAATCAAACATGGCCGATTAATGTGAGCAAAACAAGCTCCAGATGAGCCATCCTACCTGTTCGTGTAGAAGGGGGGTGCTTGGGATTACCTAATCACCACTAATTGCTAATACATTTAATTGTCTCACAATGTTTCCATTTTTTTTAAATATTTTTGATATGAAGAGGTCAGTGAAAAACAGCTATGCTTTCACCTTAAGTTTGCCTGATTTTGCCTTTTTACTTTTAACTCTGCCTCACTGAGGGCTAGTATTTTCTCTTTCTCCTTCACGTCCTGATCCCTAGGTTATCTTCCACTGAAATCACAATAGCAATCTCTTAGTGTTGTTGTTGGTTTGGGTTTTTTCAGAACTCTATCAGCTTCCCTCAGGTTGAGGGAAAAGTTGAAAAGTTTTCTTGAGGTTCTGGGAGTCAGGAGCATCCTTTTACATGGAGCAGAGAGTAGAGAAACCTTTAACTTAGAGGTTAGTAGATTCCACCCGGCATTTCAGTGAAAATTGCATGAAATTCAGCCATAATGAGGAAATAGATTGCTTTATATTTTAAAATATTTTCGTATTTTGAAAACATTTTATAAGTAATTGTTTCTACTTAACATTAGGTATCAGTCTTAGTAGTGAAATTATCTAGAGGAAGGGAGATTTTATTTTTAAGTAATGCAACAAAGCTTATCTTTGTTATAAACCAGTTTGAGGACAGATTCTTTCCTTTTTTTTGCAAAAAATCTGCCTCTACCCTTGTTTCCCATTCCATCAGCCACAGACAAAATGTCTATTGAATTCAAGGCTGTATAGTGAAGAACATAGGAAACGAAAGAACACAAATTTTATTTTGGGGTACATTTGCAAGATTCCAGCCAAGTCAGGCAAAAGGTCACTTATCCATGTTTCTACAGTTGCCTCTCTGCTGCACAGGTGCAGTTAAGCACTGGCCTGAGAGAGCTGAGTGGAGACAGGCAGAATCAGAGCTCAGAGAAATAGGGAATAGCACATGTGAGCCAAGCAGAAGCATGAACTAATTTCAAATTTTACTCAGATTTCAAATGTTGCTAGCTACAAGATGAGTCTGAGTCCATGCTCACACATGTGGCTTTGCCATAATTTAATGTTATAAACGCCAGGACAAATTTATTGCCAAATTCAATAGTTTGGTTTATTAACATCCAAATCACAAAATTTAGAATCAAATTATAACAATTTCAAACAATAAAAACAAAACAATACGAACCCCACGAACAGCAAACTTACTTGACCGAAGTTCTCCCGGGAAAAGTAGAGCCAAGGGTGACCCCAGAGACACAGGACCTGGCAGCCGGTGTCTCTAGCTGAAAAGGCAGGCGCCACCTGAGAAACTCACATTCAGAAAGAGACAATAGGCTTACGGGAAACCGACAGCCTCCTCGAGCACCAGGAGGAGACCCATCAAGATAAGGTGGCAGAAACATCAGTGGTCCCTGACTACACCCTCTCTGGTCATCATACATGTCTCGACCATTCATCAGCCATAAGGATCTATAGAAACTAGACATTAACATATGAACTGAGAGAAAGAACTCTTTCCAGCCTAGTCGGAGACACCCTTGAATTTGAATAGCTAGACAGGAAACAAAGGGAAATATGGGGAAATATTGCCGAGGGCAGAATAAAGTGTATAAAAACTAAGCCCCGAACCGGGCAAATTAGTGAACCGTAGGAGAGACAGCAGACTGCCAGGTTCTGTGTCTCACAGTTCACCCTTGGCATTTTCCTGAGAAAAAGACTGTCAAGTATCTCTGCTGTTAGTAGGTTTATCGAAATTCTGTAATTTGATCTTTATTAATAAACCAAATTATTATTTTAATTAGAATATCGTATTGGCATTTATAACAATATGTATATGTATGTGTATATATATGGGTGTTACCCAACATTTCAAAAGCAATCCTATGACAGCAATAAGGACTGAATTTAGTCCTAAAATAATATATGCCAGTTCCCTAGGGATTCCTGGGAAAGTCTTAGTGTTCACTCTAACTCCCACATTATTAGTCTGAAAACACAGGGATGCTTTTTCTTTCTTTTTTATCCTCCCCTGTAGGACTTTTCAAAAGTGACTTATTTTCCCTGAGTTTTGCCACTGAAGGGAGTTATTGAACTTTAAACTTTACATGTTGGGAGGCAAATGAGTGACAGGAAAGCACCCTGGTAATGTTTTTGTATGTGGGAAGAATTGCTGTAGGCCTATTGGATTTCTCAAAAAGTTTTCTCAAAGAAAAATAAAACCAACAAAACAACAAAAAGCAAGACAATAAAACTATCTTGCTCATAAGGACCTAGACCCCTTGAATTTGGTATTTGATATTGATTCTATTGTCTCTGAATACCTCAGTTTTACTCTGATCAGCACATGGCATCTCATGGTCCACTCATCATGCCCTTTTTGAGTTGAAATCATGAATTCAATCTGCACTGGATGGAACAGTAGCAGATGATGTTTATGAATGAAAGCATCTCCCTGGTCTTCATACTGAGTGAATGGGAGGCAGGGAGGAAAAGCACTTGTTGCTGTTATAAATGCCAGAACAATTTATTTCCAAATTCAATAATTTGGTTTATTAAAAATTCAAATCACAAAATTTGGAATCAAATCACAGAATTTTAAGCAATAATAAAAAAAAACAAACCCACACAAACAGCGACACTTACTTGACAGAGTTTCTCCCGGGAAAAAGAGTCAAGGGTGACCCATAGACATAGACCCTGGCCGTCTGTGTCTCTATTTCTACCGCTGGGATACCGTGGTCTAGTGGTTAGGATTCGGCGCTCTCACCGCCGCAGCCCGGGTTCGATTCCCGGTCAGGGAACCAGAAATGTCATGGGTTGACATTAGACAAAATGCCAATGCACCCATGAGGGTATATTTTACCCAATGACCTACTGTGAGATGTGGTCAAGAACAGAGCAGAGCAGGCCTAATACTTGAAACAGACAGACAATTTATTATACTACATAACAATGGACAATAGAAAAGGAAAGAAAAACCCAACCACCCAAAAGCAGAAGAGAAAACCTCCCAAAACACTGCTTCTCCTCCCCCCAATTTCCATCCCATACATGCTCACTCAGTTGACTCCAGCACATTACCTTCATCTACTTGCTTAATCCCTCAACAACCCTGGGTTCCTAATCCAAATCATCATCCTTTAAAATTCAGACAATCCACATTCCATCCAGGACGAGAGGAGTCTCTCTCGCACCACAGACCCCCCCCCACAGGAAACACAGGTCCACCATCCCGTGTTCCCACGTCACCCATGGCACTGCCTCGAAGAGTCTGCCAGGGTGACACCCTCCTTTCCATGTCCAGCACTCTCACTGCCGTCCATGGACCTGAACTGCTACAGGGCTCTTTTTAAGGATGTTTTGGCCAAGTACCAAAAACCAGCCATCTTCCCATTTTGGGACTCAGGTCCCCCCCATTTACCCCTGGGGCCGGGGGCTCCAAGAAGCAGGCCAGAACGTCTCTGGGTTTGAGCCAAAAACATCCACCCAAACACAGTCTTATTTATAGTCAGGAGGGTCCAGGGTCCGTCTATGGCTATCATTATGCGGGAAAAGTCCGGCCTAATAGGCCACTCCTCTTCATTCCGGCAATCGAAGGGGCTTCTTTTCATCTCCCATTACCCTCTCAGTCCCAGGCTGTCCTCTCTCTTCTAAAACCACCAACTATGAGAATTCAGCGTCCAGGGATAACTCTCTTCTGCCTTAGAAAGAGTTAAAAGCCTTTATCTCCCACCACCAAGGTCAGGCACAGGCGATCGCAGGCACTGCAGCTCTCACAAGCAGCTCCAGCTCGGCACCTTCTCTCTGTGGGGGGAGGAGAGAGACGGGACCGGGGGGGGGAAAGGGGGGGAACGGGATGGGACAGGGAGGGGGACGGAAGGCACCTCCAAAGTTCTCCCTCCACCCCTCCATTCTAGATGGAAGCTGGACCAGCTCCACTCCAGCTCCCTCTGTTCCCCACCCCGAGGCCCACCTTGCTCAGCCAGGCCCACCTTGCTCCCCTCCCCCACCCGGCCTAGCCAGGCCTGGGCAGGGGAGAGGAGAAGACGCTCCCTCTCCGAAAGCAGAGCAGGGAAAGAGAGAGTCCTGCTGGGAAATCCGGCTTTTAACCCCTCGTGTCCTCAGAGGCGTGTCCAACCTCTTAGTGGCCAACAAAGGTGCCAATACTCAGACCTAAGGACTGATTGGTTTGACCACTACTTCCAAAAAAACTCACTTCCCTTCAAACCACGACAAGGAACACAGGTATTAAAGGAAAGTGCTGATAGTAGCAAATCCTGAAAAATACCAATTACATTATTCTAAGCAGTGACACAGTCTTTAATAAGATGTGAAAGCAACCTGGGAACAGTTAGGCACCAGAGAAAAAAATCATTAAGTGACTGTGTAATCTCACTGTCTTTAATATTATTAATTATGCCAATGAGGTGAATGAAAAGCCTCAAGCTAAAGAGCCGAAACCTGACTATTTTGCTGGTTTAGAGTTTGAAAATACTGATCTCTGGAGCAGAATGCATCACACATATGAACTGTGCTGTTGCCCCTTTTCATGGACTGAAACTGATACTAAATTATCAAATCAATGGAGATCACTAGGGATTGTCCCCAAGATGGTGAAAAGTGTCCCTTTGTGACTAAGGGAAGGTTAAACATTAATTCTCCAGGTTTCCTCCTGCAGATCTAACACAGTTGTTACATGCTTTAATTTTCCCTAATAAGAACATGTGCA
Organism: Prinia subflava; assembly: GCF_021018805.1. NCBI lineage: Eukaryota > Metazoa > Chordata > Aves > Passeriformes > Cisticolidae > Prinia > Prinia subflava. Next base: position 4,184,629 of record NW_026960607.1, read on the forward strand.
TAGCCAAGGCTCTTTGTTCCTGAAATTGTGCTTTGTAGGTAACATACAGTTGATGGTTGATTCAATGGGGATAAAATGTGTAGAAAACTTTATCATGTCATGCAAAGTTTTTTATTCTAAATTATTCAGGAATTCCTAGTAATCAGTTACAAAAAATTGTGTTACATGATTACGTATTTCCCTTTGTATGGTATTTTGTTCTCCAGTGAAATTAGATTTATTGACTAGTAGGAAACAATGTTACTCTCTTTCTTTCTTGCAGTGCTCAGGACTTGGCCTATACCCATTTCATTCTGTGAAATAGTGGCTGATGTACGACATTTATTGTTCCCTTTGGTTGGATTTTGAAGCTGATGTCATTTTTCTAGACATAAACTGTTCTTTGTAAATGTGTGATCACTAAGTTTGCTTGAGGCTTCATTTTTATAAGAAAACGAAATAGAAGATGCTTTGTCTGCAGACTTGTGTGCTTGCAGTATTCCATATGACTCTATGGCCTCACAAGGCTTACCAGCAGTTTGTAAACAAAAGAAATTATCTTTAGAGAAATTATGGAAATATTAAACTTTCCTTACATACAACATATTAAAAATATTAGAAATATTTTAAACATCAGAGGATGAAAGTTACTGAGTGCAATTATTGTTTGTACTTATCACTGCATAGTATGTCAGTACTCAAATCATTACAAGCGAAGTCTTCAAAATGATCAACTCAGACACCTTAGTTTTTAGGATCATTATTCTTAAACATGGAAAAATTTAAGTTATTTTAATGTAAGTAAATTTTAAAAATACTAGTTTAGTGTAGGCAATCCTTCCTTTATTTCCACTCTATGTATGTTTGGGTTTGTTTTTTTTTCTGTAAAAAAGAATATAGATAAGAAGAAATAAATTTTCTGAGTATCTTCCATGCTGCCTTACCATTTGGATTATGCTGTGTAAGTGGAGCAAAACAGTAAATTTCTTCCACTGAAATTCAATTAGTGCACATGAAATCAAATTTCCCTGAGGCAAAAATCTGCTAAGTAAATAGGAGAACTCCCTTGCGTGCACCTGTGCTTGGAATAGCTTGTCACGCAATGGAGATGGTGAACGGCAAAACGGGCATTTTAATCTTCAGAAATCTTGAGATTTCAATTCTAGCAGACACTGCTGAAAGCAAAGCTTCCAGGGATTCAGGTGTTGTTTCTGGTCTTTGCAAGATAATTCTTCTCCAAGTAGCAGAGCTAGTGGCTTACAGTGACTAGACATCTCCCTCCAGTGGGAGATTTATTGCATAGACTCTGCTTGGAACTGTTCTTCTAATGATTGTCTGTTCTTGGCACCAAATGCATCACAAGTTCTTAAATTCTTGCTCTCTTTTATGTTTTTACAATAAATCTGTCATCTTTTATATCCCTTAGAACAAAACTCTATGAATCACATTGCACTTTGCCTCAAGGAGCGATTGTTTGGTTCCTGACAGGGATACTGGTCAAATAGGGAAAAGAATTAAAGTCAAGGCTTACCTGTTACACATAAAAAAGAATCCTAGAAAATCAGAAGGCTGCTTCCTCAAAGTTATTCCTTATATAAAAGAGCTACAGTGGCATTGGGGCAGAAACATTATGTTCCATAGAAGTTGTGATAGTGGGTTTAGCCTCTTCTAAAAGGGCGGCAGGAAACGTGCTGCAGCCTCCATTAGAACATCACACCACTACAGATTTCCAAATTTTCCAGATGCTAGCCTGCTGGCATCTAACTGTAAAGAACAACATGTAATACCAGCAAAAAAGGCTTTATAACACAGGCAATGAGTATATTCCTGATTTTACATTTAGGTTTTTATAGGCTTCTGTACTACTTCCAGTAGCTACTATTATGCATAATGATACATGCCTTATTTTAAATTTAGTTTTCTGAGTTAAGTTTCCTTATGACAAACCTAGTGAAACACTTCTGCATTTTTCAGTAGTGTTCTACTTGTTTGTACCCTTCCTCAAGTATCTTGGTTGTCATGTTACCAGGGGTTTCTCTTACTTCCATCTCAGTTAATGAGTAAATGCTCTCAGATTTCTTATTTTTCTTCCCTGAACAAAGAACATTATTCCAAATATTCTGCTTCTCTTCTTCAGGTAGATACGGACTTGTGAAGGATGACATTCTTTACATTTGCATGAATTATTGCACTTGCTCAAAGGTAGATTAATCTTACAGACCATACTCTCATTTTTCTGAGGGAGGAAAACTTTTATCTTTTAATAAAAGCTAAGCATACTTCTCACTTCCTGATTACTCTATTTGATATGTCTAGTTTTCCACACTTGGTCATGCACACTGCTCTCTCCCAGTCCCTTTCCTCCACTGAAGTGGCAAATCTGAGCACTGGCTTTTGAGCTGGAACAGGAACAGCTGATTTGCACTGTATCCTCTGCTATACAGTACCATGATAAAATACTGTAATATGTGGTGAGATTTTTGTTTTGGAACAATTTCCCTCAAAACTTGCCTTAGAAGCTTGAGAACTACAAGATAATATTTCAATTTCTCATTTCCTTAATCTAAATAAATATTTGAAAAATACACACTATGTTCTGTGTTGTGGGAAAAGCAAATTATGTGCAAACATCCTGGCCACAAGAAAAAATAAAACAGTCATTGCCACAAAAAGGTACAACTATCTCCTCTTAAATAACTGAAATGAAATAACTGGAATATAAATTAGGATCCTCCTGTAGCCCTCCTTTTCTGTTCAGATAACATACAAGAGGGAAATCAAAGGATACTTCTTCCAGCTGTGAGTAGAATGTACTGGCCCAGTGCTGTATGAGTGTACTAAAAGACTGATGAAGGACAGCACCTCATTGAAACATGTTTCACTTAGCTTTTCTAACCAGACATCTGTCAACCTTAGTGCAAAGAGGGTTTATGGTTTTCATTCTCCTGTTGCTACTGCAACTTAGGCAGCAGGCTTTTTATAGATTCCCTGCTTGCTGGTCCTTCCTCTAAATGCAGATTAAAAAAAAAAAAAAAACCTTGAAGGAGAAAGGCATAAGCATAGTTACAAAGTTCTGTTATTGCAGAAGGACGTTGCCTGAATTCAGGGGTTATTTAACTAGAATAGTAAGCATGATTTGTTCTGTCCTAAATCATTACATACAAAGTTCTTAGAAAATAGTTCCAGTTAGGAATATAAGAACTAGGCCTGCTGAAGGCACATCTGCTCTCATATAGTGCTTAGCAGATTTAGCTTTCTCTTTGCAAACTGGAAGTGTGGTTGTGGTGATATCAGCAGGCCAAGTGAGAAGTTCTCATGCAGTTTTGACACTAAAGAGATGCTGTCAGAAGTAGTCACTCTACAGATCTGTTGTGAGTTATTGTGGAAGATGAGGGCAAGGAAGGGGACCTAACCTTGTCTTTGCACAATGGCAGGCATAAGTTTAAAATCAATATGATTCTATTAACTTTCCTTTTTGATCTCATAAGATACATCTCAGTTATAGACCGGTGAAACAGGGTTTCATTTTCAAGTTCCTGCCTCTGCAAAATTTGTTGGTGACCACGAGGACTGCACACCTTACAGCACATGCTTCCCTCATCCTCCTCAGAGTGCGAGGAGTGGCTGTTCTTGCCATGCCAGTACAACAGACTTCCCCCAGGAAAAACTGCCTGTGTCCACACTGCCTGAATGAGGTCAGTTCTCATGGCAACCACACTTTATCCACACAAACGTGCATTGTTTTCAGGCACTTTTCCCTTCTGTGTGGAAATGATGTAAAATCTGAGCGAGCAGAAGAGCATGAAAGAAACCTGACATGCAAGCGGCAAGCACTGTGACACTTCCTTACCTTTCATGCTGTTAGCTATTGTTTCACAAATTATTAGGCAGGCCAGAGTTTTACATTATGACACATATATTAAGAGCACTCCATTAGGGTGGCTCATAAAATGTCCATAAAATAAATATCTTATTTTAGACAGAAATCAAGGTAATGCAGGATTAGTTTCTGTCAGATATGGCAGAAAAGAACAACTACGTTGCTATGTGCCTCAGGAGTTTATTTCAATCTCTTTCTCCCTACCTCCTTTCCTTCCCCCCTTCTCCAGTTTGAGGAAGCTTAGCAGGGGTAGGGTGATCCCATGGGAGGCTGAGAAGAAGAGAGGAACTCCTTTGTTGGTAGGGATAGCCAGAGCTCCCTGCTCCCCCTCCACTCCAGCAGCCTGGATGATACTCCTGCCAGCAAGAGATTAGATGGCACTAAGGTGGCTGTGACAGCACTACTCCTGTAACAAGGGAAATCTCTGCTGATGGTGTAAGGTTATGTTAAATCTCCTTTTTAGAACTAGGAGAGGATCTGGTTGGGGTTTTTTACAGATTTCAAAATCTTTTGAAAGACACCCCCTCGTGCTCTTAATGGCATTTTCACTCTCTTAAAAGGCAAATTCTTGTCTTCAGCCTGATGAAAACAAACATTTACCTTGATTACAAGAACATTCTCAGTTTTGCCAACCTAAGCATTTTATAACTCCTCAGACCATGAAGCAGAAGTGCTGCCAGGAGAAAATCCTCCCCTGCTGAGAACAGAGGCAGTCACAGCGCTGGTCTCAGCTGTGTGGCACAGCTCCCTCCGAGTGGGCAGATCCAGCTCTAGAAGGTCTCCTCACACCCTATGCAATTTCTATGCTAGGGACTTTTACTGATGCCTTAACCAATTACTCTCCCTTCGTATGGTATTCCTAAAGCTGGCATCAGGTACTGTAAGCCTATCGGCAAGATAAATCGCAAAACATGTAATTAGAGTATTAGCAAAACCTGTAAAGTACTTCATTTATTTCAGGTCATTACCTTCTTTGTTGTCAGGGAGTCACTGTAGATAGAAGCCAGGGTAAACAAGGTGAAAATGACAAAAGCCAGCAAGATGAAAGCTACTTCAAGGTTTGTGAAGGGCAGCTCCATGAACTGCTACTGCTTCGCCTAGGAAAAAGTGTAAACGTTTACTCATCTCAGTGGCTGTGGGAAGGGACTGCTCTCAATAGAGCAGTTAAGTCTTTACTCAGGAGGATACTAGATCCTGGTCAAACTGGTTAAGTAACTTCGGTGGTTAAGAGGGACACGATGCTGCTGGCTCTTACAAGAATGTAAGCTCAAACCCTTTTTACCGAGGACTCAGAATGCGCGATTGCTCTAGGGGACACTTAGAGCAATGCAATGCATTTAATAACAGAAACATTCTTTGACTCTGAAAGAGTAATAAAAACCCACTTACTGAAACAAAAGTTATCTATAATGATCTGTAGGAAAGCATAGATTTTTCTTAATAGAAAAACTTCTAGACTATAAAACCCCCTGCCTTCTGTGTAGTGGAAAGTTTAAAATGTATGAGAGAAAGCCTGAACATTACCACAAAATTGCTAATCAAATTCCAGTCAATGGTCCAGAATTTCTGAAATCAATGCAAGTTCAAAGTGTTCAGTTGTCCATAGGATTTAGCTCTAAAAAGCACTCTCCCAGAAATCTTAAAACCAAGGAGTCCAATATGTTTCTATGAAGTTTTGTGGAAAAAAAAGAAAGAAAAGAAAAAAGAAAAAAAAAAAAAGAAAGAAAAAAAGAAAAAAGAAACAACAACATAAAAAGGACAGCTTGTAGTAAGTAAAGAGAAGCTGGCACTTACTGATTGCCAGCGATTTGTGTATATATTCCATTGGATTTTCTTCAAAAGCGTTCCAGCTCTATTAAATAGACCGAGTAAATCACCCCAAGATGTGGAAGGATGTAAGGTAATGTGATTCCCTGATGCTTTTCAGCCGCTTCCTTGCTCTCAGCAGGTACAGTCCACATCAGAACAGAGGGTGGTGAAAGTGGCAGGAGAGGCACAGCTCAACATGTGTTTCTCCTGTACCTGCCTACAGGATGCTGGCATGTGAAAGCAAACCGAAGGCACAGAAGTTGTAGCAATGCCATTGGGGCAGTCAAGACTGAAGTTAGCACCTTGTAAATCGTGTTGCATTTTAAGCCCTAGTGTAACATGATTGTAAACAAGACTAACAAGGATAAGAAAGAAAGCCAGCTCAGAAAATGTATCAGCAAGGACTTTGAAATTCAGGTCTATACTGATATAAGCAATAATAATTAGAATTATATCACTGTGTCAGCAAAAAACAAACCTGTACAGGTGCAACTTACATGAAAAACGATCCATTTGGAGGACTTTTCTGGTCAATTTGTGAGGTTTTTTCCTGTTGAGTCTTGGTTTGAAAAACACAAACACCAGTTATACATACTAAAGCATCAGCCACCCTGGATTGCATTAGCTACATGTTAATTAAAAGGGCTCTCTTTACTATATTTTTAAATATTCTGATTATTCTATTATTTAAAAATATAAAATATTTTACATTGTTATTTCGGATCTTTTGTATAGTGATCCAAGCATAAATATTTCCACAGCAGGCAAAGGAATGATGCTTATGAAACCCATGTCAATACATAAAAATACAATACATAAAATAGAACCAGTCTTAAATTAGGAGAATGTGGACATGATTTGAACATTGTCACATACAATGTATCTTTTGCTGGATCACGTTTGCAACAAATATTTCATTAGTAACTATTAAAAATCTCTCTTTATGATTTCTAGGAGTGAAAAGATAGCTACGTATACCTCAACTTATTTGTCTGTATGAGGGATGGGTTGCACCATTTTAGTAAATAAACTGAGGATTACCCATTCCAGTCACAGCAAAACTTACACCTGTGTATACACTGAAAAATCTTTGATTGACTGAGTTTATGCTTTCTTGCTCTTTGCAACAGATATTTACATATCTGCCCGAAGTTAGTTGTGAATTCAAAACTTAGAGCTTTTCCTATAGAGTTAAATTCTTCCACTTCTGTTGGGGGTTAGATTTGCCTCTTTTTTTCACTTACAGAATTTTTTCCCATAAGTTTCTAAGAAACCTTGATGACAGTACTTAGCCAGAACAAAGAGAGTAATTGAAGGACATGGCAGCACAAAGCTACACCTATTGTTTTTAAGTCTCTGGGAGTGTCCCTCAGAGGGGAGAGATAATGCGAGCTTTGGGAAAGGTAAAAAGATAGAGCTGGGGGAGGGGGACGCACTCTTGCTCTCAGCATCGAGGAAGACAGTCAAGCTGCCCCTCACTGCAGGAAGAGTTCGCAGCCATCCCTCTGCCTCTGCCTTGTCCTGGGAAATCTACCGTCATCTGCTCCTGTACCCAGGAATCCTGAGCTCGTTTTCTCCAGCCCTCCCCCCACTGCCACTGCTTCTTCGGAGCTTTGAGGCTCTCCTGCTACTCTGTAGCCCTGCACTGCCAAGCCCTGCCGGGACACCCCCTGCCATTCCAGCTACCAGCACAGAGCTCCTCATCTCATCTACCAGCCTGGGACTTTCCACCCTTCCAGCTCAGCCTCTTGGAGTCCTGCAGGGGCATCAAGATCAAACTGCCCTGGGCTTTTTGTGAAAGCAAGCCCTCAAGGTTCTTGGTTCTGTTTATTACTAATGCTGTAGTTGTTGTGTCACAGTGGACACGGAAAGAACCACACGAGGACACGCTGGTGAGCGAAGCAGGAAAAAAGGGACGAGTTTATTTACAAAACTCAGTTTTATACATTTCCTATGGGGCCAGTGGATTGGAGGATGGAATTCCACTTCTCAATCCACATTGGTGTTAGGGGTTAGATTTGGTTTTTTTTTTTTCTCTTCTCACAGAATTTTTTCCCATAAGTTTCCAAAAGCCTTGATGACTACTTAGTCAGAACAAAAAGAGTGCTTGAGGGATATAGCAGCACGAGGCTACACCTATTGTTTTTGAGTCCCTGGGAGTGTCCCTCAGAGGGGAGAGATGATGAGCTTTGGGAAAGGCAAAAAAGACAGATCTGGGGGAGGGAGAGGCACTCTTGCTCTCAGCGCCGAGGAGGACGGTCAGGCTGCCCTCTGCCTCTGCCTCGTGCTGGGAAATCTATCGTCATCTGCTGTGTACCCGGGAATCCTGAGCTCGCTTTCTCCAGCCTCTCCCCCCACCGCCGCTGCTTCTTCGGACCTTTGAGGCTCTCCTGCTACTCTGTAGCCCTGCACTGCCCAGCCCTGCCGGGACACCCCTGCTGCTCCAGCTGCCAGCGCAGACCTCATCTCATCCACCAGCCCGGGACTTTTCCTTCCTTCCAGTTCGGCCTCTCGGAGTCCTGCAGGGGCACCCAGATCAAACTGCTCTGGGCTTTTTTGTAAAAGAAAGCCCTCAAGGTTCTTGATTCTGTTTATTATTGATGCTGTAGTTGTTGTTTGTTTGTCGTTTTGTCATATATACTAGTAAAGAACTGTTATTCCTACCCCCATACCTCTGCCTGAAAGCTCCTTTAATTTTCCTTTTAATTGGAATAATTTGGAGGGAGGGGATTTGAATTCTCCATCTCTAGGGAGGTCCTGCCCCTTCCTAGCAGATATCTGTCTTTCAAACCAAGACAGATTATTGGTGCCCAACATGGGGCTTGAGGGCATTGAGAGGAAAAGGAATAACAGTTCTTAAGTGACCTTGTGCACTGGGTATAGAAACCTCCCTAAATAGCATCATGTGGTCTAGCTTACCTTGGTTTGGGTGGCATGTGGTTGTAGCTGTGTTTCTCCCATTTGCAGGCCCTTATTTAAACATGGGCCCTATAACTAAGGCTACTTTGGCTGTTATCCAGTTTGCACTATGGGTTAATAAGGTGAGGAATTCATGGATTTTTAACTTCCTCTGGAAGGCAGGCACATGGATACATGGCTATCACACTCTAAGTGTTTGTTTGTGGGGTTACTTTAACAATGGTACCTATTGTGAGGAAATGACACCAGGGGAAATTTTTTCCCAACTCTTTACTCAGCTCTTTGGGTCTATTCCACCAGTTTTTGAAGGGTTTAAATCTTCTCTGAATGCTAATGATATCATACAATGGCTAGTATTGCTCACAGGCCTATTCTATTTAATATTCCGAGATAAGGGGAGATTGGCCTGGATAACCACCCTGATACCTACCCCAGAGAATAAAGATACTACCCTAGAGACTGAGAGTGCTGCCATGGAGCCTGACACTGCCCTAGAGACTGGGGATGCTGCCCCACCACCTGACCCTGACATAAAGCCCACCTCAGGAATGAACCACCCAGATTGGGTGGGAGTTCTGGTGAAGGAGATGGGCAAGATGCTGAAGGAGCACACTTCCCTAGTGGTGGCCTCATTAGCCCCAGCTGCTGGCAAACCCTCCCCCTGCCCTGAAGAGGAAGAGTCTGAAGGTGCAGCAGTGGAACCCACAGACGTTACAACTGTCCAGGTTCCAGCTGAACCACAGGGGCAGTCACAGCCAGCAGCAGTTGCCCCTGTGGAAAGGAAGAAATATAAGGTGAAATCAGAGCACCCAAGTGATAAGGATAAAAAAGGAAGGCCCTCACAACCCACAGGGGAGCCAGAAGTTGAGATCATCACCGAGTCCCTGTCATATGAAAATCTCCGTACTCTGCAAAAAGATGTTGCACGACGGGGACGTGAGCCTTATACAGCCTGGTTACTTAGGGTCTGGGACCTTATGGGTAGAGGTGTGCAACTGGATGGTGGTGAGGCAAGGAATATGGGACCCTTGACCCAAGACTCAGGTGTGAATCAGGTATTTGTAAAAGAGCAAGGACCCCTTCACCTTTGGGACCGGCTTTTAATGAGTGTAAGGGAGAGGTTTGTCCACAGAGACAGAATGCAGGAGCACCACCTCAGCATGCGCTGGAAGACTGTTGAGGAAGGGATCCAACAGCTGAGAGAAGTGGCAATACTGGAGGTAGTTTTTGGGAGGGATGGACAGCATAACAATGACCCCGACAACGTCAGGTGCACAGGGCAAATGTTGTGGAATCTAGCAACTAAAGGGCCATCTGAATACAAAACATTCATGTCAATGATTAATGCTGATACCAGCCGAGTGACTGTAGGTTCTGTAGCCAGCAAGCTTAGAAATTTTGACAGTATGATCAGTGGCCCAATACAGACTCAGGTCTCTGCCGTGGTTAAAGAACTCCAAGAGGAGATAAGGGAGGTGAGGGAGGAGATGAGGAGGAACAGTTCCCATGTGGCACCGGTGCGAGTCACAGGCCCCAGAGTCAGAACCCAACGTCCTTCAGCTAGAGAGAGAGAGTACATCCCAAGAGCTGACCTGTGGTCCTTCCTGCGTGACCATGGGGAAGACATGGGAAGGTGGGATGGGAAACCCACTTCTGCCCTAGCAGCACGGGTGCGTGAGCTCAAAGAGAGAAACACTAACCAAGGGGGTTCCACTAGAATGAAGGTAGCCTCAGCCTCCCATGACCAGGCTGTCAGGTATTACAGAAATGAGGATGCTCTGTCAGACCCCCTTGAAGGAACCTCTACTATGTATACACAGGAAGAGAGTAGTAACCGGTGCTAGAGGGGCCCTGCCTCTAGCCAGGAAGAGGCACGGGAAAACCGAGTCTTTTGGACTGTGTGGGTTCTATGGCCTGGCACATCAGAGCCACAGAAATATAAAGCTTTGGTTGACACCAGTTCTCAGTGTACCCTAATGCCGTCAGAACATGAGGGAGCAGAACCTATTTCCATTGCCGGGGTGACAGGGGGATCACAAGAATTGACTCAGTTAGAAGCCAAGGTGAGCCTGACCGGGAAGGAGTGGCAGAAACATCCAGTTGTGACTGGCCCAGAGGCTCCGAGTATTCTGGGCATGGACTATCTCAGGAATGGCTATTACAAAGACCCTAAGGGGTTCAGATGGGCTTTTGGAATAGCTGCTGTGGAGGCAGAGGGCATTAAGAAATTGAACACCTTGCCTGGATTATCAGAGAACCCATCTGCAGTAGGACTCCTGAAGGTAGAAGAGCAACGAGTACCTGTTGCCACCTCGACAGTGCATCGCCGGCAGTATCGGACGAATCGAGATGCTGTGATCCCCATTCACAAGATGATTCGAGAGTTAGAGAGCCAAGGGGTGGTCAGTAAAACCCACTCACCCTTCAACAGCCCCATTTGGCCTGTGCGCAAGTCTGACGGAGAATGGAGACTGACTGTGGACTATCGTGGCTTGAATTAAGTGACTCCACCGCTGAGTGCCGCTGTGCCGGACATGCTGGAACTCCAGTACGAGCTGGAGTCCAAAGCAGCGAAGTGGTACGCCACAATCGACATTGCTAATGCGTTTTTCTCCATTCCTCTGGCTGCAGAATGTAGGCCTCAGTTTGCTTTCACCTGGAGGGGCGTGCAGTACACCTGGAACCGACTGCCCCAGGGGTGGAAGCACAGTCCCACCATCTGCCATGGACTGATCCAGGCTGCACTGGAAAAGGGTGAAGCTCCAGAACACCTACAGTACATTGATGACATCATTGTGTGGGGGAACACGGCAAGGGAAGTGTTTGAGAAAGGAGAGAAGATCATCCAGATTCTCCTGGAAGCTGGTTTTGCCATCAAAAAGAGCAAAGTCAAGGGACCTGCCAAGGAGATCCAGTTCCTGGGAGTAAAGTGGGAAGATGGGCGGCGTCAGATTCCCATTGAGGTCATCAATAAGATCACTGTGATGTCTCCACCGACCAGCAAGAAGGAAACGCAAGCTTTCCTAGGCGCCATAGGCTTTTGGAGAATGCACATTCCCGAGTACAGCCAGATAGTGAGCCCTCTCTACCGGGTAACCCGCAAGAAGAATGATTTCCACTGGGGCCCTGAACAGCAACAAGCCTTTGCCCAGATCAAGCAGGAGATCGCTCATGCAGTGGCCCTTGGCCCAGTCAGGACAGGACCAGAAGTGAAGAACGTGCTCTACTCTGCAGCCGGGAACCATGGCCTGTCCTGGAGCCTTTGGCAGAAGGTGCCTGGTGAGACTCGGGGTCGACCACTGGGATTCTAGAGTCGGAGCTACAGAGGGTCTGAAGCCAACTACACCCCAACAGAGAAAGAAATCTTGGCTGCCTATGAAGGAGTCCAGGCTGCCTCAGAAGTGATTGGCACAGAAGCCCAACTCCTCCTGGCACCCCGACTACCTGTGCTGGGGTGGATGTTCAAAGGAAAGGTTCCCTCTACCCACCATGCCACCGATGCCACATGGAGCAAATGGACTGCCCTCATCACTCAACGCGCCCGTATCGGAAACCCAAATCGCCCTGGGATTTTGGAGATAATCACAAACTGGCCAGAAAGTGAAAACTTTGATCTCACAGATGGAGAGGAACAAGAGCAAGTGACACGTGCCGAAGAAGCTCCACCGTATAATCAGCTGCCAGCAGAAGAAACATGCTACGCTCTTTTCACTGACGGTTCCTGTCGCATTGTAGGGATGAACCGCAAGTGGAAAGCAGCCGTATGGAGCCCCACACGACAGGTTGCACAAGCCACTGAAGGAGAAGGTGGATCAAGTCAACTTGCAGAACTCAAGGCTGTTCAGTTGGCCCTGGACATTGCTGAAAGAGAGAAGTGGCCAAAGCTCTACCTCTACACTGATTCATGGATGGTAGCCAATGCTCTGTGGGGTTGGCTGGAAAGGTGGAAAAAGGCCAACTGGCAGCGTGGGGGAAAACCAATCTGGGCTGCTGATGAGTGGAAAGACATTGCTGCTCGGGTAGTCAAGCTACCTGTAAAAGTCCACCATGTAGACGCCCACGTCCCCAAGAGTCGGGCTAATGAGGAGCACCGAAACAACGAGCAAGTAGATCAAGCCGCCAAGATAGAAGTGTCAAAGATAGACCTAGATTGGCAACACAAGGGAGAGTTGTTCCTAGCTCGATGGGCCCACGATGCCTCAGGTCATCAGGGCAGAGATGCCACCTATAAGTGGGCACGAGACCGAGGGGTGGATCTAACCATGGACAGCATTTCTCAGGTTATCCATGACTGTGAGACATGTGCTGCAATCAAGCAGGCTAAGCGAGTGAAGCCCCTATGGTATGGCGGGCGGTGGTCCAAATACATGTATGGGGAAGCCTGGCAAATTGACTACATCACCCTTCAACAAACCCGCCAAGGCAAGCGCTACGTGCTGACCATGGTGGAAGCCACCACTGGATGGCTGGAAACCTACCCTGTGCCTCACGCTACTGCCAGGAACACCATCCTGGGCCTGGAAAAGCAAGTCCTGTGGAGACATGGCACCCCTGAGAGAATCGAGTCAGACAATGGGACCCATTTCAAGAACAGCCTTATAGCAGCCTGGGCTAGGGAACATGGCGTTGAGTGGGTGTACCATATTCCTTATCACGCACCAGCAGCCGGGAAAGTTGAACGGTGCAATGGCCTGCTTAAAACCACCTTGAAGGCATTGGGTGGGGGGACTTTCAAGAACTGGGAGATTAATTTAGCAAAGGCCACATGGTTAGTGAACACTCGAGGTTCCACCAACCGAGCAGGCCCTGCCCAGTCTGAGCCCCTGAGAACAACAGATGGAGATAAGGTTCCAGTAGTACACATGAGAGGTATGCTGGGAAAAACTGTTTGGATTAATTCTGCCTCCAGCAAAGACAATCCCATCCGTGGGGTTGTCTTCGCTCAGGGACCAGGATGCACCTGGTGGGTGATGCAAAGGGATGGAGAGACCCGATGCATACCTCAAGGAGACCTTGTTTTAGGATGAACTACCCACATCATGTGTCTGTACCCATATCTGTATGTATAGATGTATATAATTTAGGTCATGCATGTGTGTATATATATATATTTTAAAGGTTTAAATTCAATGTAATAGGTTGGTATGGAAAAAAATTCGGGGTGGATGATGTTAGGGGTTAGATTTGGTTTTTTTTTTTTCTCTTCTCACAGAATTTTTTCCCATAAGTTTCCAAAAGCCTTGATGACTACTTAGTCAGAACAAAAAGAGTGCTTGAGGGATATAGCAGCACGAGGCTACACCTATTGTTTTTGAGTCCCTGGGAGTGTCCCTCAGAGGGGAGAGATGATGAGCTTTGGGAAAGGCAAAAAAGACAGATCTGGGGGAGGGAGAGGCACTCTTGCTCTCAGCGCCGAGGAGGACGGTCAGGCTGCCCTCTGCCTCTGCCTCGTGCTGGGAAATCTATCGTCATCTGCTGTGTACCCGGGAATCCTGAGCTCGCTTTCTCCAGCCTCCCCCCACCGCCGCTGCTTCTTCGGACCTTTGAGGCTCTCCTGCTACTCTGTAGCCCTGCACTGCCCAGCCCTGCCGGGACACCCCTGCTGCTCCAGCTGCCAGCGCAGACCTCATCTCATCCACCAGCCCGGGACTTTTCCTTCCTTCCAGTTCGGCCTCTCGGAGTCCTGCAGGGGCACCCAGATCAAACTGCTCTGGGCTTTTTTGTAAAAGAAAGCCCTCAAGGTTCTTGATTCTGTTTATTATTGATGCTGTAGTTGTTGTTTGTTTGTCGTTTTGTCATATATACTAGTAAAGAACTGTTATTCCTACCCCCATACCTCTGCCTGAAAGCTCCTTTAATTTTCCTTTTAATTGGAATAATTTGGAGGGAGGGGATTTGAATTCTCCATCTCTAGGGAGGTCCTGCCCCTTCCTAGCAGATATCTGTCTTTCAAACCAAGACAATTGGTCAAGCCAACTGTCAATCACCTTTCTCCTCCCACCTAGAAATATGTAAACAATGAAAGACAGTTAGCAAAACATGGCCAGTGTTTATAGTAGAAAGTGTGATAAGGTGAAATTTCTGACTCCAATATGAAGAACATTACAGAAGGCTTAGAAAAGTCTTCATAACCAGGGTGACATCTCACCCTTTTTATCTTTAAAAAAAGAAAAAAGAGAAAAAGAAAAATGAACAATTTTTACAATGGAAAAAAATTGTACAGAGTTCAGTGATTATCCATGGAGGAATCATCAGAGCGATCACTCGCGTCATCTGTGTCCGAGTCATCGCCCAAGGATTCATCCATTTGATGACCTTCCGTCTGGTCACGGCCTCCACCTTGCCTATTGGCCGGATTCTGCCTCTGCTGTCGCAGGTCAGGACGGACACACTTTGAAGGTACCCAGCGTGCCCCAGTATCTGTGGACACGCACGTGGTACCCACGTCCCATAACGATCAGATCATAGGGTCCTTCCCATTGTTTGGTAACTAAATTCCGGACCCGAACCTTCGCTCGAGGCTGATGCGTGTCGTCTGAAGCCTGCAACGAGAGGAGGTGGTTTACAATCACAGGGTTACTTGAGTTCTGCGGAACTGTAAGGTAACTGATGGTGTACAATGTTTTGGCCAAGCGACTGTGTGGTGTTTCACCCTACATTCACCGTTTTTGCTTCTGGAGAACATGCTTGAGAGTACCATGAGCACGCTCTACAATTGCTTGTCCTGTTGGAGAATGAGGGATGCCAAAGTTGTGATTCACACCCCGTGACTGTAGGAACTGCCGTACCTGTTGAGAGGCATGAGCAGGACCATTGTCGGTTTTCACGATGGAAGGTATGCCTAGTACAGCAAAAGCCTGCCTCCAGTGGGCAATGGCATGGCGGGCCTTTTCCCCAGTGTGAGCCGAAGCCCACATTGCAGAGGAGAATGTGTCCACCGTGACATGCACATACTTGAGCCGGCCAAACTCGGCGACCTGGGTGACATCGGTCTGCCAAAGCTCCAAGGCCTTAAGGCCCCTGGGGTTAACCCCTGCCGGCAACGGCGCACCAAGGGCATGACAGTCATCACAAGAGTTGACAATGTCACGAGCCTCAGTGGCCGTCAGGTGAAACTGCTTCTGCAGCGTATGCGCATTTTGGTGGAAAAACCCATGCGATGCCTTGGCCTGCGCGAGTGTGTCAGGCTAAGGAGCAACCCACGCTAGGTGAGCCAACTTGTCAGCCCTTGCGTTACCTTCCGCTACGAAGCCTGGCAAATTTGTGTGACTTCGAACGTGCAGAACGTAATAGGGATGAACCCTGGACTGAATTGCACACCACAAGGTCTTCAGCAGATGAAACAAGGCAGGGTTACTGACTTCCTTCAAAACTGAATACCCTAATCGCTGTGCAATGTCGGCAACATAAGCTGAGTCCGTGACCAGATTGAAGGGTGTTTGAGAAAATTTTTCAAATGCCATGACGGCAGCCCTTAGTTCAACCAGTTGGGCTGACCCGTCCTCATGGCCTTCCAAAATCTGCCATTTGGATCCATCCTTCCAGGTAACAATGGCTTTTCCTGTTTTGCCTGAACCGTCAGTGAAGACGGTGGGTCCTTGCACTGGCTCTTGGCTGTTTTTGGGTCGTAATGAAAATCGAGTATTTTTTGCCACTTGCAATAGCTTGTGGCTGGGCAGATGATAAGTGATCTGCCCTGAAAAACCCTCTAGAGCACTTTGCAGCGAAATGTTTTTCGCATAGCTCCAATCAAATTCCTCCCTCTGAACTGTGAGTATGATTTTTGAGGGATCTACACCCATCAATTGTAAGCAGCGTTGTCGGCACTTGATTATCAAGTGCACAATCAATTCAAACAATGCAGTTGCCGTCTTATGGGGCTGATGAGGCAGAAAAACCCATTCCAAGATATGCAAAGGATCTGTCCAGTCATCATTCCATTGGCCAATGATACCTGTAGGATGTAAATCAGGAGTGGTGATGAACGCAGTGACATCAATGGAAGGTTCAATACGGTATACCTGGTGAGCTAAAACAGCTTGCTGCACCTCCTCCAGCACTTTTTGTGCCTCGGGGGTCAATTGACGAGGTGACTTTAAATCAGTGTCCCCTTTCAACAATTCAAACAAGGGAGACAGTTGTGCGGTGGTTAGTCCTAAGTAAGGACGTAACCAAGTGATGACACCTACCAGCTTCTGAGCATCATTCAGTGTCTTCACCGATTGCACAAATTGCACCTCCTGGTGACGGATAGTCCGTTCCAGAATTTTGACACCTAAATATTTCCAGGGAGGTTGCTGTTGTACCTTTTCTGGAGCCACCTGCAGTCCATGTGAATGCAGAGCATTCAACAACTGAGGCTGTATCCTCAGCAGCTCATCCTTGGTGGGCGCAGCCACCAAAATGTCATCCATATAATGATAGACGTGAGCGTCAGGAAACTGCTTGTGGACTCCAGATAAGGCACGGGCCACATACCATTGGCATAATACCGGAGAATTTCACATGCCTTGAGGCAAAAACTTCCATTGATATCTCTGTGCTGGTTCAGCATTGTTTATTGTTGGTACCGTGAAGGCAAATTTTGGTCTGTCATCGGGATGCAGAGGGATCGTAGAAAAACAATCCTTCAGATCCACGATGAGGACCGGCCAGTCCGCGGGAAGCATGGTAGGCGATGGCATGCCCGCCTGTAATGTCCCCATGCCTTCCATCACGGCATTGATTTTTCGGAGGTCTTGTAGCAACCTCCATTTCCCAGACTTCTTTTTGATGCAAAAGACAGGAGTGTTCCAGGGACTGGTAGATGGTTCCAGATGCCCCTGGTCCAACTGCTCCTGTACAAGTTTGCGAAGGGCGACTAGCTTGTCATGAGAGAGGGGCCACTGATTCTCCCAGATGGGTTTGTCCACCAGCCACCGTAAAGGAGGCGTGGGACACTCTGTGCCCTTCATCACAGTGGCCCCCATTAAAAATCCGTGGTGATTCGCACCCCCCATGCAGCCAAAGCATCCCTCCCCCAGAGGTTCTTAGCAGTCTCCATAACATAAGGCCAAATCATGGCCGTCTGTCCCTCCGGGTTGGTGATGATCACAGGATTCTGGCTCACATAGCATTGCTTCGTTCCTCCTAAGCCCACGACAGGTGTCTGTACCAGGCTCAAAGGCCACTGCGGGGGCCAAGCCGCCAGGGAGAGAATAGTAACATCAGCCCCGGTATCTGGGAGGCCGCAAAGTTGAATCTCCAACGGCATTGCATCAGCCATGGACACAGTACACACAATCTCAGGACGGTCTTTGGTCAGGAGAACAGTCCAGTGGACTTGAGGTGACCCAGTAGAGCCAAAGCCGCTGTCACCTCGTGACCGGTCCTCCATCCTGGAAACAGAAGACTTAAAAGGAACAAGTTGAGCAATACGGGTGCCTTTTGGAATAGTCAAAGGGGGGGTGGGTGTGGAGACCATCGCATGAATCTGCCCTGAGAAATCAGCATCGATGAGTCCCGTGTGCACAATGATACCCTGAATGATAGCACTAGACCTTCCCATGAGGAAAGCACTCATGCCATCACCCAAAGGACCAAAGGCATCCAAGGGGACCCTGTGTATCTTGTCCGATTCTAGGAGGACAGATTCTGCTGTGCAGACGTCAACACCCGCTGAACCGCGGGTGCTGGCTGCAAGCCTGCTAAGCAGACCTCCATCGGTTCGGGCGGGGGCAGAGACACTTGTGTCTGAGCGCGTCTCTGCTTCGCGCTGCGTTTCGTGTTTCCCGACGCCAGAAGGGGATGGCCATTGACATGCACGGTCACCTTGCAATTATTTGCATAGTGATTTGGTTTTCTGCATCAAGCGCACAAAAACAAGGGGGCAGTGGTTTTCTGCACTCTCTTCTCCTGTTTTTTCCTGGTTTTGGGACTGCCCTGCTGTTGCAGCCTGCCCTGAGGGACTATCCAAGCAGGCTGCATCACAGTGGCCACGGCTGGTTGTACAGCCATAGCCACAGGCGACTGCACAGCATCAGCCAAGGCAACCAACTTGCGGCTACATGTGCTTATCTTTGCACAGGCTTCTGCCATCTGAGTGATGGACGGATCACTAGGAAGTGCGTCAATGATCCTCCTGCAGTCAGTATTGCAGTTGCCTCGGGCCAGGTGCTTAAGTAATACCTCCCTAGCCTCGGGATCACCGACCTGCTTTTCCACTGCAGCAGTCAGCCTTCCTGCAAAATGCAGGAATGGCTCATCAGCTCCTCGAACAATTGTGGCAAACGATTCCTCTGGAGCAGCCATTGCTATGATCTGAACCAGAGCTGCCATGCCTACCTGCTGGCACTGCTCAAGCACCAAGGGCGCAAACCCAACTTGTCCATTGGCATCGGCATAATTTCCAATGCCCAGCAGCTTATCGGTATTAACCGTGCGCCTGACATCAGTTGGGCCTAATGTGGCATTTTGCTGCACTGTGCTGTTTGCTAGCTGACTCCATTTTAATTCGAAAATGTCATGTTCGACAGGTGGAAACAGAGCGCGAGCTAGACTCCGGATGTCGTAAGGTGTTAAAAGATGACCGTTGAAAAACCTGAGCATCTGCATTACTTCACTAGACCCCAGGCCATATTTCCCCACCTTATCACGAAGCTCCATCAGGGCTTTCCAATGCAAAGGCTGGTGGGTGTTATGGGTAACACCTGTTAGGACAGGGAAAGCCTGGAGACCTCCTGGTAGGGTGGCAGCACCTGCCACATCCCGTCCCGTGGGCTCCACAGGGACAGAGGCAGACACTTGGCTGGGGGCCAGCTGAATGCCAGACACCGGAGGTCCAGCAGCGTCAGAAACAACATCAGTAGAGCTAAAGAGCCTCTTTTCAGACTCCGGAGGACGATGTGTACACATGCATTCCTCCACTTCCTCCATCTTGACTCTAACCTCCTCCCAAAATCGCTTGTAGTCCTTCGGCCGCACTGTGACATTACAAGGGGGGAGTGTCCAGGTGGAGGATCCCAGAGCGCGGGGTCTCTTGGCCCTGGGAAGGGCCGGCCGGACCCCAGCTGCGACCCCACCCGTGCTGAAATTAAAAACTGTAGCGCCTGCTCCCATCGCAGGCGCAGCGCCGGTGGGAGGCTGCGGGGGCGGGCCCGCTGGCGCTGCCGCAGCCCCGGCGGTGCCTGTGCCCGCCGCAGCACGGGTATAGGGCTCTTCAGTAGGCGTAGGTTCCAATAGAACCCCCGAGCCCCGTGCAGGCAGATTACAATGTGCTGGGACGGGTGTGGCTGTCGGAGCTATCGCTCCACTGTGCGCCGTGGTCAAGGGCGCCTGCGCACTCAGCGCGGGGGGGGAACGGGGAGCGGGCACCGGCGCTGCCCGCGGGGCTGCGTCCCCGTCTCGCGCTGCGATCAACGGCGCAGGCGTGGTCAGCGCCGGGGGAGAGCAGGGAGCCGGCGTTGGCGTGGTTCGCGGAACTGCACCCTCGCCGCGCACCGTGGTCAGCATCGCAGGTGCGGCCAGTGCAGTGGGAGGGGAACCCAGGAAGGGAGTGGGGATCGGCAACGCTCCACCCTTGCCCGAGCCAGCCGCCGCCCTGTCCGGGATCCCGCCGAGTAAGGTTTCACCGAGGCTCCGCCGGCCAATAGCAGGCGGCAGCCCCCCTGAAAGGGAATGCACGGACTGCCCACCCAACAGGACGGGGGCCGGCGAAAAGCCGATACAGACCCTGCCTCCAGCGGCGCCCGCCCCCTGCACGCTCTGCAGAGGCGGCGCAGGCGCAGAGGCGCCCAAGGAGCCACCTTCGGCGCCCAAGTGGGGCGGCGCGGGGGGCGGCTCCACCCTTGAAGTACCCAGAGGATATGTCATGGAAGTTCCGCAGTTCGGGCAGAGCATGGTAATGGAATCATGCTCTACAAGGGGCGGGGCCCGCGCTGCTGGTTCCTCCCCGCCCGTCAATGCTGGGAAGGCTTGAATGGAAGGCTCTCCCATCCCCACTCTCCGGCGCTGTAATGAAGGAGTGGGCGGGGCCGGCCGTGACGGCCAGGGCGGGCTCAGGCTGAACTTGTTCCCCAAAAATTCGAAATCCGAATCGGAGAGGGACAAATCTTCCAGCGCAGCAGCCGGAGGGGGAGGAAAAGAATCCTCCGACCTCGGAGACGGGGGATCGAGCTCGGACGGGAATCCCATGGCAGCAAAGTGGTACGCCACAATGGACATCTGTTGGGGGTTAGATTTGGTTTTTTTTCCTTCTCACAGAATTTTTTCCCATAAGTTTCCAAGAAGCCTTAATGACTACTTAGTCAGAACAAAAAGGGGTACTTGAGGGATATGACAGCACGAGGCTACACCTATTGTTTCTGAGTCCCTGGGAGTGTCCCTCAGAGGGGGGAGATGATGAGCTTTGGGAAAGGCAAAAAGACAGATCTGAGGAAGGGGGAGGCACTCTTGCTCTCAGCGCCGAGGAGGACAGTCAGGCTGCCCTCTGCCTCTGCCTCGTCCTGGGAAATCTACCGTCATCTGCTGTGTACCCGGGAATCCTGAGCTCGCTTTCTCCAGCCTCCCCCCACCGCCGCTGCTTCTTCAGAGCTTTGAAGTTCCACTGCTACTCTGTAGCCCTGCACTGCCCAGCCCTGCCGGGACACCCCTGCTGCTCCAGCTGCCAGCACAGAGCTCCTCATCTCATCCACAGGTCTGGGACTTTCCTTCCTTCCAGCTCGGCCTCTCGGAGCCCTGCAGGGGCACCGAGATCAAACTACTCTGGGCTTTTGTAAAAGAAAGCCCTCAAAGTTCTTAGTTCTGTTTATTATTGATGCTGTAGTTGTTGTTTGTTTGTCGTTCTGTCATATATACTAGTAAAGAACTGTTATTCCTACCCCCATACCTCTGCCTGAAAGCTCCTTTAAATTTTTTTTAATCGGAATAATTTGGAGGGAGGGGATTTGAATTCTCCATCTCTAGGGAGGTCCTGCCCCTTCCTAGCAGATATCTGTCTTTCAAACCAAGACAACATCGCTAATGCATTTTTCTCCATTCCTATAGCTGCAGAATGCCGGCCTCAGTTTGCTTTCACTTAGAGGAGCGCGCAGTACACCTGGAACCGACTGCCTCAGGGGTGGAAGCACAGTCCCACCATCTGCCATGGACTGATCCAGGCTGCACTGGAAAAGGGTGAAGCTCCGGAACATCTACAATACATTGATGACATCATTGTGTGGGGGAACACGGCAAGGGAAGTGTTTGAGAAAGGAGAGAAGATCATCCAGATTCTCCTGGAAGCTGGTTTTGCCATCAAAAAGAGCAAAGTCAAGAGACCTGCCAAGGAGATCCAATTCCTGGGAGTAAAGTGGGAAGATGGGCAGCTTCAGATTCCCACTGAGGTCATCAGTAAGATCACTGCGATGTCTCCACCGACCAGCAAGAAGGAAACACAAGCTTTCCTAGGTGCCATAGGCTTTTGGAGAATGCACATTCCTGCGTACAGCCAGATTGTGAGCCCTCTCTACCTGGTTACCCACAAGAAGAATGATTTCCACTGGGGCCCTGAACAGCAGCAAGCCTTTTCCCAGATCAAGCAGGAGATTGCTCATGCGGTAGCCCTTGGCCCAGTCAGGACAGGACCAGAGGTGAAGAACGTGCTCTACTCTGCAGCCGGGAACCACAGTCTGTCCTGGAGCCTTTGGCAGAAGGTGTCTGGTGAGACTCAGGGTCGACCACTGGGATTCTGGAGTCAGAGCTACAGAGGGTCTGAAGCCAACTACACTCCAACAGCGAAAGAAATCTTAGCTTCCTATGAAAAAGTTCAAGCTACCTCAGAAGTGATTAGCACAGAAGCACAACTCCTCCTGGCACCCCGACTACCAGTGTTAGAGTGGATGCTCAAAGGAAAGGTTCCCTCTACCCACCACGCCACCAACGCCAGAACAAAGAGAGTAGTTGAAGGACATGGCAGCACAAAGCTACACCTATTGTTTTTAAGTCTCTGGGAGTGTCCCTCAGAGGGGAGAGATAAGGCAAGCTTTGGGAAAGGTAAAAAGACAGAGCTGGGGGAGCGGGACGCACTCTTGCTCTCAGCATCGAGGAAGACAGTCAAGCTGCCCCTTGCTGCAGGAAGAGTTCACAGCCATCCCTCTGCTTATGCTTCGTCTAGGGAAATCTACCGTCATCTGCTTCTGTACCCAGGAATCCTGAACTCGTTTTCTCCAGCCCTCCCCCCACTGCCGCTGCTTCTTCGGAGCTTTGAGGCTCTCCTGCTACTCTGTAGCCCTGCACTGCCAAGCCCTGCCGGGACACCCCCTGCCATTTCAGCTACCAGCACAGAGCTCCTCATCTCATCCACCAGCCTGGGACTTTCCACCCTTCCAGCTCAGCCTCTCGGAGTCCTGCAGCAGCACCGAGATCAAACTGCCCTGGGCTTTTTGTGAAAGAAAGCCCTCAAGGTTCTTGGTTCTGTTTATTACTAATGCTGTAGTTGTTGTTTGTTAATTGTTTTGTCATATATACTAGTAAAGAACTGTTATTCCTATCCCCATACCTCTGCCTGAAAGCCCCTTTAATTTTCTAAATTAGAATAATTTGGAAGGAGCGGATTTGAATTCTCCATCTCTAGGGAGGTCCTGCCCCCTTCCTAGCAGATACCTGTCTCTCAGACCAGGACAACTTCCCTTATCACAATAAAGTTGCTGAATCTTTCACACTCTTCTTAACTGATAGAAAGAAATTTTTGTGCGGTTAAAGAAGCGGCCTGCTTCCTGAAATCATGCTTTTGTTGATGAGAGGATTTTTGTATAATAACCTGCAATTTCTTCAAGCAAAACTGATGTATTTTGTATTGCTGGGCATATGTGTAGTACATTCATATATATAAGAATATTTTACCAATAGATCATTAAATAGTTAAATATCAGTCTTCTGTGGTTTAACCCCAGCCAGCAGCCAAGCCCCGAGCAGTTGCTTGCTCACTCCACCACCAGTAGGACTGGGAAGAGAGCCAGAAGGGTAAAAGGTAGAAAACTCATGGACTGAGGTTAAGACAGTTTAACAGGGAAAGCAAAAGCTGCACACAGAAGCAAAGCAAATTAAGGATTTAATTCACTGCTACCCATGGGCAGGTAGGTGTTCAGCCATCCCCAGGAGAGCAG
Source organism: Prinia subflava (assembly GCF_021018805.1). NCBI lineage: Eukaryota > Metazoa > Chordata > Aves > Passeriformes > Cisticolidae > Prinia > Prinia subflava. The sequence continues at coordinate 4,208,338 of NW_026960607.1, forward strand.
GGCCCCATCACATGTAAAGGTTACTTGGGCAGACAAACACCATCACTCCAAATATCCTCTCCTTCCCCCTTCTCCCCCCCACTTTATACACTGAGCATGATGTCACATGGTGTGGGAGTGTCCCTTTGATCAGCTAGGGTCACCTGTCCTGGCTGTTGTAAATTAGCATCAGTTGTTAACTTAAAGCTGCTGGAGAACCTGATGAGCAACTTCTTGGGTGAATTATAACCTGATCAGTCACGTGCTGTGGAAATAAAGGAGATGGTTTATTTAAAACTTCTTAGCTATTTATGCTGCATAGGTGTGTACCTTCTCATTAGCTCAAGAGTGAACTGAAATAGAAAAACAATAAATGAGATACCATGAAAAAGGTAAGAGGAGGGCTGTGGAAGAAACAGCCAGAGAAGTACCCATCGAAAAAAATTGCCAAATGAATAAATGACAACATGCATAGAGTGTATATATCTAAGAGAACACAGTCTTTGGACTTACATATCTTTAATTTCTTAGTTACCTCAGTATGTCCTAAGTTCATAGTGGGTATGTTCTAGAATCTCATTTGTTTAATCTGCTCATTTTCTTTCCTTGTGTTTTAATCTTATCAAGGCATAACTTAGGTATGTTAGCTCTTAGAAATGCAGAAAGGTATAACTTTGATATGGTATACTAAAAGATGACCAGTCCCATGTAAAACAAGACATTTATTCACTTCATAGGATCTTTATTAACAATTATGTAAAAATGATATTATAGAGATAAATTTGGCTTTCTCCCTAGGCCATGCTGCTCCTATGGTTAATGACTGGGGAAAGCTTGACTTGAGAGCATACATCCTTCTTTGTTATCTCAGTAAAGAAGTGAGCCAACAATGTTAATGAGTCAGCAAGGAACATAAAAAGCTCTTGCTCAATAACAATAACAATAACAATAACAATAACAATAACAATAACAATAACAATAACAATAACAATAACAATAACAATAACAATAACAACAGTTATATAGTTCTAATGCTGTTACAGAGAAGTTTTTCCTCATCTTTTTATGACTGCAGTTTACAGTAAATAGTCTACTACTGTAAAACCAATAAAATTTACTACTGTTATAAGTTGTTTTATCTGATCAAGTAGGAAAGATCTGTGCAGTGGTTTTAAAAGTTACATAATATAGTAATGAAACATATCGGTGTCAATGTGGTACATGAATGAATCTGAACTTTCAGTATAGTGTTTTGTAACATATATGACTGAAGACAAACTTCATTTAAAGAACACATCAAGACTGTAAAGTCAAACATTGGAAAGCTATGAACTGCAGAACTCAGCATGAATGTTTATTTTCCCCTCCCACTTTAATTGTAATTACTTAGCTCCTCCTCAGATGTCCTTCCCTTCTTTATTGGTAGGAAGATGGGGTCTGATTATAATTCATAACTGCCTTGTGTGATTCAGTGCACATTTTCTTTTCACAATTTATTGCAGAAAAGGTAGGCAAGCGCCCCCTCAATACTTACCAACTTTACTAATAATGAGGAGACAGAAAATATTTGTGGAGGAAAAAAGTTTTTCTGATTCAGCAAACTGTGTTCCTCCTCATTCAGGACAACCAGTGCAGTGTTTAAGTGACTAGTATATTCCAGCACTGTCTTAAGTAGTTCATCCTTTGGCACTTGGATTGCGTGGAAGATACAGACTGCAATGTTTTGAGAAGGCCATGTCAGTGAACACAAGTTGCACATCTAAAGAATATGTGTCTGGATATTTTTCCTGATTTCAACCAGTATGATTGTTCAGAGACCCAGCCTAGATTCAAAGCCTTCATCCTCTGAGGCTGACACAGAAACCTTACCTTTCTGACCCCCCGTTATCCAGATGAGTGAGGTTCCTTATTTACCTTGCCCTCTGCAAGAAAGGATTCCTAAAGGCACACCTGTCGGACTCCAGTATTTCAGAATGTGATGTACACAGGCTTCCTTGTAAAATTTGCCACAAAATATCACAGTGTAAATTTGAAATAACCTTAAAATATTTAAAATAACTGTCTTCTGCTTACCAGCCCCATTCTAGTCCCATCAAAGCATGGCAAAATCTCAATGACTTCAGCATCATCAAGAGTAAGGTTTGCATGTGGCTTTAAAAACCACATTAGTACTATCTTGCACTTACACGGCATAAAGATTCCCCAGATCCCACAGAGCTTTTCTGATAAAAATCTGTTTTTAAATACAAGAGTGAACAGGACAATATGACACAACCTGCAGAGCTGAATAGAACAAAACTTTACGTGGTCATGCCAGTATAATGGTGCTCACAGCTTGCAGTTTGCAATAGATACTGCAACTCCAATAAAGAAACAGTGCTTTTCTCTTCAGGGAGCACAACACCACCACAGAACAGGGGGCTGCCACACTGTCCTCCTGCAAGATGCGGGGACACTGCCACTGAATAAAGCCAGGAGCCACAGGTACCTCGGTAATCATGCTGTGAGCAGAAGCATTGCCTCTCAGCCAGGATTATGTATCTACACCTTCCATCAGCTCCTTAGGAACCATAGCACATTTGAAGGGTCATGATTTTGTGGTGCAATATATTCGGAGAAGATGAAAATTCCTAATGCTCTGCAAAACTTCAAGGAATATAGATGTGGTGACTTTCACTGAGAGAGAAAGACACTAGCATCTCAGCTAAAATAAAATGGTGAAAAGTAATGGAAAAATCTCATACAGAAGGAATCTCCAAATTTTAATAGTTTTTCAGTATAAATAGAATTTTGGGGGGATTGCAGAAGGGAAGTGTAGATTTCTTAAACTTTCTAGTATATTAACATTCCATTTTTTTTCTATATATCCATCACATGAAGAGATGAAATACAGTTATGCTAACCCAGCCACTTCATAAGCGTGTGTATACATATAAAAATTTAAAAAGTATATATATGTCACTTTTATATGTATAATTTGCTTGCACAAGGTGAATTAATGATTACTTGATGACTAATACTGCAGCCAGCCCATCAATATCTCATCAGAATATTTTACAGGCCAAGTATTAAGTTAAATTTGATATATTATGAAATCATAAAGAAGAGATAGAAAGTAACGGTTTAAAATATTAATTTAGTGACTCTGGTTGTTTACATCACCCATGAAAACACATTCAGGGTTAAAATTTTTGTAGACAGATTAGAGCTCCTCCACTGCCCTCATTTTGTTTTGTTCTGTAGCAGATTTTCCAAATCCAGAGTATTGAAACAGAAATTGATGATTGTCTATACTGGTGACTTGGACCTATCAAGGTACAGACACAGGGATTTTCTATGGGATGAACCTGACAGATAAAACCTATTCCAGTTACCACTGCAGGCTCTTTTTCAGGGAGTTGTAATGACTTTAAAATGGCAGGGACTTTGGATCGAGTTTTCAAAGAAACGGATTATTTATTGATCTTTAGGAACATAATAAGCCTGAAAGATGGTTAAATAATGAAAGCTGATTTATGCGATGTCTTAAATTGTAGCAGAATGGCTAATCTTAAATTTATTTGAGAAACCGATAGTGGGACTTAGAGACTTGTTTTTCTCTGCTGCACATTCTTTTCAAGACTGACTTCATGTTTGGAGCTTTGTATAAATCCATCTCTTTCCAATATGTTTGATCTATCTCAAGGTCTTTGCCAAAAGATTTTTTAAGATCCTGATGAGGAATTTTAGAGTCAGGATCTTAGACTGTTTTATACAATTGATCCAGATGGGATATAAAAATCTCATGGTAAATCTTCTTTTAGACAACTTGGATAGCACACACTTTAAATAGTCACTGCTAGTTTTCTGCATAATCTAATCTTTAGCCTAAATTCTGGAGTTCAACATTTGTATTCACAGAGCTAGCTGAACAGAGACATGCATCACACTAGTTTAATTTAAACAATCTTATAGAAAAAATAATAACAATTATTCACTCAGAGTCCTAATCATGTTCCTCACTGGGCTGAGGCATAGCCCTGAAACAAAGTCTTCATAGAACACATGTGGAGAAGACATGCTTATGTCATTGCTTTGGTGGCTCTTTCTGAATCAGTTGCCTGCATGGCACCAGACTGTCTAACTAATGGCATTGCAGCCTGGCTTTGCATCCTGCTTCCTTTCCTTGGGAGGCTGGGAACAACATTTCACTGTAGCAGCATATTTCTGAGCCTGAGAAGGAGGCGGATACATCAGCTTTAAAGTAAGTTTGTTACTTTGGACAAATTAAGTCTCATATCTTAATGGGTTTTAGTATCAAGATCCTATTAATGACTGGATAGTGGGATATGTAGTTCACAGATTGCCTTGAAATCACCAAGGTAAGGCAAATAATTTTATGTTTTGTTTTTTTTTTGAGAGAGAATCCCTACCATGCAAAAGCTAGAACCAACAACAGAGTAGTAAAGCATCAGTTAAAATTTTACTTAGAAAAAGCCTGACAGAAACTTAAGCAGAAAATAAATATTGCTGTTGGCCCACACTTGTCCCAGAGGGTTCTGGCTAAAATAACAGAGCTGTTTAATTATTCTGAAATTGATTTATACACAGATTTATGCAGCTGGGAATTTTGCAGGGCTCTGCACCATGACAAGCAATTGAATTCTGAGTAATTACTTCTCTATAACTAGCTTTCTGAAAGAATTGGGTTAATTTCTCCTCACTCTTAAATGAATGTTTATACAAATATACCTAATATTTGAGATAAAATTCCCATTTTTAAAATGGAATTCCATAAAAATAAATGGTCCCAAAAATTCACATGGCAAAAAAAAGTAAATTGTTTGAAAATCTGTGAATTTTGTGGAGAAACTCATTGCACTTTTTGTCATTTAATTAATTTTAAGTATACTGGATGCGCGTTGTAATTTCCGATATGAAGTTTGACTGGTGTTATACTGATGTGTGTCTTGGAAAAGGTCATAAGCAAAAAAATATATCTGGATGAAGACAGTACTTGGTCAAAATGATTATATTGCTTGAATATTTTGGTCTATTTAAAACCTAGATTTGGAATAGAGCTCAATACAGGTTTCCTGAGAGAGCAAACAAAACGTGTACAGTTGACACTCTTCTGACAGCTAACCATGTAAGAATCTATGAAACGTACTTTTACAAGGAATTTTCAGACAGATTCACACTTGCTGATGCAGCCCGAATATCCTGAACATCCCTAATACTTATTTCTAGTCTTCATTTGTTCTGTTAACTTGTGCAGTCTGAGTGAGAGGGTGAGGAGAACAAAGCTCTTTCCCAGCTCTCAGGGGTGAGACATGTTCTATCCATGTGTGTAGCTCTGTCTCCCAGTACATCGCTGTGAAAGTTGGCCATGGCACCACAGTACAGAAAAGACATTCAGCCATTGGAGAGAATCCAAAGGAAGGCAGCAAAGATGGAGAAGGGCCTTGAGGGGAAGCTGGAGGAGTGGCTGAGGTCACTTGCCCTGTTCAGCCTGGAGGAGACTGGGGGGAGACCCCATTGCAGTCTGCAGCTTCCTTGTGAGGGGTAGAGGAGGGGCAGGCACTGATCTCTTCTTTCTGGTGACCAGTGACCTGAGGGAATGGCCTGAAGCCGTGTCAGGGGAGGTTTAGGTTGGATATTAGAACAAGCTCCTTCACCCAGAGGGTGTTTGGGCACTGGAACAGGCTCCCAGGAAAGTGGCCACAGTCCCAAGCCTGACAGAGTTCAAGAAGTTTTGGAAAATGCTTTCAGTCACATGGTGTGACTCCTGGGGTGCCCTGTGCAGGGCCAAGAGTGGGACTTAATGTGGGTCCCTTCCAACTCAGCATATTCTGTGATCAGAACCAAATGAAATTTGAAGAGTGGATGTCCTTTATTTTTTACTGTATTACTGTAGTGAGCCATATCTTCATCCCTAAAGTTAAAACAGAAATATGTTTTCATCATATTAAGTATATACCAGGATAGAATATTCTTGTTACATGTGACATAAGACTACTTTTATATTTAACATATCCAGCAATAAATTGCCATCAAAATCCATAAAAATTAGTTTGTAATTAAAAAGCAGGTTTGATTCCATGAGTAGGTTAATTCTAAGTGTATGCATATACTGATCAAGTCAGTAGAGCTTTTTCTCTGCATGCTTACACAGCCAAAACACCCAACAATTGTGTTATGTTTAACACACAATTCAGCAGCACTTTGCTTAAAAATACACAGGTGGAAGACAGACCAACAAAGGTAAAATGAATTGAAGCACTGCAACAGAGGAGTTAAGGATAAGAAAATAAAAGTTGCTCTTCAACATGCTGTAAAGTAAAGCGATGTAGGGAAGCCAAGGATATCCAAAAGGGCACTCACAGTAGATTGCTGTTATGTCAGTGTGTAGTTCATTGGCACATTAAACTTAGCTGACGAATAACAAAAGACCACCTACAAACTATTGCAGTGTATTTAATGGATTATATAATGCTGAAAACACCATAGTTTTGCATACTAAAATGTTAGATATAATGTCAGAGCAATGAAGAATCATAACTTGACCAGGCATATCTTAGAATATAAATGAAAGGAGATGACTTATTACAAAGCCTATCAATAATACAACACTATTTAAGTCAATTTCAGGGACAACATTTTAATTATTTTAATTAAAAGTAAAAAGATCACTTGACTACCTTGAAAAATGAATAAACTTATGGTTTGACCCATATAATCATAACTAATTGTTTTGACAACCCATAATGCCACCGTAGGAACACAGTATTTTTATGCTCATCACATTTAATAGATGAAGATGTATGTGGTCATTCATTTGGAGTTGTATTATTCCATCATTTTGATTATAATTTTCCCAAGTAGCATCCAAATCTGACACATACAGACTTTGAATGTGCAGATCTCCAGTAGTGAATTTTGTTTATGTAAAAGTCACAGACGGTGAGTTTGGTTTAAATACTGAACACATTACTTGTGTGTCAGGAGACATTAACAAAGTATTTAACAGAAGCATGGTTTGGTAAGCAGAGTAGAATCTGCCTTGTCTCTTTCCTCTCCTTTTGAACCTAGACAAATCTGTTCTTACAAAACTTGAAATGTCTAAATCTTGGTACATTGTTACAGAAAAAGGAATCATTCACTGTGCGTTTGACAGAAGTAGCCCTCCTGTTACCTCTCCTGTGAAATCTCTTGTAGCCACTCAGATATAAACACACTGGTTTAGTCTGCATCTATCCTGCTACACAGCAAAATGGTGACAACAGAAAGAAAAAAAAAGAAGGCAACAGAGAAGATACAAAAGTCTAAAGCAAAATCTTAAATCGAACTGAAGACCATCCTGCTCTATCTGTTACCACTAGAATTTTTAGTGGTGCCTTACATACTCTTCCTCTTTCTCTTTTTTTTTTCCTTGACTGCTCCCTTAGGTATCTATTACCCTTCCATAGTCTCTGCATCTGCCTTCTGTACCCATTTTGGTTCTTGCTCCTCTCTCATTCATACTCATAGCCCATTTCCCTGATCACTCCCCTCATACCTTCCTGTTTCTTTTTTACCCCAATCTTTCCATGCCTTCCTGCTATCACCAACCCACGCTGCCCACTCTATTTCTAACTGCTCTTTCCTGTTACCTCTCAGTTCTATCATTTCCTTTTTCTTTCTGGACTTTTTACTTTCTTCCTCACCCTGATTTTTCATTTTTTTGTATTGTGTCCTTATTGCTTGTCTAACTTCTTCATCAAGTTTCTGCCTGTTATCTTTCTTTTACCTTCTTTATCATCCCTTTTTGGTTTTATTCCCTGTTGCCCTACCATTCTCTACCAATAACCACACTGCTTGTTTTCCTCTTTTTCCTGTTATCTTCATTCTTCAGTAGAAAACATCGTTGAAATATAGGGCAGATTTTATCAGCACAGTTATGTTGCAGAACGTGTCCTCTCTGTTAAACAGTAATTTCTATTTCAGTGAATGTAGCCTTTTACTACTAATTACTTTGAAGTGTGAAATCTATTGTTCTGCTAAAATACTGGAATAATGCATTGTGGGGGGAAAAACCTATCTGTAATGAAATTTTAACTCTCTAAATCAACATCACAATGTCAGACAGCTATGTAAATAATGAGTTATATTACCTTTCACTCTACCTTATCTACAAAATATTTCAATAGTTCTTATACACAATTGTTCCTGGTATGTATTTTGATGTGTGATAACTGTAAAACATTATCATTGTCAGGAACTGTGCATACTCACATCGTTTTTCACTTTAATGGAGCTGAAAGTGCTGAGAACAAAGCCTCACAACTGGTGCAAATCTTGTGATTAACACGAATTTTGAAGGATTTTGTGCATGAGAGAGTCTGCCCAGCCTTGTTTCAGAGCCTTGTTTCTGTAAGCATCTGAAAATGAGAAGGAAAAACATCTTTAGTGTTTTGGAATTGATTAGGCCTGTATCCAACTGGTTGCAGGTGTTCTTTGTATACATTAAAACTGAGGATTTAGAGAATAATAAGTATATTGCATCAATTTTCTAAATATTTATTGTAACTACATTTTCTTTCCTTCTACTTAAAAAACCCACCCTAATCTAGACATTCTGACTCATTTTCTGTGTTTTCAGAGACTAAAAGGTTCCTGCATTCTCGGAACATATGCTCAAATAGTTTTATTGTCTACCCCTGGTTCTCTTCTTTCCCATGTCCATTTGATTACAAAAGTTGTCTACACTAGGAAGCACTAGGAAACCTCTGTAAACAGGCCGTGGAAAATGATATCAACTTTCAAACTGTGACTACATATGCAGGAAGAGATCTTCATGTTTGCCTGTGCAAAGAATACAGGCTATCTTGGCTCATTTTGTCTTTGCACATGAGATGAGGGACTCAGGAGAGCAGTTTGTGCTGTGGAAGGACGTCTGGATGAGTTCCACATCCACTTGCTGGCATGAGCCACAGACACTGCTCTGCATTTCCTCTGCTCCACACTAGCTGGATGCAGTTACTTTTCTCCAACATGCACCCATAAGAGAAAGACTGATCAGGATGTGAAGAGGTAATGCAACAACATCAGGGCTACAGATTTCTGCTAAAATATAACAGTAAGCTGAATGTTGAGTGGAATGGCAGAACGGAATTCCCATAGGTTGTTGTCTGGTGTGGGTCATCTCTTCTTGCATTGCCCATTTTATCTGTCCATTGAGAAACATCCAAATGCCATACAGTTGACGAAAAATCTTAGGAATGTTGTATATCTCAGGGGATATATGGCATACATGTAGAATCTTGGGAATACCATGTATCCCAGGGGACCAGTATGGAGCTGGTCCAAAATGCTCTGAATCCCGTGAGGTTTTCTAGATGCATTCTGACACCGATTTATAGAGGAAAAAACTTTACACGAAGTAATTATACAATATTTTAAGCATCCTGATTGTATTTCTTCAGTCATCCCACCTACTGTGCTGAAAGTATAATCAAGCCAAAGAATCTAACCTGGAAAAAAGACAATAGAGAGACAACATATTGAAATGATAATTCTCCTGAACAGCAACAGAAATTATTAACTTCAGTACGACAATTTCATCCACACTCCTTATTTGGAAATACACTTCTAAGCTTTTTTGTGGCTTTCACTTACAAAAGTTGAAATATTTACTGTGCAAAAATTATTCAACAAAGAATTGTTTTTCTCTTAAACTTTCTATTATAATGGGAGTGGTGCAGGAACTTGTGCCAGCCCTTTCAAGATGTGTATTAAGACAAAGTTTTCTGATAGGTGAAGCATTTTTGAGATTTTGAAAACTTGTTGATTTGACTTCATGCTTTCTCAAGAGAGATAAGAATGTAATTTTAGATGAATGCAATTAGTGGCATGGCAAGTTCCTACTATTTCAGCTACCAATGGAAGAATCAGGTGAAGCAGAATTAAAAGATTTATGGAATGTACTAAAACACATTTGGTTTTTAGCATGAGGGTAGCTTGTGAACAAACAAGAGAAGTACAACTACATTTCAATGTAACAGTACAAAAAATTTTATTTTTTGGAATTAGTATTTTGTTTCCCAAGGTCTAGTCTTGATTCTAGCCTGCCTTCTCTTGAGTAGGTGTGTAATCCTTTTTGTGTAGGTATGCAATCCTGCATGGCCCAAGACAGTGAGCAACTTGAAGAGTGCACAGGGTCATTCTTCTTTCCCTTTAAGTATCTTGTCTTTTTTTGCCTCCAGTCCAACAAAGCTCCATGAGAATACACCTGTAGATTACTGTAAGTTTGTGTGTCATTGTTTTAATTTTTACAGGATGGGCTTTTTCAAAAAAATACGTGAGTCAGATCTTTCTCACACCATTTTCACACTCATGCAGCAAAATTAAACTGTCAAAATGTTTCTCTGCTTTCTCTGCTCTGAAATGGAGAACTACATCTATTTCTCCTTTCATCTGTTGCAAAGATGCAAAATGCCCTGAGGTTTAGCACAGAGATTTAAAACCAGAAAGAGTTTCTTGTGAGCTCAGAAATGGTTCTTATGTGTGTGAATATGTGTATGCATGTGTGTAGGTGCATCCTGTGAGAAAGGAACCTGAAGAAAAAAACTGGCGTGGGATTTTCTGGGTTAGCATCTGCTTTGTACAAAAGGGCAGCCTTGTGCACCATCTCATTTTACCCAGATGCCTGTAGAAATTTCCATGCTCCCTATGGAACAAGGTCGTGATGTCAATCAGTTCCTTGTCAGTAAAAACTCATCACTTCACATTTTCATCTTCTTTTGAAATACTGCCTTGATGTTTTCCAAGTGCCTTCTGCTATGCACTAGATAACACAGCATTAAAGGCAATCATTTTGGACTCAATGACTTTTTCCTACCATTCTGTTCTGCTTGAGATAGGAGACAGAACTGTTTTCATATTTTTCTGACTTATTGTCAGCTGAAGCTGAAGTTATTATTGGCACCTCAGTAAATGTACAAATGTCACTGCTATATTGTCCTTGACCATATGAAGTACCAAAACCTAGATATCCTGGGAGCCCTGCTTTTGTTTGTTCATATTTAGAGTGATGAAGAATTAGGATGGTTGGCTTAAATAACACTTATTAGGAAATATGTGTGTGAAAAGTCATCTACTGTTTTCTTCTATGCAGGATGAACTCTGCTTTCCATGATGAATCATTATGTTGCTTTGCAGTTTTCCCCCCACATCTCACAAGATCCCACACAAGCTTTAAAAAACTCACCAAGAAAAAAAAAGCCAATTTAAATAACATACCAAGGCTTATTTTCCTCCTCCATTTGCTATGAAATCCCAGCAAAACATTGTGTATGAGCAGTTTTCTATAAATCTTATGCTGATTAGCTCTTAAACAAGAGGACAAAATTCCTAAGGATGAGAACATGCAAATACCCTAAAGAAACTACTTTTTTTCTGAGGGATCTGATGAAGTTTAAGGAAACTTTCTGAAGTTCCAAAGTACTCTGAGGCAGAATATCTTCTTGAAGTATCTGTGCTGCTGCTAGGCAGCAATCATAAATTGCAGAAGGCATAGATTTTCAGTTTCTCACTCCATTTTTATGTCTGACAGAATAACTCTATCTGTTATATCTTGTTGCTACCCAAGAAGATTTAATGAGGTGAAAAGCATTGTATCCTTACTGAAAGAATACAGAATACACTTACTATATATATATATGTCCTATCTAAAGCAGTTTATATTTTTGCAGGAAGCTTATACAGTGTATTTTGTCCTGACATGAGTGATAAATTTTTTGAAAGTTCTCAGGAATAATGAACTGGAAAATGTATTTTCCCCACAAGGCTCTAATATTTTTAGCAGGTGGTTTCAGGATTCTATAAATAATACCCATTTTTAACAGGTGTAAAGCAGTTTTGGAGACTGACTGCTAATGGCAAGCTAATCCATCCACCAAAAGAAGAGGTAAAAAAATCCTGCATGCTTTTCCCCTAAACTTTCAGTATTGTGATATTTTACAGAGGTTCTGGAAACAGTCAGGACCACAATACCTTAGAATATTACCAGGGGGATGTGTTTTAGATAATCATAATTTTGATGACAGTAATCTGCACCAACAAGATAAGTTTCTAGGAAAGAATTGGTTAATCTTGTGCATTGCAATATGTGGTGAATAAAATTATTGTTTGCAGATGTACCTACTCCTGCCCTTTTCCTGTCCCAATAAAGGTGACTAGAACAATACATTTTGGGAGATAAAAAGTTAGGACTAACTTTTGATTAAATTGTACAGTATATAGCTTGTGTTGGCATTAAGATGAGGTGGTTAATACAGTTAAGTGACAAATAAGAACTGACTTTTTTGATTAAACTGTTTTATTTGAAAAAGTGAGGGGAAATGTTTCCCCACATTTATCAATTTCTCCTATTGTCTTTTCAAAGCAAACATACTTCTCTTGTTTAGGAACAAATCCTCTTGTGTAGCAGCTATTTAGCATAAACTAAAAAAAAAATTAGAGAAAAGTCATTGACCAAGAAAATGAAGATTTCTTAGCTTTACTACAGTTGTCTTAAATACTAATGTAGATTTGTCACCATCTCTGGAGGTATTTAAAAGTTGTGTGCGGGTGCTTAGGGACAGTAAAGTGGTGGTTTTGGCAGTGTTTTTTATGGTTGTACTTGATCTTCAAGGTCTTTTCCAACCTAAATGATCCTATGGCTGTGCAGAACTTATTTTTAAAAATATTTTGTTTGCTTTTCCTCTGCACACACCCCCCAAAATCACTCAGTTGTCGGGCAGCATTTTAATTTTTATGCCTTCTCCAATGCCTGCTTGCTCTCATTGCTAAAATACATATTTTGCTGTGTGAAGCACAATTTTATAGGAAATACTTAAAAAAACTAAATACCAAAATGGTCTTGAAAGGATGGCGGTTTTTCAACTAGACAAATGTGCTTTCTGTATTTTTCCATCTACCTCTCTTATGGAAAATGAGAATGTTAAACAGCAGTAAGAAAAAGGCCATATGGAATAGCTGCCTTGAGAATTATTCTTTAATAGTTTTGCCCTGATGAGGTATTTCTTCAATATATCAACAAAATGCATTTTCTCTGAGGTAGCTGCTTTTCACCAAATGCTGCATTCCAGGATGTAATATCTGCTTGGTTGCAGCTGAATGATTTGGGGTGTAGGATGTTAGTAGGTAGGCTACAGAATTCTCCAGAATTAATTTTTATAAATATGGTTGATATGAAGGCAACTTTTTGAATTTCAGTCCAAGAGAAAGCATATAAAATTTATATGATTAAACATTTTTTTCATATTTACTAAACTGTACTCTACATACATTACTCCAACATAAGTTATAGTGAGATGAAATCAAAGATAGATCTTTACAAGCAAGTTATTGCTTGAAAAATGATGTGAAATATTCCCTGAAAAAATTCCTAGCTGGCCTTTTAAATATCTTATAATCAAAACATAAATACATTTTAATACTTTCAGTAAAACTGAGGCTGCATTTCAAATGTCATATTTTACTGTGTCCCAAAAGAGGCTCTGGCTGAGGTAATTAATACAGGTTTGCTCAAAGCAACCTGATGTACTACTGATATTTTAATTTAATAATGACTTAATTTTATAGCACAAAGCAGAAGCAATGGTGGCTTAACTTACAATCAATTATTTACAATTAATCTCTTTTTGATCTCTCATACCTTCCTTCTTCTGTATTCACACTTTTCCCCTTACTGCTCTATTGGCTTTTCCATCAAATTAATGCCAATCCTATCCCAGGCATGACCTCTGTTTCCTTTTCTTCTAGCAATTCCACCTTCCTGTATGCAGCTAGAAATTCCCCCACAATGTCACAATTACTTAAGAACAGCTAGGATGCTTATGAACTTCCTTGGTTTAGCAGATTAGTTTATCAAACAAAGATTAGTCTGTCATAACAGAGCAATGAAAAAGTGATATTTAATCCTTTTTTCCTATTTACTTTTATATCTAAAATTAATGTTACTGCACACAATATATCTGAGACTTGCCTACTAAGGTCACATTACAAGACATGCAGCTGTCTGGATCACATTTCCTTTTTTCAGCTATAATTTCTATGCTTGTTGTTCATTAGTTCTATACCTAGTTCCTGATCTGGTAGATTTATTATTAGCCTTAATAGGTGATTTAAAATTATATTAGCTTCATTTATTGTCTTGAGATGGAGAGTCTATGGTATAGTTAGGAGATGTCAAATCCTCTTCAGTTTGATTTTACTGTATTATAATATTGTTTTCAGTATTAAACAATTTGCCCTGGCACCTTTGACACCCCAGTGGATGCCATAATTCTTATGAAAAACTGATGCAGTTTTTCATTTCAATCCAAATCATAAACCTCAATTAACTTCAGGTTCTAGGCTTTCTTTACTGAAAAAATGCCTCAGGTTTTTTTTCCTTGTTATTTTCTTTAGTAAATTGACCACTTTCTTTTAGCTTCTCTCATACAGTCCAGTTGAGCTTGTTCTATAGTAACTCTTACTTTTCATGTTTAGTCTTTGTAGTACACACCTTTTTATTTTTTTAGTATTCTTTTCCCATTACAATAATATTTCACTGTCTGTTGAGATTTTCAGTCTTCATTTAAACATTTTTTGTTTTTTAAAATTCATACTTTGCAAATGTAGATGTTTAATTGATGGGTTTTTTTCACTCTTTACTAGTGTTGATGACCACATATATCTTTTCAATATAATGCATAGTTCTCTGACTACCTACTTTCTTGAAATAATGTATTTGCTCTCTCTTCCTACATGGCTTAATGGCAAAACAGGATGTCAGTATAAGAGTCAGGGAACAAAGCATATGTTTGTATATTTTTGGGTGTAGTAGGAATGTAAAGCAAATAACTGAAGAATGTGTATTTTCCAGATGCATAGTAGATGGTAAAAAGATTAAAATAATAAAAAATCACATTTTCTTCTTTACTCTTGTAACTGTTTGCTTCCCCCCCCCCCCCCCCCGAATAATATATTGATAATACTTGCCACCATCATGGGAGAGAAAATTCAAATGCTTTAGATCTATAAAATTTGTTCTGTTCCACAAGTACCCTGAAAAGTATTAACACTGTGTACTATTATTCCTCTGCATGTTGACACTAAGAATCTTTTATCTCCCCTAGGTCCAAATAACTTACAAATAATGTAATGAAATTAATCACATGCCACTCAAATAAAGATAATGGAGGCACACCTGGTAATTTTTATTGTTAATGTCTGGGCTTGGATCAGGAGTGTGCCTTTGAAACACATCTCTTGCTCATTCTCCCCTATTAAGCCTTGACTCATCTCCCAGCAATCTGGGACCACATGCAGTGAACATCTTTGGGATAAAATTAAACTGGAAGTTGTGATCTGTGAGCCCATATAATGCACTCCAGCTACAACTGGGCATGCAATTCATGGCATGATGTCCAAGATAAAGCAGCTCTGGTGTGCAGAGCACAGACCTCAGCTCTTCAGCTGCATAGTTCTTTTCCTATTGGCCTGTATTGCCAGCTAAGGTAGGCAGAGCTGCTCATCCTCTGGAAACCAGAAGTACAAGGCTTATGTTAAAAAATTCACGAAGGAGACATTTTATAGGAGACTGAAATACTCAGCGTTAAGCTCATGACCATACTTCTGTTCTTCCAGAACACTAAGCTGTTTTCTAAGGAGTGCTATAGGGCTTTCAGAATCATTACTTTAATTCTGGTCTTGTTTGAAAAAAATTGAACTTTCCCTATTCAGCCGAACAAAAATATTGAAAAGTGAAGTACTTAGCTGATATCTGTAGTAATTACAAAATTAGATTTAATGGGGACAGTATCTAATTTTATGTTCTTAAAGTAAAAATGCTTTTTAAAACTCTTCAGGCCAGAGAAACTATAGGACTGAGTAGAAGAAGGTAAATGCAGGAAGAGAAACAAAATCTGTAAGTGATATGTTATGTTTAAAACAATCCCTGCATTCTAAAATCTCTGTAGCAACATATTACTTTAAAAATGGAATGAATCCAAGAAACTTTTTCTCATGGGTTAGCACTGGCCAGATGTTAATGCACCCATGAATATATGTTTTTTCTCTAACAACTACTGTGGGATGTGATCAGGAACAGAGCAGAGCAGGCTTAAATCTTGAAAACAAAAAAACCCAAAACTTTATTACATTACATAAGAACAGAGACAGAAAACTCTTAAACACACACAGAGACAGAAATAAAAACTTCTCAGAACATTTCTTCTCTTCCCCCAGTTTCCACCCCCCACAAATTACTCTCCATAGACCAAACCTTTAGGTTTTAAATCAATCACCACTCAAAAAAAAAACCAATCTTCAATTCAGCAAGGGAGAGAGGAGTCTCTCTTGCACTACAGACTGTTCCTCAGAAAACACGGGTCTACCCCTTATGTGTTTCTATGTCACCCGTGGCACCGCCCAGAGAAGTCTGCCAGGGTGACACTTTCTTTTCCATGTCTAGTGCTCTCACCACTGTCCATAGACTGAAGCTGCATGTAGGGCTCTTTTAAGGATGCTTGCATGCCGAGCTCTCCCCATTTTTCCCCAGGGGCCGAGAGTTCCAAGAGCAGGTCTCCCCTGAGGGCAGAGGGCGCCACTACACCCTCCCCCTCTCTTCTTTGCTTGCTCTACTCCTAAAGTGCCAGTCACTGTAGCAAAAGCAAAGGCAGCTGTATCTACCCAAATGCAGTTTATGTTCAAAGGAGGCTTGAGTTCAGTCTATGGCTAACATTATGCAAGAAAAGTCCAGCTCAGAAGCCACTCTTCTTCAATTCTCTGCCCATCGGGTTCTTTCCAGTCGTGCTTTATCATCTCAGTGCCAGGCTGTTTCTCTCTCTCTTCTGAAACTACCAGTCATGAGAATCAATGTCTAAGAAAAGTTTCTTTCTGCCAAGAAAGGGTTAAGAGTTTCTAGCTCTCAGCAGGGCTGCAGGCTCAGGCACTCCCAGGCTGGGCAACTCCTACGTGGCTGGGCATCTTCTCCCAGAGGGGGGGGGAGGGCACACACAGAAGGCACTTCCACAGTTTTCTACCCCTCCATCCTGGATGGGGCAGCTCAGTTCCAGTCCTGTCCACTCTCTTCTCCCCCCGGGGCCCCAGCTTACTTTAGTTCCGCTGCGTGGTTTTTTCTGAGCCCGGCCACGTGGCTCCCCTCCCCCACTCAGCCCAAAGCTGAGCAGGGGAGAGGAGATGTTTCCCTGCTGAAACCAGAACCCAAAAGAGGCCAAACCCCCCTAGAGTCTTGCTTTTAACTCCTTGTGTCCTCAGAGGCGTGTCCAAACCTCTGAGTGGCCAATCTAAGTCCTAGCACAAAACTTGATCACTGACTGGCCTGCCCACATCCCCCTGGAAAAATTCACCTCCCCCCCCTAACCACGACACCTTTTAATAATTAAATTAAATTAGTTAATTAAATTAAATTGCATGGTAGTCTAGTTATAAATGGATGCAGACCAGAACCATCCCCTCTGAAAGGCATTTGAAGCCTGAATACAAATGTTTGTAGTTCTGTATTAACTGAAGTATGAGATAAGTACAAAAAAACCCAGTAAAAACATGATCACGAACAGAAAGATGTAATTTTTTACATAAGATCTTTTCTAGATTACCAGCTTTATTCTTTTCCAAATGAAAGATTGGCAATTTCATTGGTTTTGCAGGAATAGTTTGCTTTTAATGTTCCTGTTGAATCAGCATTGCTCTGTCACCAGGGTTACAATAAGCAGACCCAGTACACCACCTGAAAGTTACCATAAGTGTGTAGTATTGAAAAATTTTTTTTTTCTTGCACTAAATAAATGTGAAGAAGATGAGTTCAGGTTCCACATTAATGTTTAATTTCACTGTGTTTGGGGAACTGAAATCCTGAGCAACCTAGCAGAGTCTGTGTGTCACTGTTGGGATCTGTGAGGACCAGTTTAGGACCAAGGCATGGAATTTTGACGTATGGATGATTTCAACTTATCTACAGATAGACCAGAGTGCACATACCTGCCTAAATGGTAAATTCAACAACTGCAAACCAGCTGGCCAGATACACTGTATGCTCACAGCATGCCCACTCTCTTCATTAAATGAATGGGAGAGACTTAGGCATTTAAAAAATGTAAAGATCTTCTCTGCCTGTCCTTTATAGGCAATGGAAATTGAATTTTTGTGCATTCTTGAATGAGTAAAGGGCCAATCAAAATATTACATGGTCTTGTGTGTTTCTAGATGGTAGAACAAACTAAGTGAAGTTGCCATGAGTTACAATAATGTGGAACTTATCCCAGTAAATCCACAGTGTTAGCTAAAACAATGAGTGTATACATTAATTTTCTTGCATGTATGGGCAGAAGATAGTATAAGAGTCCTGGAAGTTTTCAAAGCTACTTGTGCTCAGAATTTTATTCATTCTTTACTGATTCCATTATACATATTTTAAATACCCAAAAGAGGAACTTGTAGTAATTTAACCTCCTCTGATTTCTAAATTTGTAGGGAGCACCTAACTCAGAAATTCAGACTGGACTTAGCAAGAGCGTGCCATACATTGTGTAGGTATGATGGGTGGGTGGGATATGTATGTTTTTCTTATTTATTAGAATTCCAGCAGTCTCACGCAATTCTTTGACAATCTCAGAGCACCCACTCACCCTTTCACAAAACCACATAGATACCAAATATTATTAGTCAGTAGTTGTTTAGTGTAATCACCAGAAATGCTAATGCTTCCTTCTTTCCTAAGTACCTGTAACATGCTAGGAAGACTAGCTATTTTCATGACTTGAATGACTAAACTGACTGGACCATTACATTAACAAAATGTACGGTGACCACAGACTCCACTTTGTTTCACCTTCAGTTAGATGTGCATTCACTTTTCAAAGAGTGGTTAAGCAACAATATGTGCTTATTGATTTAGAAGACTTTATTTTAACATTTATACATATAGGCTGACAGATTCACATAATATTAAGAGAAACAGATAGCTTGGCATTTGTTTTGCATTTTACTCAGTTGAAGAAGTTACTTAGAGAATTGCTTAAAACCTTTTGTGTTAGCCTCCAGAGGACTTCAAGTGCTGGGCTAAAAATATTTTCCTACTGTAATAGAAAATTTCAGAGTTAGCATGGCTGATGACATGAGTATACATGTTACTATGACAGGTACAGTTATTGTGGCATAGGTGTGATTTCTTTTGCCAGTACTTCACATAGCAATCAGAAGAGGTACTGGCAGAGGATCTGGCAGCCAGTATGTAAATGCCAATGCTCTGTGGATTACTGTCTTGGGGTTTATGGCATTTTTAATGTATGTTATGGGATGGCAGCAGAGTAGTCAAGGAAATGGGATGACCCAGGAATTAGTCACCCACCATGGTATTTTTTTTAACTCTATCTCATTTATTTACTTGTTAAATTCTCTCAAAAGTGAATCCCAAGAAAACAGATAAAGCCTTGCCAGCAACTGGTTATATTTTGGTTAAAATGAAATCAGAAATGCAGGATTCTGTTAAGCCATCCAAGCATTTTATTTAGTGAGCAGTTCCACCTGTGATAAAATGGTATTTCTAATGGAAAGTCCTATGCTCCTGAACAGCTGCAAAATCAGAATGTGATGCAGCTTGTGGCTCAAAGAACATGCCACATTAAGGGAATTCCTGCTGAAGTCCCTTGTCCATTTAGAGCAACAGCTCTGTCCCGTGACAGCGGTGAGTGGGTAATGCCTGTGATCTGAAATCTCAAAACCATGTTAGGCCTTAGTCAGTGAAAACCTGTTCAGACAGTACAAGGCAAAAAAGGTTGTTCTACAGTTGTGCCCTCCACTGTGATGCACAGAAATAGGA
Organism: Prinia subflava; assembly: GCF_021018805.1. Taxonomy (NCBI): domain Eukaryota; kingdom Metazoa; phylum Chordata; class Aves; order Passeriformes; family Cisticolidae; genus Prinia; species Prinia subflava. Next base: position 4,228,166 of record NW_026960607.1, read on the forward strand.
ATCTGAAAAATGTGCAAGGCTACAAGTATATAAAGCAGCAAATCTCCCCTAGGGTGCATAATCAATTTTTTATCTCATCCCTGTTCTCTCTTTCAGTACTGACCAGAACAGAATGCTTTAAATCACTCTGTCAATCCTGCTAAATACTGGAGTTGGTCTGTCAATGTTAACATTGAGTGGGAAAGTGTTTGATGCTTGCAATGTCATGAACACTAGAGTTTTTGAGAATATATAATCAGGAAAGATTATTCCAAAACAGTGTATTCACATTAGCAAACATAAACTGTTCTGATTAAAGCCAGTTTAGAACAACACTGAAGAAATACTTTCAAAGAACCCTGAAAACACTGGACATGCTCTTGTTATGACACTAAAAGGGGAAATTTAAGTCTCTCAAATCCCTACATTTTTTGCTGATAAAACTTCCTGAAAACATGCAAATCTTGATACAGAGCTACATAATTATTAACAACTTGAAGAAAACATTATTAAAGTTTGTATTTGGAAAGCATTAGAGGAAGAGAATTTTGCATAATCTTGAGGCAGGATATGAGGTTAGTTCAGTAAATGTAATTATTATGAAAG